>NW_006921947.1:473826-504868 GCF_000298275.1 Orycteropus afer afer
ACTATTTGAAAAGTATCATGTGTTGGCAATTATGCATTAATTTTTAAAAAATCAATTCATATCTTAAGGTCCATTCAGCCCATGTTTTAAGGTAGGAGAAAGAGCATCACTTTGTGAGGTACGTGGCCTAAGGTATAAAGAGATGGGAGGGCCTGGCTAGTCTCATCCCAACTTCCATGGCTTACTTCCTCTGAGAGGCAACAGAAGCAAGCTGGGTTTATTGGAACCATGTTTGACAACCAGAAAGGTGGGTGGCATTACCTTCAGTGCCGACTCTTTTTATGTTTCCGGTGCCCGAAAATGGCAGCTTGGGGGGGGTGAGCCCCCAGCCAGCCAGCAAGCACTGTGGGAGTCCTCTGGAGACACAGTGTCAGCAGGAGGACAAGGAAGTCAGGTCCTCTTTTAACCCTCCCACATGCAGACTAAGTGTGGTCCATCCTGACAAAGTCAAGTCCACTGGGACAAGATGGGCTTACATGGCATCTCAAGAGCCAGCAGTGACTGCTCTTCGAGACCCACTGTTTGGGCTATTTCTCTATGCTTTCCAAAACCAAACCAATGCCACCGAGTCAATTCCAACTCACAGCAACCCTGTAGGACAGAGCAGAGTTGCCCATAGGGTTTCTAACGCTGTCAATCTTTACAGAAGCAGACTGCCTCATCTTTTTCCTGTGGAGTGGCTGGTGGGTTCAAACTGCTGACCTTTGGTTAGCAGCCAAATGCATTAACCACTGTACCACCAGAGCTCCTTTCTCTGTGCTTAAGCAGCAGCATTTCAGAGTAGGTCACCTGGTGAAACAAAGAGCAGGGACAAGAGACCTCAAGTATCAAGCCAGTATGTGCTCAATAAGTGGGTGTTGAAGAAACAGCTCAGGGAACATTCCCTGGGGGGACTCTGGAGCAAGCCTCTGTTGAGTGAGGTGGACTTCCGTGAACTCGGCCATCTAGATATGTTCCGGTTGTAAGATTACATCACACCTTTACCATTATAACATCATCACAACACCCATAGCGTTTTTTTAAGGCTCCATACGCACTTTGGATTCTGCTTTTCCAGCTGGCAAAAACTCCATTTCAAAAACTGGATTATCATGGTGGCCAACAATTACAAAGTAGAAGCTTCCAGACATTGTCTTCAATATATGGCCCCTAATTAAATGAAAAATAATAATACATGTTTTTAGTACTCAATACTGAAAACCAAAAAGAGTTAATAGGAAGTCTAGAATTCTAGGTTAATTTACTAAGTGTGGTGTGCTTTCCAGATTACAAACCTAGATATATGACTTTTGGACAATTCAAGTGATATAGCCATGGTAAGTCCTGTAGAGACCAATGACTAAATTTTTATAGAGAAACTGGAAGACCTATTACATGAAATCATAAGAACATTCTCATGATCCCTGAGAAAAAGGGAGTAAAAAACCTGGAACATTCCGCTCCAAGGTCCCTGTGTGACTGGTAGAGCAAGCTGGGCTGAATTTGGACTGACCCAGTTAACACTGGCACTAACACCTGAGGAGATTGATAAAGGGTGGCTGACAGTAAGGAACAATTGAGAGACAAAAGGACAAAAAAAATTGCTAGCTTTCTTTAGAAATTTTTAGGAGTGATCTTTTGAAGGAAGCACAAAACAATCTACCACGTGCCATTTTCCCAGAAAGGCAAGACACTGCACCGTTTATCTATAGACTGAGCACAGCTCTTGTCTTCCCCTCCCTGAAGGATGTACGCTACAAATCCAAGCTTCAGCAAATGCAAGAGCTTATGAGATGCTTCTTCATGCACCCGTTTACAGGAAATATTTTTGTATTCTAGAAAAAACAGAAGATATGCAATATGCAATTCTATTCTAAAAGATGTAACAGAAGATAAAGAATTCTAGAGAAGACATAATAATCTAAGAAGGAAGATTTTCCAAAGCATAAAGAGGTCTTGAAATTAATGTTGACAAGTTGCCTAAAAATATAAAACTAAGAAAAGGTGTGTGTGTGTGTGTATAAAAATCAGTGATTCTGAAGCTTTTGTCACAGATAACAGATGGATGGGTGGATGGAGGGCTACGTGGAGACATGGATGTTGGTCTGTAGGCATTTTTAGCACAAGGCTCAAGTCTAGCTCTGCCACGTAATAGCAATGTGACCACAGGCAAGGTCCTTGATGTCCCAATGTCTGTAAAACAGAGGGATTAACCATAGCAACCTTCTGGTGTGCTTAGAGTATCACACACTCTACTGTAGAGAAAGACGCAGCACAGCGTGTGGCTCGCAGAAAGCCCCCAGGAATGTTAGCTAGAATAGCACTTGCACCCAGGGGACGTGGTCACAGGGAATTCCTCAATGCAGGCTGCAAATCCGGCTCCCTGGGAATGAGTAGTCTCCTGGAACACAGATCTGAGGTATGTTAGGGAGCCCAAGATGCAACCAGTCACCCTGACCCCCCCCCTTCTGCTGATTCCCATTGAACATCCTATAAAGTCAGAAGAAACTGGAAATATATTCCCTATGGACTTAAACCCTTGCAAATGGAAAGCAGGGCACAGCTGGCACTTTCAACTCTAGAATTGGAAGGCTAGGACTTGACAGGAAAAAGGCAGATCTGAGAGGCTTGTGACAGGATAAAGCAGGAGTTACACTGTTATATGGGGCAGGGATCAGTGGGCTGCAGCCTGCCAGCCAAGCCTGGCCTCAGCCATGCTGTGACTGTTGTCTGTGGTTGCTCTCCTGCTCCCACGGTGGAGCGGAGCAGCTGCAGGAGAGGATGCGTGGCCTGCAACGTCTGGAATATTCACCGTCTGGTCCTTTGCAGATGAAGTTTGCCAACTTCTGCTTTGAGGAAAAGATTAGAAAAAGGCCCAAGCAGAAAAACTGCATAACAAAGACACATAGGAATGATACAAAAGCTAGGCAAAACTAAGAGAATTAGCCATGATTCTCAGGGGGAAGGAAAGGAAGAGGGCAGGCAACATACAATCTCAACACAGTCAAAAATGCTATCATTCATTTTTGCTGGAATAGGTTTCATTGCTGGAGTTTGGCAAGGGAAGGGCTTGCTTTCTTCGGCACAAACATTTTAAGAACAGCATAAAAAATATGTAAGGAAGATACACCCCCACACACACACATTTCAGAAGCAGAAAATTTACACATAAGGAAGATTACCCCACTCTCCCCTCCTGACAATATACATACCCTACAGGAAAGTGCATAATACGACAGAAGTACAGTGTTAAGTACCAAACAGACAAGCAAACTGCCACTGCCAAGTTAATTCTGACTCACAGGAACCCCACAAATGTCAAAGTAGAACTCCATGGGGTTTCCAATGGCTGAGTTTTTGGGAAGCAGATCACCAGGCCTTTCTTCTGAGCCTGTCTGGCTGGACTGGAACCTCCAACCTTTTGGTTAGCAGCTGAGCTTTAACCCTTTGCACCACCTAGGGAGCTCTGGTAGCATAGTGCCTAAGGCACTTGACTGCTAACCAGAAGGCTGGCAGTTCAAATCCACCAGCCACTCCTCAGAAGGAAGGTTAGGCAATCCTACTTCCATAGTGATACTGCCTCAGAAACCCAAGGAGGGGTCGCTATGAGTCGGGGCCGACTCGACGGCAAATAACAACAACAACAACAGGGACTACATGCTGAGTACAGGGTGAGAATAAACAAGAAGGGAACTGAAAAAAATACCTTATAAAAGTTCTACTACAAACTACCCTGCTGGGTGAGACTGCTTTCTTCACAGACTTTCCTTTATATGCATTCAGTCCTTGACTTGAGCTGCCAACACTCTGATTTTGCAAACAGCTGAGGAAGTAAGAAGAATGTTATTCTCTAATTTTGACAAGGAGGAATTCACAGGTGAAGCAGAAGAAACAGAAACCCTGGGAGAAAACGCCCATACTGTCTCAGGAAGGGGTTGTGTACAGCCATTTAACAAACACTGGTGAGCTTACTATGCACTAGGTACTGGGTAAACGTAAGGCATACTCTAGAATTCCGTGTTGTCCAATATACCGACCTTTCTGTGATGATGGAAATGGTTCTAGACCTGCATTGTCCAATATGGTAGCCACTGGTGGCTATTGAGCACTTGAAATGTGGCTACTTTGACTGTAGAACTGAATTTTTCATTTTATTTCATCTCAATATTTCCACTGAACTTGCCACATGAGGCTAGTGGCTACCGTATTGGACAATGTAGCTCTACATCAATGATTCAAAACTTCTTTTAAAGTTCTGCAGCCTGACCCAGGCCATGGTGTTTTCAATAACCTCATATGCATGCAAAAACTGGAAAATGAATAAGGAAGACCACAGAAGAATTGTTGCCTTTGAATTGTGGTATTGGGGAAAAATACTGAATATGATATAGACTGCCAGAAGAATGAACAAATCTGTCCTGGAAGAAGTGCAGCCAGAATGCTCCTTGGAAGTGAGAATGGCCAGACTTCTACTCTTCTAACTTTGGACATGTCATCAAGAGGGGCCAGTCCCTAGGGAAGCATTCTCATGCTTGATAAAGTAGGCGGTCAGTAAAAAAGAGGAAGATCCTCAACAGGATGGATTGACAGCAACAATGGGCTCAAGCATAGCAAAAATGCATTCTGTTGTACACAGGGTCACTATAAACTGGATCCGACTCAGAACAAGAACAACATGCTGGTGGTTATAATCCCATTTGGAAATGGGTCGCCTTTGTTAGGTTAATGAGACAGGATCAGTGTAGGGTACATCTTGAGACAATCTCTTTTGAGATATATGAAAGAAATTAAGCGAGCACAGAGAAAGCTGAGGTAAGATGGTTACCAAGTCACATGGAGACCTCCAAGGGACCAGAAATCAGACGTTGAAAAGAAAAGGACCTTCCTCCAGAGCTGAGAGAACAAGCCTTTCCCTAATGCCAGTTCTCTGAGTTTGGACTTCTAGCTTCCTAGACTATGAGAGAATAAATTCCTGTTTGTTAAAGCCACCCCTTTGTGGTATTTCTGTAATAGCAGCACTAGAGAACTAGACAAGGGACAGTGAGACTAAGTCAGTCAATGGGAGTGAAACAACTAGAATAGAAATAATGAGAATGTTGACACACATGAGGAATGGAACCACTGCCATGGAACAACACGTGTAGAAATTGTTGAATGGGAGTGTTTGGCTGTGTATATTTTCAACAAAAATACAATTAAATATTTTTAAAAATGACTTTGTCCTTAATTTTCATCTTAGAACTTGGATTCTGCTGTGAATAATTTGATGAAAAATACAATAAAATAGTAAAAAAAAAAAAAATTCTTCCCTGGAACCCCTAGAAAGGAAGGCAGCCCTGCTGACACTTTGATTTTAGCCCAGGGGGTGCCCCTGTTGGACTTCCATGCCACAGAACTGCAAAATAATAAATTTTGGGTTTTGTTTTGGAATTTGGGTTACTGGAAACCACTAAATTTGTGGGTAAGTTGTTATGGCAACAGCATGTCAAAGCTGAGAAACCTATGCGTAGGACTAAAAAGGAAAGACATAGTCCAGCATCAGCCAACAGGTAGAAGGAGCATTCTGTGAAGAGACTACAACCAAAAGGGAGCTCATTTCTCACGGGGCACGGGCTTTAAAGCACAGTGGAAAAGGTGATGCTGGTTGGGGCAAGTCAAGGTGAAGACGCTTGGAAAAGAACAGGGGCCTTGACTGTTTCAGGGTGTATCCCCAACACCCAACACAGAGCCTGGTACATAAGAGGCACTTGGGGCTTTCAGAATGGAATGGGGCTCAGTGCTGAAAAAGAACCTTCTAGAAGCTCCAGTGCTAAGTCCCTCATGGGCTCCAAGGTCTGCCAAGGCTGATAATTTGAAGTGCGTGCTCATGTGGTCCACAGCCCCTTGGTGAGAACTGGCTGACGTTGTTAAGCCATCTATGAAAAAAACGAGGGACTGGGCTTGTTGGCTGACCACAGCCGGGCCAAGACTCACACTTGTGGTGCAGAGAACAGCTGTCCTGGGTAGCTGGGGAGACTTGGGCTTCTCTTAGAGTCAGACAACTATGGAAATCTACTTGCTGACACAAGGAATGCTCTGACTACCTTCAACTTAAAGAGAACAGGTCCATGATACCAGAAGTCGGATGTGAACAGAAAAATGGGACCAGAAACCTGTGAGGCTAGCATCAGAAGGGCAAAGGCCCAACATGGGCTGACACAGGGAAACATGGGAAGAAAAGCCAAGACCTTTTTAGGCTCCAGTTAGTAAAAAGCAGGGGAGAAAGGCCAAGTGCTTTGGGCACTTATGTCACACGCAGAAGACAGAATGCAGAACTGCTTGCTTTCCATTTTCTCTGTTAGAGGGAAGGGTTGTCAAACTGCAAGTATAGAAGAAACAAGGTTAGGCAGGCTAGGAACCTCCAGACAGGTATATTAAGGAAGTATCTAGCATTTCAGTAACTCTAACTCATTAGGTCACAATAAATACATATATTGGACTAACAAATGGGATTTGGGTAACTGGTAGAAACGACATTTGAGAAAACCCAGGAAGGGAGGTAGGTAAATGTGATCTTTATTTCCAGAAACAGGAAAAAGGCTTATCTCCAAGTCTGTAATTGGGTGCATTTGAAGAGATTAAAGAACTAACAGATGTAAGTATTAAATGCCTATTGGGGGTTGGACGCCATATTTTTGGTATATTATTCACTGAATGTGATTCCCTAGACAAAAATTGAGTGGGTTATTAATCATTCATTCATGTACCCATGGCTTCACTGAGAATATATCATGCCAAGCTCACATTTTCTTTTTTGGAAGAGAAATATGATAGATAGTAAGTCACTTTTCCAAAGTATTTTGGGATCTACCTATGAACAAACTGGAGACCCAGATGAAAACATGCTTACAGAGTCCTGCTAGAAGGGCCCTGTCTGATTCATTGGGGGTAGCCTCAGGACTATGACAGTGCCAGGGTCACAGTCAGCACTCTTTGTTGGTTGGGGATGACTCATAGCTGACTTTATTAACCAAGTGTTTCATGTCCATTTATGACATGGAGTTTCTAATAATGCTTTGAGGTTGAACTTAACCTTGTCCTGCTCAACATGTGAATCAACAACTTGGATGAAGACAATGTATCAAATTCAGAGATAACACTATAGGAAGGGCAGCTAATTTATTAGAAGACAAAAGTCAGGATTCAAAAATATGTCCATAGCTACGAAAATTAGGTAGAATTAACAAGATAGAATTGAAGAGGATGAAAAATAAAGTACTGTACTTGGGCTTAAAAAAATCAACTGCACAACAGGATGAGGAAAATCTAGTTTAAGAGCAATTCATCTGTAAGATTCCAAAGCTTTAATATTTGCGCGCTCAATAAGAGGCAGCAGTCTGATATGGTGGTCAAAAGAGCTACGGTAATTCTCCAATAAAAAAAAAAAAACCTCACTGCCATCAAGTCAGTCCTGACTCATAGCAACCCCTCCTTGGGTTTCCAAGGCAGTATCATTACGGAAGTAGACTGCCCAGTCTTCCTTCTGAGGAGTGGCTGGTGGGTATGACCCGCCAGCCTCCTGGTTAGCAAATGCCTTAGGCATTATGCCACCAGAGCTCCCATAAGTTGAGTCAACTCCACAGGCAATGAGTTTGGTGTTTTTTTTTAAAAGGCAATTCTAGGCTGCATTGAGAAAGCTGGTGTCCAAGCAAGGGAGAAAGTGCCAATGCCCTCCTCACTAATAATATCTCTGAGGAAGATACTCAGTTCTGGGCATCATATTTTAAAGGGATAAGTAACTCTTGAACTATGTGTGCTGAGGAGGGGGAAGAGTGGATCTAGGCTAAGGAATACTCTGGAAACAAGACAAGAAAGTGTTTAACAGAGAAAACAAAGCCCTTGGTGACAAGGGAGTACAGTACAGCACAATCTATCTTTAAATGAGATGCTGTGTAATGGAAAAGGGATCTGACTAGGCCCGCAAATGGATTTCTTCTCTTGAGCTAATTGTAATCAATTGGTTTTGATTGCTAGGAGCCAGTGCTCAGGAGGATTCTGGGACTAAGTGTAGTCAGAGAAAGATTGCTGTGATCAATTATGCATGTCTGCTAGGGGTTGGGGAAGGGGAAGTACCTATATGAATCCAAGTATTTGCTATCACTGGATTAGACCACCTGATTCTAACTCAGACCCAAGGCCTATGAAGTTACAAGGAAAGACGTGGCTCACTGTAACTAAAAACTGTCGAACAGTTAAAGAACCATCACGCTGTCGCTGTCGTGTCAGATGGTTTACTCTAGCCAACCCCCCATCACCAGAGGTATTTAAGGGAGGCTGGAAGACTACCAGTGACAGGGAAGGATGAACTCAATGAACTTAGAGGTTCCTTTGAACTCAAGAATTTTAAGTTGCAGGGATACATAAGAGATAACTCACAGACTCCCCAAGCCATCCATTTCCAACCAAACCTCTTTACATCCTCTAGGGAGAAACAGCCAGAAAACTGCTCTGTGCTTCTGACAGCAGTGGTTTCATTTGTTTTATAGACCTGGGGCTGCCATACTAAGCATGGAACACGTCCACTGCAATGATGTGAACACCATTAATATTTCTCTAATGTAAAAAATGTCCATTCATATTATAAACAACTCCTCCACCCCCAAGGGAGGTTAAGCTAGCTTTGGAAAACATGTCATCTAATTCTATTTGACTTTGGGACCAAAGGTTGGTCAATGGGCACAGGTGCTTTTTTCATATTTTTTTATTGTGATTTGGGTGCAAATTTACAAAGCACATTCGTTTTGCTCTCAACAGTTCATGCATTTTATTTCACAGCCCTGATTACAATCCCCAACCATAAAAAGATCTCCCCTGTCCTCCCTGTGACTACCCCTTCCCTATCCCCTTCTTATTCATGCATTCCTGTCTGTTCAGCTTTCCCTACATGTGAATGTTGCCCCTCTGATGTCTCATGGCTGATTGATCTAAGGGGTGCATCTCCCTAGGGTATATGGGTGCATCTCTCTGTGGTAGGTGTTCTGTATGTAGGTCTTTCTACTGTTGGGCTGAGAGCCAATCCATGGGAATGAGTCCATTTCTAGGCCTGAAGGGTAACCCAGGGCCATAGTCTCAGGGGTTCTGCCAGTGTTTATCTGATCAGTAATTTTGGTCATTTTGGGGCACAGATGCTTTTTAACAGTGGTGAGGAGCTCTGGTGGTCCTGTGGTTAAAGCATTCAGCTGCTAACCAAAAGGCTGGGGAGAAAGATGAGGCAGTCCGCCTCCCTAAAGATTGACAGCCTTGGAAACCCTATGGGGCAATTCTATTCTGTCCCCTAGGGGTGCTGTGAGTTGGAATCAACTCAATGGCAGTGAGAAGGGATGCTAGTTTCTGACAGTATGACAATCTACTTACATAGTGATACTGCCTCGGAAACCCAAGGAGGGGTCACTATGAGTCAGGTCTGACTCGACGGCACATAACAACAACAATAACAACAGTGTCTAAGCATCTTTGCAGAACACAGTTTTCATCATTTCACTGTTCTGTTCCAAAGCCTTACTGCTCCTCCTCTACAGGATTATGTACTGGTAGGGAGAACGCATCCCTCCGTCGCACCACACTTCTTTTCTCATTGTTGCATCTCTGCTAGAGTTGACTGGAGTCCTTGTTCCTTCCTCCCAAACTTACTCTGACTGTCTCCACTAGAGTTGCTGTTCTCATCAAGTCCCTCCTGCTCCATGTATTTCCCAACACAAACCCACAGTGCTCTCCATCCATGATGTCCTGTCACTCTAGCTGCCTCTTTAAGATGCTAAGTTTCCAGGGCCAGAGATCAAAATTCAATGTATTCTTCCCCTTAGCTGTGCACAAAGCAGACACTAACCCAATTCTGTCTGCCTAGGAATTAAATACTTCCTACCCACAGCACTCTGGAGCTCACTGCCCCTGAGAGGGTCCTGCCTTTTTTACTCCTTTGCTCGCTTTCCCCCTCCTGCCATGCTCTCCTGTCTGCCCACCATGCAAATCCTACCCAGCGAGGTCGTGATGAAGCCACACTTTTTCCATAGAGATGTCCCTGATCACTTCCATCTTCAACCACTTCTTTTTTCCAAATTCTTTAATCAGTCTACGACGCATCTTAGTTTTTACCCGGCTCTCTAGTTGTAGTATAACAATGTTACTTCTCACGAGATTGGTTCCTTTTCTTTCTAAACAGGTTTAAGCATCTTGGGGATTGGGCTCACCTTTCTTTATCTTTCTCACAGCACACACAACGATGGGTACTCGATATAAAGTGTAGCTTAATGGTTCTCAACCAGGGGGTCATTTTGCCCTCCAGGGGATATGTGACAATGTCTGGAGACATTTGTGGTTGTCACAACTCGGGTATACAACTGTCATCTAGAGGGTAGAGACGAGGGATGCTGCTTAACATCCTGCGATGCACAGGACAGCCCCCTACAACAAAGAATCACCGGCCCCAGATGGCAATAGTGGCGCGGTTAAGAAACCCTCGGTTAGCTGCACGACCAAGTGCTCGCTTGCAGGCTGAACGCCGTGTAGATTGGCTAAGTGAGCTGCCATTGGGACAGCCGGTTGAGGCGGGGTGGGCCCAGCCCGGGTGCCCAGGGCCTGCCCCCTGGACGGGATGGAGAGACAAGTCCACCACCTCCATTAGTCAGGGCTGTGTACATCCCATCCCAGAGCGCCAAACGCCCGCCCCCGTTCTCGCTCCACTCCTACCTGCAGCAACACCGGGAGAGCGAAGAAGCCCAACTAGACTTCGCAGCGGAGACGAGGGTTCCGCCGGCTCAGGTAGGACGCTAGTAACTGTCACCCGAGACTCGGCTATTAAAGCCTCGCGAGATGCGGGAGGTTCTTCCTGCCGCACTAGCGCAGCCAGGCGCATGCGCGGTAGCGCTCTAAGCAAAGGCGCTCACGGTGGCGGGCCCCTGGCTGGGAGGGGTGGGATCTGGTGTGAACGTTGAAAACGCCCTATCCTGATTCCTCTCCTGCATCCTCTCCCCCGTCCGCCCACAAGCTGCCTTTGAGGGTCGCGCCTGAGCCACCACCCCGCCCACCCACGAGAACGGAAGATAAAGGAAATGCGCACCTTTGTCCGAGTTCTTAGTTCGAAGTGTGGAGCAGAACGTTCCGTTCCCTAGTTGCTTCCCAGCCCCGGGGGAAATGGAGGACTTTGAGATCCGAGATGCCCCCCGCGACCCGGGCCTGCAGCCGGGGCTGGGCCTCCAACTGGGGCTCCCGCGGGCAGAAGGGGCGGGAGCGGGCGGAGCCACACAACTAAAGGCTCAGGTAGATATCGCACCCCTCCTTGGGACTGGGGGGAAGTGAAGCCTTTTGTTTATGTTAGTTAAATTCCTTTTCCTTCGGGACCGCCTCTAGTCTCCTTGGGGGCCATGGCCTTTGTTCAGAAATTCCCAGCCCCTCGGCCCACCAGGTAACCCGCGCCGCGTTTTCTCTTCCAGTCCCCAATGACCCCCAAGCCTGAAGTGTTGAGTCAAGATGAGCTGCGCAAAAGGCTGTACCAGACGTTTAAAGATCGGGGTATACTGGACACGCTCAAGGTATATGTGTTGTATAACTTTTACAAGCATAATCTGCAGCAGGTAGTCTCCATTCGAAGTCATCGAGATCTTGTGGTATTAAAAACAGTATGATATGCAGCTAAGGAGCTCTGGTGGCGTAGTTTCTAAGGAATTTGACTACTAGCCATAAGGTTGGCAGTTCAAACCCACCAGCCACTCCGCAGAAGGAAGACTGGCCAATCTACTTCCCTAAAGATTTACCGCCTTGGAAACCCAATGGGGGGTCGCTATCAGTTGAAATCAACTCCATGACAGTGGGTGGTGTGTGTATGTATGATATGCAGCTTGCCCTGGTGAATTACATTTTTATGATCTTAAAATGATAAAACCCCAAACCAAACCCACTGTCATGGATTCTGACTCATTGCCACCCTAGAGGACAGAGTAGAACTGCCCCGTAGGGTTCCCGAGGCTGTCAGTCTTTAGGGAAGAAAATTGCCTCATCTTTCTCTTGCAGAGTGAATGGTGGGTTTGAACTGTTGTTCTTTTGCTTAGCAGCCAAGTGCTTTAGCCTTTGGTGCAATCACTACCAGAGCTCCTTTGGAATTCAAAGTTTCTTGAAAGAGATTGAAGAGAGTGAGTCTTTTTAGAAGTGTGTTCTAGATTTATTGAATTGCCATGAAGCTACGAGTGGGTAACATTTATAAAATTTTAGTAAAGTTAGACTTGTTTTATTAATTCGACTTACAGGTTCCTGAATCAATAGGTGTTTTGTAATAGTATATGTGAAAGTGCATTTTAATAAGTCGCCTTTGGATTTGCTAATTGCTCTCTTGCAGATGTTATTTCTCTTTTGGGAACCCAACTTTATTTGATCAGTATGCCCAATAAACTGATTTGACCCAGTGTTATTTTCATATTCTCCAACAAACCACAAAGATGTGATGAAATGCCAGATTTATATCCTATATTTGCTATCCTGATCATAAGTTACTGAAATGAGGTCATAGGAAAGTGAAGGTCATGGCGATTCTGGCTAACCACCAGTTCACTTGGAAGCTGGAGAAGGAGTTTGGGCTGGAACCCACAGGGCTGCTGTCTCCCAGGGTGAGACTGAGTCGGCAGAGGAAAAGTCCTCCCTTTTGGCTGTGGATCTAGATCCAGCCAGGAAGCAAACGGAAGGTTCTAATTAACGTGACCAGTCTGTGTATCTAGTGAAACAATCCTGCTGACAATTTCTCCCCTCCTCTTTTTGAGCTAGACACAACTCAGAAACCAGCTAATCCATGAATTGATGTACCCTGTTTTGAGTGGAAAGCTGAAGCCTCAGTCCATTCCAGTGGAAGGGAGTTCCCTCTTAATCGGCGCTTCCAATACCCTTGTAGCTGATCACTTACAAAGATGTGGCTATGAATATTCACTTTCTGTTTTCTTTCCAGAAAGTGGTTTGACCAAAGAAAAGGTAAAGTCTTCCCTTTTCCATTTTTGAATGTTCTCTGCACAGTTTCTTCGTCCGGTAATAGTAGAGTGCTCCCCAGTGCTCCTTGAGTCGCTGTGTCCACTTCTGGTTGATCCCTGAATTCACATTGCCCCTGCCCATACTTGACTTGTTATAGTAAATGGATAATACATTTGATTGTTAACAGTTCCTTGGTATCTCAACTGGTCTTTTGTAAAATAGTGACTTACAGAATCACTGAGTGTTTGGGGCTGGAATTGACCTTGTGTTCTGCATAGTTGAACATGAATCATAGCTTGTCATTATAACAGATGTCTTCTCTGGCCTTGGCACGGTGCAGCATGCTGCAGGTGTTCCATGTGTTACACATGAGGAACCAGACTCGAGGTAAAGTGACTTGCCCAAGGTCATGCAACCTGTAAGTGGCAGAGCAGGCAATAAATGCAGATCTCTAAAATGTGCCCTTTATACTATGCTGCAGTCTCTTCAGATAGTTCCCTTCTTTGTGATTCCATAAGAGAAATGAACCCACTCCCATCGAGTCATTTCTGACTCATAGCAGCCCTTTAAGGCCGAGTAGAACTGCCCCATAGCATTTCTAAGGCTTCACGTCTTTACGGAAGCAGACTACCTCATCTTTCTCTTGCAGAGTGGATGGTGGGTTAAAACCACTGAGCTTTTAGTTAACAGCTGAGTGTCTTAACC
This sequence comes from Orycteropus afer afer, assembly GCF_000298275.1. Lineage (NCBI taxonomy): Eukaryota > Metazoa > Chordata > Mammalia > Tubulidentata > Orycteropodidae > Orycteropus > Orycteropus afer. The sequence goes on from NW_006921947.1 coordinate 487,498, forward strand.
ACTGTGCCACCAGAGCTCCTTTAAGAGAAGTGAGCCAAAGAGCGTATTCAGGCAGCCGATAAATGCATGGAGAAATGCTCACTATCATTAGCTATTGTTGTTGAGTCGGACCCGACTCATAGTGACCCCTCCTTGGGTTTCCAAGGCAGTTGTTGTTGTTGTTGTTGTTATGTGCCGTCGAGTCAGCCCCCTCCTCAGGTTTCCGAGGCAGTATCACTACGGAAGTAGATTGCCCAACCTTCCTTCCAAGATCATTAGCTATTTAGAGAGATGTAAATCAAAACAATGAGATACCATCTTGCCCTAGCACTAATAGCAAAGTTGAACAAGACAGAAAATAACAAATGCTGGTGATGATATGGAGAGATTGGGACTCTCGTACACTGCTGATGGGGCTATCAAATGATATAACCACTGTGGAAAGCAGTATGGTGATTCCTTAAAAAGTTGGAATTAAAAATAGCATTTGACCCAGCAATCCCATTACTAGGTATATATTCTAAAGAAGTGAGAGCCATGAGAAGAACAGATATGTGCACACCTATGTTCATTGCAGCACTATTTACAGTAGCAAAAAGATGGAAACAACCTAGGTGCCCATCAACAGAAGAATGGATAACCAAACTATGGTACATACACACAATGGAATACTATGCAACACTAAACGGTAATGTAGAGTCTGCAAAACACCGCATAACATGGATGAACTTGGAGGACATTATGCTGGGTGAAATAAGTCGATCACAGAAGGACAAGTACTATATTAGTTCATTATTGTAAAAAATCAAGGAAAGGTTTATATATGCATAGAAAACAAAAAGAGAAGTGAGGGATATATAATTTTTAAAAATCTATGAAGTTCTCAAGTATTAAAACAGATGTTTTATATTTTGCCACTTTTCTAATTAACTATATTTCACCACCATTACTCTTTGAACATATTAAAAACCAAGCATCAAACCAATGCTGTCGAGTGTGACTCATGGCAACCCCATGTGGATCAGAGTAGAACTGTGCTCTGTGGAGTTTTCAACGGCTTCTTTTTCAGAAGTAGATCCCCAGGCCTTTTTTCCAAGGCCCTTCTGGATGGACTCAACCCTCCAACCTTTTGGCTAACAGCTGAGCACATAAACCTTTCCTGCCACCTATGGAGTTGAACGTGAGAGTCACATTTTATTACCTTAAAGGCAGATACAGTATATTTCCCTTCTTCTCTCTTTTTCATCCATAATTAAATAAATAAGAACAACATTAGTATTTGTCCTAAATAAGAACAACATTAGTATTTGAATGAAAACAGAAAATTTAAATATGCTGTATATCTTCGTTAACAACCAAATTTTATAAATCAACATTAAGAATTCTTTTTGGTTCATCAGTCTCTAAGTTTCAAATTACATTTCACAATTTTACTTGCTACATGAGTAATAGTTAATTATATGATGATTATAGCAGTAATTAATCCAGTTCACACATTGAAAGGTTTCTACTAATATAAAATGCCATGCAGAATGTTTTCTTCAGAGGAAACCAGTTGAAAACAAATTATATTAGTGTTCTCAGGGTAGACATTGTAAGTGGTACACACTGTAGGAAAAATATGTATTAAGACTTGTTGTTATATCCCGTTGAGTCAGACCTGACTCATAGTGATCCCTCATTGGGTTTCCAAGGCAGTATCACTACGACTAACTACCCAAAATGTGTTTTAAAATATTTTAGGTCCATTTTAGTCACTGATAGTGATAAAGACAGTAAACATTTAGTTTATTTACATTTCAAAATAGTACTTTAAAAAATTTATTGTAGTGGAAAGACTCTGGAAATAACTTATGTATTCATTGGTTCATCAGATATTTAAGTGTCTGTCGTCTGTAAGGCATTAACCATTTATGTAATTTCTGTTGGGCATATAATCTGAAATATTTGGAGCTTGGTTGAGGAACCCTGGTGGTGCAATGGTTAAAGTGTTTGGCTGCTAACTGAGAGGTTGGTGGTTTGAACCCACCAGCTGCTGCACAGGAGAAAGATGTGGCAGTCAGCTTCCATAAAGATTTCCGGCCTCAGAAACCCTACGGGGACAGTTCTACTCTGTCCTGTGTGGTCACTGTGAGTTGGGATCAACTCAATGACAGTAGGTTAATTATGTGATTAAGACAATATTTTACCTTCTTAATCGCAATATACTTATTGTAATTTATCTAGCAGTATTAAAAAGAGCTTCAATTTTGCATTATTAGCATTGTTATAATCTTTTATATAACCTAGAGCATGATTCTTAAGCTCATATCAGAAACATATCCTAATTTATCATTTAAACATTGGTGTGAAAATATGTCTACGTAATCTTTTTTTCATTTTGCCTTCAGGTATTTACTATGCAAGATCTATTACAACTCATTAAAATCAACCCTGCATCCAGTCTCTACAAATCACTGGTAGGGCTGTTTGGTTTTTCTCACCTGCTTGATTTGTTAATTATAACAGAATAGTTGAGTAAAGATGAAATATTTTCTTTTAACAGGTTTCAGGATTTGAACAAGAAAATAAAAAAGGTAGGAGCCTTCACCTTTGTAGAGAATAGCAATGTTTTGGTCATGGTCATGTATTCATTCCTGCAAAAGTATGAAACTAATAATTTTTAGGGGGAAGAGTAGAGAATTTAATTTGAGTTAAACAATTTGATTTTCCTTCTGATAATAACTTACCTTTTAAATAAATAAAACAATCCATTGTTCTGCTGTTCTGACAAATATAGATCATTTTCCCCAAATTTCCATCTTTTTAATAACCCTTAGATAATGCAAATAAAACTGCAGACAGTATCAAGATCCCTACAAACAGATTGAAAAATACTCTTTGCAAAAATACCCATTGGAACATTTCCAAAAAAGGAACACTCAAATACAATATATAGAGTATTATATTAATAATTGATGAAAGATTGAAATATATGTTTAGTTATAAGTGCTATTGTTAATTGTTTTGATTCTTAAATGTTTGTACAGGCCTGATAAATTCCTTAATTTTTGTCTCGGTAGTAAGCTTTTAAGAGTCCATAACTACTGTGGTTCCAGACCATGGGTTAGACTTGACAGTGGGCTGAAACTGTAAGCAAACAAGATGTCCTTCATTAGGTGAATGGATGAACTGTGGTACATCCATGCAATGGAATACTATTTGGAGATATTGTTAAGTGAAAGAAGCCAATCTGAATAGGCTGCATAACTATATGATTCCATTTCTGTGACATTCGGGAAAAGGCAAAACTGTTGAGGCAGTAAATAGATCAGTGGTGGTCAGGGATTTGGGCTGTGTGTGTGTGTGTATTTGTGTGATATTAATAGATGAAGCACAGGGGAGTTTTTTAGCATGGTGAAAGAGTTCTGTATGATACTGTGGTAGTAGGATACATGACACTACACATTGGTCAAAACCCGTAGAGCTTTACAGCACAAAAAGTGAACCTTACTGTATACAAATTTAGGAGATCAGGTGATTCCAGGATGGAAGGCAGACTGACAAAACAATGTAACCTTATTACAGAGGTATGAAATAAACTTCATTGAAGGGGGTAGGGGAAAGGTATTCAGCTACCTAACTTTGGAAATGAGTAGAAACTGTTAAAACTAAAAGCAAAAGCAACTGTATATAAGCACTGTACACTAGTTAATAAATTTGTTTCCCATGGGGGGGTACTGGTTAACAATTCTGAAACCACTATACAGGACTACTAGTATTGAGCAATGACATAAATAGATGGTGGATGGTAGGAGTTACGTTTTTCACAGTTGGAGTGAGAGATTTCAGATAAGAAGTGGAAGCTAGAATGATCCATGTGGTAATGTATTAGACTTGGAGACATCAGTATGAACTCATGTTTAGCTTAATATAAATACAGCTAAGTACACCAGCCACTCCTCAGAAGGAAGATGGGGCAATCTGCTTCCGTAGTGATACTGCCTCGGAAACCCAAGAAGTGGTCGCTATGAGTCGGGGCCGACTCGATGGCACATAACAACAACAACAAGAAGTACAGAAATTTTTTTTTTAGATAGTGTATATATACAGGTTAGTACATACACATGTATTTCCTTGCTCTGTCAGCTGAGAGGACCTAAAGGCAATGATACCCCAGGAGCAGTGGGCACACCTAGTGCTTGCATCTTGGTTTCTAATACCATTCACCAGTAAAAAGAAACTGGGCTCCTTGCAGAAATGGCTGATTCTAGGATGGAGGTGGTGATCCTGGAGCATCTTAAAGTCCCAGAAAGTAAAGAAGTGCTGTGAACACACACACACACAACCATACTGAAAGCTCCCAATAGCCAAAGCTGGAACAATTTGAGCAAAAAATTAAAACAGTATAAACTAACCATGAATCCAAACTGATACAAATAAATGATTGATGGAATTAATAAGTAAATGGGAAAAAATAGACAAACTCTTCTTAGGAAGGGGTGTGTGTGTGTGTGTGTGTGTGTGTGTGTGTGGAGGGTGTGGAGGGGAACTGGAACTAATTAGGGGGTGGTGGGAAGTGCTACAGAACTGAGAGAAGATAACAGCATTAGAAATACTTAGGTGGAAGAGTCCATCTCAAAAATCATCTACTTCAGGGTTATCTGCAGAAAGTTTGGCCTTTTCCATATGGGAAGACAAGACTTGGCCTCAGCAAAACAGCAGAAAGGGGGACGCTGAACTGAAAAGATGAAGGACAGGATGGATGAGACAAAGCATTGCAAACAGACCAAAATGAAAGAACCGATATTATATCTACGTTTTTTTAAAAAAGAAACCCATTGCTGTAGAGATGATGCCAACTCATAGTGACCCTGTACGACAGAGTAAACTGCCCAGTAGGGTTTCCAAGGCTGTATTCTTGGAAGCAGACTGCTGTATCTTTCTCCTGTGGAGCAGTGGGTGGGTTCAAACTGCCACCTTTGGGTTAGCAGCTGAGCACTTAACAACTGTGCCACTGGGGCTCCTTCACGTCTCCATTAGGGGAAGTGGAAAATAGTATTGATATGAAGATACATTGATGAAGGCTTTTTAGCAGGACTTGAGCCATTTTTCTGGCATGCAGAAGGATTAAAAAAAGAAACAAACCTCACTGCCGTCGAGTCGGATCCGACTCATAGTGACCCCTCTGTGTTTCTGAGGCAGTATCAGTACAGAAGTAGATGGCCTGTCGTTCTTCTGAGACGCAGAAGTGTAGAGACACAAATAATGTGAGAGAAGGGGGAGGATGTAGCGACCAAGCCAGGGAAATTGTTGCTGAAGGCAAACCCGTGCAAAGAAAGCAGATCAATCACTTCGCTTTTTTAAGTGCAAGAAAAGTTCCTCAAGCTGAAGAAAGATTTATATTTATGGATTAGAAGGGGGATCCTTGGATCTAGGCAAAAATCAAACAGACACATTCTTAAACTTTGTTATTACAAGAGTTGAAAATTTTAAAAGTTCTACACATATGGAATGAAAAAATTATCTCCAAAGAAGCATGTATCACACTGGCCTTGACCTTCTGAGGGGAAATCATTGCGATTGAGAAATCTGTTCCAAGGCAAACTGGCTTTTGCCTGCGAAGGCTTCTGCTGTGTCACCAGTTAGCTCATATGCGATTGTTGGGGAGTGACGGTTTTCAAAGGGCAAGCCATGTGCTTTATGTGCCCGTGTATGGAAAGGAGGCTAAAACAATGGCAGTAGAATTTTTAAATCCTCTGAAGAAAAGAAAAAAGGCCCGTAGCTTGGCTTAGGCAAAAGTAGGAGTCCTTTCAACTTTAAGAAATTAAGAACATAATTTACATTCACGGTTTTTATTAAAAAGGTTTGAACAATCCCAAAGGGTTTAAAGTGAAAGAAAAATGTAAAATTCTACCCATTTTCTCTAGTGGCTCACTACTGATAACCAGCATTAATAGTTTCTTGTTTATCCTTCCAGAGTTTTGTTTATGAGTATAAAAGTCTACGATTAAAGCATACATACTCATAAATGGGATCTTATCATACATACTGGTGTGCAGTTTTTTTCTTTAATCCACCAGTGTATCTTTCTATAGCAGTATATTTAGATGAGGAGCTCTGGTAGCATAGTGCCTAAGGCACTTGACTGCTAACCAGAAGGCTGGTGGTTCAAACCCGCCAGCCACTCCTCTGGAGGAAGGTTGGGCAATCTACTTCCATAGTGATAACTGTCTCGGAAACCCAGGGAGAGTTTGCTAGGAGTCAGATCCAACTCCACGGCAGTGAGGGTTTTTTTTTTTTTTGGTTATATTTAGACTGATCCTTTCTAAGGAATATACTTAATTAGCCCTCTATTGATCAGGATTTAGCGGTTGTATATTTTTTTGCCTTTTGAAGCACTGTGTAATGTACACACTTCTGTGCTCTTCTGGAAGTATAGCTGTGGAAATTAAGAGAAGTACAATTGCTAGGTTAAACAGCATATGCTTTTTTTCTTTTTTTAGTTTTTGTTATTTGGGTGAAAGTTTACAGAGCAAATTCATTTTTCATACAGTAGTTCATACACATTTTGTTTCATGACATTGACTGCAATCCCCACAATGTACAGCTCTCTTCCCACTTCCTCCCTGTGCCCTTCCTTCCTATGCGTTCCTGCTGTAAGGCCACAGTAAGGAGAAGAGGATGCACAAAAGTGAGGTTAAAGAGTAGTTTTTATTCTGAGTTTCCGGGTGAGGTTTATGGGTCCCCAAGAGGGGCCCGAGAAGTCGTGTTGCCTGGCTGGGGAGGGTAGGGTTTATAGTCTTGTGGAGGACCTAAGTGGGGACATTAAGGAAATGGTGGGGTCCAATTAGCTGTTAGCATGGGTCTGTATTTAATTAGCATGAGGGGGCTTCACAAGAGGAAGTTTGTCACTGCATGGGACTTTCCAGTCTGGGTGGGTTCTGTCACTTGGGTTGTCTTATCAGGCGGTCTCATCAGGGCTTGACACCCGGAGGAAGCTGCTAACTGAAATGTTGGTGGCTTAGGTTTGCTTTGGCCTAACACCTGCCTCCCTTCCCCAGCTGTCTCCCTGTGCAATCACTGCCCTTCTGTTCTCCCATGATTGGTCGCTCCAAGGAGTGTATCTACGTGATGTAAATGTTCATCCTATATGCCTGTCTGTTATTTGGCTGGAAGCCACAGGTGTGAGTTCAGTTCCAGACCTGAAGGGTAACTAAAGGGCATAAGCATTTTGAATATATATAAACTGACAAATGTCCCTCCCAAGTGAATGAGAGTGCCTATTTCTCTACTCCCTTGCTAACACTTAGTATTTCCAAAGTTTTAATCTTAGTAATCTTATAAGGGAAATAATGATCTCTTCAGTGTATTAATTTGCATTTATTTTTGATCTTGTTCATGTTTATTTGACATACTTTTCTTCAGATTGCTTGTCTAGCTCTTTTTCTATTTTCTTAACTGTTTTGCAAGAGCTCTTTGATGTTAAGAGAACTAGTTCCCTGTCTTCATGTTATTGCATATATTTTTTCTAGTGTATCATTTGTGTTTTGACTGTTTATATCATGCTGTACATAAGCTTTTAATTTGTATGGATATTGGTAAATGTTTCTCACTGCTTTTAGGTTTTGTGTTGTCATATTTGGAACGGCCTTCCCTCAGAAATTATTTTTTTTTAAATAATGCAACAATAGAGAATGTCATAAAACCATGATTATATAAACAGTGAGCAATGGCTGAATAAAAATATTCTGAAATGAAATTGTATACGTTGTATCTTTTAGGTTTTCTTATGCAGTTTTTAAAAGAGTTGGCAGAATATCATCAGACTAGAGAGAGTTGTGATACGGAAACTCAAACCAGCCCAACATTTCCTAACAAAGACTCTCTGGGTAATTATAGCCTTCTCTCATAATCTCAGTTCTCCCGTTTTCTCTTTGAAGACTTGTCCCTGACTTACCTGTCATGTGGATGTTCTTTGAACTGGAGGGATGCAACCTACAGTTGCCAGGAACTCATTTCCTCCAGAATCATATTGCTGGAAGGAACCAGGAATTGCTGTAAAATGGTAGTAGGAATGGTGATAGTAGTGTCATCAGAACCTGTCTTAACTTCATGGTGGATGATGAGAATCACCATTAGCACAAAGCTGATTCCCACGAGGTGGAGGTCACACATAGCTCCACTCTTCAACCGTTACCAATTCTGACACCACACTCTACTTCTCTTCTGGGTTCAATAATCCGTTGCAATGACCACCCAAAACTCACAGATTATACTCACAGTTAAGTGGTTTATTAAAGAATAGGATACAACTTGGGATCAGGATCGACAGGCTACAAGTCAGGAATCGGGATGAGGGAGTAGTCAGGATGAGGGAGCTACAGGCAGTCTCCCTTCAGTGCAGGAGAGCTCTCTCAGATTTTCTTGGCTCTGCTGTGTGTGGCTGCCTCCCTAGGCCCCTTCCATGCCTGTTGCCGCTGACTGCCACTGTGCTCCTTCTGGGGCTCTCGCTGCCTTCTGTGTTGCAGCCCTTGACCACTGTTACAGCTATTTTAGGAGGTTCCTTGCCTTTTCTCTTCTTTCTGCTGCTGCTTTCTGTCTCAAAAACCTCTGTGGAGCTAGCTGCTTGAATGCACAACACCTTGTCAATTTTAAGGCATGGAATTCCCGCCAGGGCCATGATCTGACTAATCTCTGACTAAACCCTCTTGGTAGTCACAGATTCTTCATTTGCATAGTAAATGGGGCTGGACTATAACTCATGTCATTTGCATTGTCTATTGACCAGTCCCTGCAAGGTGCATCCCAATCACAGAGCGGGCTGCAGGTCAGGACCAGACAAAAAATATCAAAATCAAGTTTTTACAACTTAATCAGGAAATGTCAATCAACCTGGATAAAAGTAACAAACCCTCTGGGGTAGAAAACTAGGACAAAGGTAGCCCCTGAGAGCTTCCAAAAAAAACAAAACCAAATTCACTAGAGCTTAGGGGAAAAAAACCTCAAAACTGTCCAAAGAACCAAGGCAGAGGGCCATGATTTCACCACAATTGCTCTCCAGTCCTGCTTTCTGTTCTCGTGGGTGCTGGGGCTACATTTTCCAAATCAAAGCAGGGATCCAAAGGTCCAAATTCTCCCTTATTTGTTGTGTTTAACTTCTGCTAACTGGGCAGTTCTTCCTTATGGCTAGTCTAAACTCATTTTACAACCACTAAGTTAGAAAATCTTAAGACTGTTTGTATTGCAGGGAACTGGAGATGTCATTGGCTCTTCCCTTCATTTTATACTTGAGGAAGCCAAGGTCGCAGAGGAGGAGCAACTTAGAAACAGCCCATCTGTGTCAGGGCTAATAGGAGGCTCTAGATTTTCTGGTCCAGGATCCAGAGCATTCTCCACTGTACGGCCTTTCTTCTCTACCAGCCTTGCCATTAGCGTCTGCTTGATAGAGATGGGAAACAGCTGGTTGAAGGGATGCTTTATGTGATTATTCTATTCCATGGCCCTTCCTTACTAATAAATAGCTCTAGTGCCTTTACCTGTTAAGGAGTTAAGAATTTGTAGAAGCTTTATTGTATGATTTGGCCTTTAATTTAGACAAGTGTAGGTTCTGTTCTATGAGAAACATAGTGTGTGTGTATTATGGGGCATTGCTGTCCCATGCTAGCCGTATGTGTAATTTTAAGTTTCTTCATTAGAAAAAGCAAACAAGAAAACAGATGAAATGGGTTTTAGTAATACATCTTATTTAGGCCAGTATATCCAAAATATTATTTCAACTTGTAACCTATTGTCATCAATTTGATTTTAACTCATAGCAGCCCTATAGGGCAGAGTAGATCTGTCCCCAAGGGTTTCCAAGGCGGTGATCTTCATGGAATCAGATTGCCATATTTATGTCCAATGGGGTAAAAATGAGATACTACACATCTATTTTTTGTGCTAAATCTTTGAAATCAGATATGTCTTTTGCACTTAGAGTACGTCTCAGTTCAGACTGGCCACGTTTCAAGTGCTCAGTAGCCACAAGTGGCTAGACGGCCATATTGGTCAGCACCGTTCTAGACAATTGAAAACTCCAGAAAAATAATTAGAGAAGCACAGCTAAAGTTACGCCAGCCAGAGACACATGTCAATATTTTGATGTGCTGCCTTCCTTTTTGTTCTGTGCACACTTTTTGGTAGGTGTTGGTGTTTCTCGTGGTTGATGTTGTACTCAAGCTCCAAGTTTGCATTTCTCCACACAGTTCATTCTGCTCCATGGTTGGCTTGAGGCCCACTGGCCTAGTGCAGAAAACATTGGAATGAGAAGCAGTCAGTAAACCTTGTTTCAGTCCCAGTTTTGCCATCAGGTAGCTGCTTAACCCTCTGGAAGCCATGTAGGTGTACGAGCATTTGTTTCTTCATCTGTAAGTGAAGGAGTTCATTTTCACATCAGCATTCTGAATGTGTAAGTCAGTTCTCACCAGAGTCCAATCAAAGAGCTCTCAGTGCCCTGAGAGACTGGGAAGAGACTTCAGTGTTTTTTGACTTAAATGTATTCTTTGCTTTCTTCTCCTCTCAACATTCTATTAGGAAAATTTTCTGACATACAGAAACTTTGAAAGAATGTTACAGTGAGCACATCCATACTCGCTACCTAGATCTCTCATAATAAAATGCTTATTATACTTCATTGCTTATCTGTCCAGCCATGAATCCATCTTAGTTTTTGGATGCATTTCAAAGTAAATGGCAGACATTGCTGCACTTTCCCCTAAATATACTCTGCTTTATTTTTAATAAACTTTTTTTAAAAGTATACATTGCCTTACCTTTCACTCAAATTAATACAAGTCTACTGTCTGGTTAGTGGTTCTCCCTCCTACCCCTTGGAGATATCAAAGAACATTTCTTCTGCATGTAAACCTTTTCTTGACTTTTGACAGTAGCGGTCTCGTACAGTATCTGTCCTTTTGTGATTGACTTCCTAAATACATTCTGCCTGGCCCTTGTGGATCTGACCATATTTACATATCCCAATTTGATGTTTGTTTGTTTGTTTGTTTATAGCTGAGAAGCTTCGACTTATTGATGATCAGTTTGCAGATGCTTTTTCACAGCGTCCTAAGTTAGAATCTTTAGAAAGAAAGTTAAATGAATATAAGAGAGAATTAGAACAGCAAGTTCGGGCAGAAATGGTTCAAAAGGTAAGCTTTAGCTTTTTGCTGTTACGTAAGAGTGGTAATTTTAGTTCCCTTTTAATGTCTTAATCTTAAGTATATGGGAAAACATCTAGAAGCATTTTTAATGAATAAGTTACTATACTATTGAGAGCTCTGGTGGTACAGTGGTTAAAACATTCTGCTAACCAGAAGTTCAGCAGCTTGAACCCACCAGCTGCTCCACAAGAGAAAGATATGTAAAGATCTTCTGTAAAGATCACAGCCTTGGAAACCCTACCAGGCAGTTCTACCCTGTCATCTAGGAGGTCTGTGAGTCGGAATTGACTCAGTGGCAATGAGTTTGGTTTGGGGTTTACTTCTGTAAAGATTGACAGCCTTGGAAATCATCTGGGGCAGTTCTACTCTGTCCTCTAGGGGTGCTATGAGTTGGCATCAACTCCACAGCAATGGGGGGGGGTGTACTATACTGTTACATATATTATTTTCATTTTCAATTGGTGCCATTTCTGTATGCTGTTTGAATCAGTCCTACAGGTGCAGTGACTGAGCTAAAACCAAACATGATTTTAAACTGATTGTAATATATTTGGACAGAGCATTAATGTTAAACCTATCCATGGAGAAAGAATTTATTATTTCTTTAGTAATTGTTACTAACAGTGATTTGTGATCGTTTGGCAGTTGAAACATTTTAAGGATACTGAAATAGCAAAAATTAAAATGGAAGAGAAAAGAAAGTACGAGAAGGAATTAGCTGAATTCCGGAATGAATTTGAGAAAGTCTGTCGAGCAAAATCTCAAGCCCTCATTTCTCAGGAGAAAAATACCCTTGAGAGGCTTCAAAAGCATCAGGAGGTAATGTTTTAAAGTCATTTAATGGGTGGATAGCCCTGTGGCTGGACATGCATGGACTGCTGGTGCCAGAGGTAGACAGATAACTGGTGGAACAAGGACCCAGGGAAGCAGTCGGGGCTGGGGTCAAGAGGGCAAATAGAAGGATCAGCCTAGAAAAAGATACACAGATGGCCTTCCTCTAGACTGTTGGGAGGATGGAGCACATGATCGTTGGGGTTGGGATGATGAGGAGTTCATACTCAGTAAATTCCGTCTTAGGTAGATTGGAGGCTTTGGCAAAGGGTTTGAGGAGAGGACCTGACTCTAGAATAGCTGCTTGTGGGCAAGGGAAGAGTGTCTCTCAACAGCAGAGTGGGCTGTACTGAGGGCCCGACCAAGATGGGAAGCCTGCATAGGAATTGAACAAACCAAGGGCCGTCAGGTGATTTTTCTGTTATAGCTCTTGGGAGAGGGTGTAAGGCCAATGAGGGTGGACGCACGCATGTGCTTAGGGAGTGGTCAGCCTCTTTCATTGAAGACACTGGGGTCTGGCTGGGTGGCAAAGGGAGCCAGAGAGGGTGAGTGGCTCATCAGCTAGGGGAAAGGGAGGGATGTGGGGCAGTCTCGATGAGATCAAAGAATAAGTCTGGGGATACTGACGGGTGGAAGAGGAAGGTGGATCGAAGGTGCAGAGCTGCAGGCTGAGGTTTCTGGAGAAGACAGGAAACAAAATGCAGTGCCTGCTGTTGGAGGGTGCTGCAGAGGTGCATCAGAGGAGGAACCTTGGAGCAGAGGCGTCCAGGGCCGAGAAGGTCAGCCACATGGCTGTTTGATCTGGTCACCTGGGAAAATGATGGGGCAGGAGGTGGCAAGGCTGAGGAGTATCCATCCACAGCAGGGATTGGATCACTCCTCTAGAAAACCATGTTCCTTTCCCAAGGGTTAGCGGTTTTGGGACACTGTTCCCGATGCACATCTTAAACCACGAATAGCAGGAGATTCAGAAGGTGGGAGGGCTTTCCCTGAGTGTCTCCCTTGCGTGGACCTTCTCAATAAGACGTTATTGTTTCATGATACTTGCACCCCTTCTGCAATTTCATGTAATGTTTCTGGCAGTCAGACTCCATTCAGCTACACAAATAAACATTTGAAGCACAGGTCTTTGAGATGATCCAATTTTGTTTAGATGAACAGTTTCGTCCTCAAGATGAGTGACTGAGTAGGTCAGACCCACCAGTGGGCAGACCCGAATCCCCATCTAGTTAACGGGCTGTCTAAAGGTTTTAGAGAAGAGCCCCTGAGGTTATTCATTCACCCTCATGAAAAGCCCCTTGCCTCCATTCCTCCACCTGGAATGCCTTCCCCTTCTCTCCCTGAGAGAACCATAGTGTTTTTCCAGATCCATCTCAAACATCACTTCCTTGGTGATACCTTCCACAGCTCCCACTGGCTGACTTACTCAGGCCTTGTTCCTCCACATGGTTTTATGTTTCTGTTATTAAATGATCATGTTTTAGTGTAGTCTTATGTGTGTTTCTCTCCCCCTGACTGGATTGTGGGCTCCCTAAAGGTGAGGAAGGAGCTCTGGTGGGGCTGTGGTTAAAGCATTGATTGGCCTGCTGACCAAAAGGTTGACAGTTCAAACCCACCAGCCACTCTGCAGGAGAAAAATGAGGCAGTCCACGTCTGTAAAGATTGTCGGCCTTAGAAACCCTATGGGGCAGTTCTACTCTGTCCCATGTGGGTGCTATGAGTCAGAATCAACTCAGTTGCAGTGTTTTTTTGTTTTTTTTCAGAGGGGGAAGGTAAAGGTAGGGACTGTATCTGCTCACCTTTTCACATCCAGCTCCCAGACCGATGCTTGCCATGTGCTAGGTGTCCTGTCAACCCTGGCTCCGTGATCACACTTAACAGAAGCATGGTCATTCTGCATTCATGATAACCTGCTGCCCCTGAACCAGAAGGACCTGTGGACCATAGTATGTGGACGCCACCATCAGAACCCTGAAGCCTTTATTCTGTGGCATTTTCTTACTGAAACCACATTTTGTTTCAATTTTTTCTTGCTGAAGAACTTGGTGAAATGTGAAGTTGTCTGAGAGATGCAAATAAAATAATTAGACAGGAAGTTAGGAATACAGGGTAATAGAACATGATATGATAGCCATACAGGGTAATATAACATGATAGCCACTAGGGGAGGGGTAAGTTTTTGTGAAACTAGAACAGGCCAAAAATGTACCTTGAATCGGAACCTTTGAGAAGTTAAATTGTTTTCCTGAATGCCTGAACTTGGATTTTTTTTGGGGGGGGCAGATTTAGAAGGTAGGATATTAGTTCATGTCTGTTTCATTTTCCTTGTTTGCTAAAAATTAATGCTTTCCTGTACAGATGGAAACAAAAGAAATTTATGCCCAAAGGCAGGTTCTACTAAAGGATATAGATCTGCTAAGAGGCAGAGAAGGAGAACTAAAGCAAAGAATTGAAGCGTTTGAATTGTAAGTAATACGTGTCCATTTTGGATGTTCCGAATGAATCAGATGAAAGAGCATTACTGAACGTGGGTGTAGACATTCTAAGGTTAGTTATCAAGTAGAGTCCGTGGTTATAACTATTTCCTAGTTTTAAAGAGTACAGATTAAATATTATCACACAGAGTCCTTGGCTATGAAGGGTGGTGTCACCTAGCTTTGAGGAGCTCTGGTGGTGCAGTGGTTAAGTGCTCGGCTGCTAAACGAAAGGTCGGCAGTTCAAACGCACTAGTCACTCTATGGAAGAAAGATGAGGCTGCCTGCTTCTATAAAGATTACACTGGACAACCCCATGGGGCAGTTCTACTCTGTCCTACAGCGTTGCTATGAGTCAGAATTGACTCCACGACAACAGATTTGGTTTTTTTGGTTGCTAACTTGGTTTTCAAAGGTATAGGAAAGACAGGTTGGGGTTTTGCTTTGAAAGTCTTGGGTATTCAGATGAAAAGCAGAATGACAAGCTATCATCAGGCTACGAATAAGACCAGACAAACAACTTGAAGGCCAGGAATGGTATAGCAAATTGCAGTTCCAATCACGTAGTTGCCTGTGTGTACAGGAACTGGTTCCAGAGTGCAGCCTTGCCGCCCCACCCTGCCCTGCTCTCGCTGGGCTTGACCGATGGAACTGTTGTCTCTTGGCTGGCCCATGTTACTTACCTTCTGACTTCCCACATATGTTCCTCCTTCACTTCTCAGCCAGGATCCGTCAAGCTCGCCAGTCTATAGTTTGTGGAATAAACCTTCGTTCCCATTTTGAATTTTCTATGAATTGCAGTCTCCTCCCATCCAGGAATCTTCTTTCATCTTCATGCATTTGTTGTTTCATTTATATTAACTCACTTGGTTTGATTGCTTTTGTCCACCTCACTCTCTTTGTGGCAGTCTTGAAGAGGCAAATTTATTAAGAGAGAGGAAAGAGAAGGAACAAAATTTGGGGAGTGATACTTCATGATTATATGATCACTTCCTTGCCTCCACTTCCCCTTCTGCTAACCATTTACGTGAACCAAATGGTCTGTTGCTCTGCTGGCTTACAGAGTATAGACAGCAGAGGGAGCTCATACACAGAGCCTCTGTCCTTTTCTTGGACTGGTTAGTCCGTGTTCTGTCGCAATTATACTTATTATGCTTTGGTCTATGCACCTGTGAACCCAATTCCCAGCTCTTGGACTGGTTTCATGGTTGGCTTAAGGTCTCACTGTGGAGACCATTGCATTCCTTGGTATCTGGAAGTCCTGATTGTTCCATCCAAGGTTTGCTCTCTTTCGGCACTGTTTCAATACTTAATTACTAGATTATTAAATGACAAAAATGAATGTTTTAACTTTAGCATCTGTGAGCTAATGAATTAAATTCCACATATAGAAACAATAATGCAGAAGAAACAAATACATCAGTACACTAAAGTTTTGTTTGTAATTTTGTAACTAATAACATCATTCTTTTGCCCTGAATTGATTAGGACCACTTATCCCTCACCTGTGACCATTTTTAAATGTTAATTACCTTCCCTCAGAAGCTATTTTGGTCTTGACTGTCACACCCCCTGGAGACAGGTGCTACTGAACAGCTCCATCTGCTAGTGCAGATCCACCGGTACTGGGTCACTTCCGAAAGTAGATGAGGCACTTCCGCTCTTACCTTTGATTTCCCTGCAGTGGTGGTGAAATCACAGTTGATTATTGAACTAAAAACAAATGTTATTTTTTTCGAAATTAGTTATCTCAGATTTTTTTAATTGTGAATTGGGTGCAGTTGTACAAAGCAGATTCGTTTTACATTCAATAGTTGATACACCTTTTGTTTTGTGACACTGATTACAATGCCCACAATGTCACTGCTCTCCTCCCACCCCCTTCCTGTGGTTATCCCTTCCCTGTGTCCTTCTTTTACCTATGCATTCCTGCCTGTCTGGCTTTCTCCCTGTGCAAATGCTGCCCTTCCGACCTCCCATGGTTGAGTGTTCTAAGGATGCATCTGCCTGGTGTAGTTGTTCAGCTCCTAGGCCTATCTTGTTTGGTTCAGAGTTGAGCCATGGGAGTAAGTTCAGTTGTAGGCCCAAAGAGTGACTCAGGGCAAGTGTTGTGTTTTTATTTGCTGTCTACCTTTTTGCTTATTTCAGATCCCGGAAGCTACAAGAAGAAAAAAATAAATGCATTGATGATGCACTCAGGAAACGGGAGCTGAGTATAAAGACTCTCGAGGAGACCTATGAACAAAAACTCAAGATGGAACTTCTCAAGTAAGTGTTTGGGGTTTTTAAAGGAGTGATGTGGTAGTTATGTTTGTGTGTCAACTTGGCTGGGCCTGGTTGAGTGGCTGGGCAGCTGGTGGTAGTTATTCCCCATCATGAGACTGGCAATCAACTCCATGGTGAGCTCTACCACAAGCAGCTGAGTAGCCTTTGGGATGTGGTCTGCTTCCTATATATAAGGAGAAATTTTGAGAATGGTCTCTAGCTTATGGCACCTTGAACCCTGCATGTAGCCATGTCATTGTTCAGCAGCCTGCCATGCTCTGCCTACCTTGGGACTTATAATGGACTTAAATTAATGGCCTGCCATGTGGTTTGGTAACATCGGGACTGTGCCTTGGTACTTGTCAAACTTGGGCTTAGCAGCGTCAGCAGCTAGCAGCTGTCTGAGTGAAGAAACGCCTGTAGCTCCAGTGCGCTGGGAGCTGGAGGCAGAGCTGAAGCCCAAGGCTGAGGGGCTTTGAACTTGGACTTAAAGCCTCCAAATTGTAAGAATAAACTCCTGTTGGTTAAGACCATCCCATTGGTGGGATTTTCTTGTCAGAGCAGCACTAGGGAATCAGAACAAGTGATGTATTTGAATTAAGGGACAGAACAATGACAAAAGCTGATAAAGTAGATAAGACT
>NW_006921947.1:505038-518239 GCF_000298275.1 Orycteropus afer afer
TATATTTGTCACTCAAGTCCTTCTCAGGGCTTGTTATGGTAGTTTTAAAAAGATCCAGGATGGAGAATAGCATCCTTAGCTCAGCCTCAAGCTTCTCTAACATTTGTTGAGGATCCTGGTTTGCTTTAATTTTCAGGGCACCTTGTGACTTGCTCAGCTTGCACAGCTGGTAAGCTGTAAAGTTTAGAATTATTGTAAAGTTCAGTTGTCTTCTCAACCCTACTCATACTGCCACTAAGATAAGAATATCTAACCATTTCTAAATTAACGTACTTATGGCTGTAGTGTGGGCACCACCCGTCTATCAGTGGAGGCGTGTGTACAGCTATGATCCTAAATAGGTTTCAGTGGAGCTTCCAGACTAAGATGGGCTAGGAAGAAAGCCTGGCGATCTCCTTCCAAAAGGCAGCCAGTGAAAACCCTGCGATCCCAACCGTCCCATCCTGTTGTGCATGGGGTTGCCATGAGTCGGGGGGGGGGGCGGCGAGGCCTGGTGGGCAGCTGACACCAACAACGTGGCTGTAGTATTTGTCAGTGAATGTGTACTTTGTATTCCTTCAAGATTCTGCAAAGCCAGAATCCACAGAAACTAAAATTAACTGAATGAAAACAAAAAATACAGAGGAAAGGAAAATAGGCAACTCTAGTGGGCTTTCCTTTAGTCTGGGTTCTGGGGTCTAGCGAATAATATCTTAGTACAAAGACCCAAACCAAAAACCACCACCATCAAGTCAATTCCAACTCATAGAAACCGCCATCATGTTTCCAAGGCTGTAAATCTTTACAGAAGCAGAATGCCTCATCTTTCTCCTGCAGAGTGGCTGATGGGTTTGAACCACTGACCTTTTTGCTTAGCACCCCAGTGTCTTAATCACAGTACCACAGTGAGCCCAAATGACAGCCTGTCTCTCCAGTGCCTGGCTTAGCACCTGGCCCATATTAAGGGCTCAGGTAATATTTATTGAGGAAATGAATGCACAGAGATGAGCTGACTTAGCTTAGTTGCTCTGGATGATTCCTAATGTGAGTAGACAGTTGCTTTTACTGCCTTGCTCATAAATTTTCATTGATAACCCTGTACTAAGTATAGGCAGTTCCTGGATTACCAACGTGTAACTTAAAAAACAACTATTGCTCTTTAGTGTTATGTAAATTTGCTCTCACTTTGAAACGATTGAACCAACCCCAACATGCAACAAATTTTTCATCCTAATCGCCTTCACTTGCTGCATGTGCAGCTTTTAAATAATTGAAAAGGCTTTTTTTCTTGGACTAAAGGCTAAATAAAACTGTATGTGCCTGTCCAACTTATTAAAGACACAGTTAAGAATGGATCTCATTCATGTTCTGGGCACTGCCTGTACTTGCAAATGTTTCTTGAGGTTGTAAGTCTTTGAAAATATCCTGCTATAAAAAGAAATAACAGCTTTTCCATCTATCAACTTTGAAATGGTAGTTTTTATTGAGATACTTGATATGAGTCCTTGTAAGAGCAAACACTGAAAGATCTGTCATCGTTAATGCTTCTGGGAATAAATACATAGAAGTGTGCATGCTCGTTGTACCTAGCTGCAGAAACAGCAAGGAGGCCACATGTTCTGACCTCCTCTAACCCCACAAGAGGAAGACAGGATTACCAGCAGTAACCCAAGGCCTATTCCTGCCAGGCCAGACATGCTGCCTCCCCCTTCCAGCCCTTTCTCCAACCGTTCCTCCCAAAGCACCCACCACCTCTCTCCTGGGTTCGGTAATTCACTGCAGTGGCCACACAGAGCTCACAGATTATGGGGTTTATTAGGGATGCACCACAGGCTATTATTCAAGTTCAGGAAAAAATCCCAGCCCACCGTCCCTCAGCCAACAGTCTCTCACAGTCTCTTTCCAGCAGTGCTGGTCCCTCGGTGTCTCACTCAGCAATGTGTGTCTCTTGCGTCTCTTTCCCAGCAGCACATGTCTCATTCAGGAGCATGTATCTCTTTTGGCAGCACATCTTCCTCAACCAGCAGTCAGAGTGAGTTCTGCCTCTAGGAGGCCTCCTTTTGAGCCCGGCAAGGTGGTCAAACTAGCCAATCACAGCCTCAGAACTCTAAGCACGTGAGAGAGAATGGGAAGCTCCCAGAACATTGTATTGTGCCACTCCCAACAGAAATACTCCAGGTGGACAACTTCAGCAATCAGGAGCTCCTCAGTTGCTCATAGAAAATCCCATCTTGGAGTTTACAAAGACTTACGGGTAGAAAAGCCACACTAAGTGATTTACTACACTGCACTAGCCATGTAGACAGGGCCCTGTTTGGCACCATTTTGCCGTTTTCCATAGCATGGAAGATGTCTGGCTTTGGGTATCCTCACATAACTTGGTCATGTGTTATACTCTGTATGCTACTCACCACAGGGATGTGGCTGTCTCCTTCCTCCCATCTCTGAACCAGAAAGCTGGTAACAGCTGTTGAAGAGACAGTAGTACTCTGTGAAAATGTGCCTTTTGGTATCGCTAATCTGGATATAATGCTGCTGGCAGTTGGCTCTCAATACTGAGGACAAAAATTCTTATATCCTGGTTGGAGGGTGAGGGTGGGGTGGGACAGGTGGATTCAAAGCAACTGACTTGTTTTCTTTTGGGATTTTTGCAAATCACTGGTGAGCCAGCTAAGGACAGGGTCCTTTTAACTTTTGTACTTCTTTACTTTTTGTGTCAGCCGATACCAACTGAACAATAATCACTTTCAGTAACCTCACCATAATACTACCTTTGTTTTGTGTGATTGCGTTTTTGGCACCCAGTTTACTGGATTGGGGCAGGGTTCCTCTGGACCTTTGATGTTCAGAGTCCAGACCCCTGGCCTTCTTACTGAGAGACCGTGGAATTTCCTCCCTCTCCTGCGAAGTATCCTTAGGTGCCTCTGGGTCATAGAGAAGCCCGTGTATTGCTTGCAGCCGTTCCAGGAAAATGATAAAGACACCCATTTTTGGTCTTTCGCCTCCTCAGGTATCAACTTGAGCTAAAGGATGAATACATGAGTAGAACAAATAGACTGATAGAAGATGAAAGAAAGAATAAAGGTGAGTCTGGGTGGGGGAGTTGGGGGCTGTATTTTTGGGTTCTGAGGTAAGTTGTTAGTTCCCAAGTCGGGTCTATTTCTGTATTCTGAAAACTATATAGCTTCCACTTCATTGTTAATATTCTGTTCTTACAAAGTTGAAAAAGAATCTTTGTCTTTCATGACTTTTTTTGCAAACCTTCATGTGTCATCACCTGGATTGGTGCTTTACAGTCAGCATTAGATCCAATTTGCTTCCAGTATCATTTACTGAGTAAGGCTCTGACTGTCAAGAAAGTGGCAGCACCATAGTGCAATCTGTTCATCAGTGCTTGTAACCAAGAGAGACTTGCTGTTTTGCTGAGTTCTCTGAACTTCTCTGTCCCACATGCATCACTTTCTTATTTCCTTTACTTCTAATCTATCTTTAGGCCTTAGAGTATTTTGACTTGCCAGATAACCTTCTGAAGTCTTGTATACATGAGCCCAGGATTGGGAAAGTTGAATAATTTTTCAGTCTTTGGATATTTTGCATTTCAGTATATTTCAAGGAAATGCCTTGTGACAGGAAGTTGGACATCGGGCAGAAATTTCAAAGGCTTCCTGGGAGGAAACCAGGGCTGGTACTGGTCTAGTCAGTACTAGACACACCCAATTTGTTGCTGTTCCTTTTATGGCTATCTTGGGGAAATTAATATTTCTTTAGGAATTAATACCATTGTGTATTCCGCAAATTATTTTTTAACGATATATCTACATAGTCTTGTGTTAGAGGAAGTGAAAACTACAAAACAGTAACAGACAAATGTTTGTGCTGAAGGAAATTAAGGTCTGTTGGCTGAGGCCCTGTGCTCTGAGCAGATGGTGTAACTGATTAACATCAGTGAAGCAGGAGAAATTGCACCACATATGTGACTGTTAGCACTTTCCATCACCTGTTGGGTAACAGGCTTTATTTCTTCCTTGCTGAATTTTTTACCTCTGGCAATGCAGCAGTTAAGCGCTCAGCTGCTAACTGAAAGATTGGAGTTGGAAACTATGGGGCCGTTCTACTCTGTCCTATGGGGTTGCTATGAGTCAGAATTGACTTGACAGCCATGTTTTTTTTTTGACATCTCCTATTTAGTGTATGAAAGAGTGGCTGTTAGGTCTGCCGTATTGGCCATAAATTATTAAATGGCATTTGTCTGCCCTCTGAAAGCATTACGCTGTTTAACTGGTTGACTTTTTTTTTTAGAAAAAGCTGTGCATCTGCAAGAAGAACTCGCAGTGATTAATTCCCAAAAGCAAGAATTCACTCAGTCTGTAAATCGTGTGAAAGAACTCGAGGTAATTGTGAAACTTGTGATTCTTTCCAGAAACATGTTAAGCAGCATGTGACGCTTTAATTTGAGTCATACATAATTTATCGCATGTCATCTCTGGGCACATTTGGACTGTTTATTATGTGACTGAGAAGGAAAGAGCACATCTTTTGGAGACCCAGAGTCCTACTTGAGTCCTGCCTCTGGCCCTTTCTATTCAGGTGCCTCTGGCCAGGCTCTGTGACCTTAGGGTCCTTACCTGTAAAATTTGGAATACTGCCCATGTCATGTGGTGGTTGAGAGCGATTGGATGTAGTGGTCAGTACAGGCCAGTTTCTACCTCAGCCTCTTTTTCTTTCTTACCAGCACCAGGTACATATTCCCTTCACTCCATGGATGTCTCATAGATGGGAACAAAGTGAGATGCACTTTCACATGCCACCCATGCCTTGCTTCTGCTCCCTTGCGCGTTGTCTGGGGGATAGTGCTGGAACTTTAGGTGTTGCAGATGTGATCTGTGATACTGTTTGTTTGTGCCCCTGTGATGACGTGCGCATTGGAGATTTTGTAGGATTCCAGGTCCAGCAATCAGATATGTGAGGCAAGGACAGTGCCTCACGGCATGTAGTCATCATTTCTTCCTCACCTTTTGTATTTAAAAAAAGGATATTATGGCAGTCCATGCTCGTCCTTGGGTCCTTAGTTGCCTCTGGAAAATTGAGTAATAATCTCTAGCCTTGCTTTATAGCACGGAGCTGTGTGAGATTCAAGTTCCAGAACTTTTCCTCGGCCCCACCTCTCTTGAGGGACCTGAATTAAATTGTGGTGCCCAGGTTAAAGCATCCTGCCAGCTTGTACATAAGCACTGTGGAAGGGTCATTATGCAGATATGATCTGTCCTTTTCTGATTTCAGCTTGAGTTAGAGTCTCTCAAAGCCCAATCGCTGGCAATAACCAAACAAAACCAGTTGCTGAGTGAAAAGGTTAAAGGAATGAGTGATTATCCACAACTGAAAGAAGAGAAACAGGAGCTGCAGGTGCAAAAGAGATTGCTCAAACAACAGCTGGAGGAGAGTCACAGCGAGAACATGCGTCTCCTAAACCGTGCGTCTCTTTTTGTACTTGCATATTTTTGTGATTCCTATGAAGTCAGTACCTGTAAGGTACTTAAAATGGAAAGATTTTATACAATTAAGATTCTTGGCGGAAGCTCTGGTAGCATAGTGCCTAAGACACTTGACTGCTAACCAGAAGGCTGGCAGTTCAAACCCACCAGCCACTCCTTGGAAGGAAGGTTGGGCCATCTACTGCCATAGTGATACCACCTTGGAAACCCAAGGAAGGGTCACTTAGAGTCGGGTCCAACCTGATGGCATATAACAACAACAAGATTCTTGGCTGGAAATGATGTCCTTTTTGCTTGCTGTTGGATAATCTGTAGGGCCACTGAAGGAAAGAGTGTGGTTAAACTACAAATTTGCCTCTACAGGCTTTGTCAGGGGCGCTCACACCTTCTGACTCCTGGTGGTGGTTGGCTGATGGGGACATTGGCCAGCACTTGGAGGCAGGAAGGAATGTGAGGTTAAAGTTGGTCCTCCCTGTTCCCTCTACGATAGTGGTCCAAGGGTGGTAGCCGCACGGCACGTTATTGTCCCAGGGAATGACCTCATCCTTTGTAGTTACCCTCCAGAAGGTCCACAGATGACCCGATTTGGGGTGCCATCTGCTTTCTGCCTGGGCCCTGACTGTCACGGACGGGTGCACAGATCAGATTCATCAGCTCTTGATAGAACGCTCCGTCTCTACCTTCTGTGCAGAGTGGAGGAGAGAGACAGGCTGTCAGGTTCATTTGAGGATTTGAAAGAGTTCCATTACTTGGAGTAGGACGCCAAAGAGTAATTCATACATTTTGCATGAACGTGCATTAAAGTCTTTGTTTCCGAAATTTGTGAATCAGGATTGCTCTTCTGTCCATTTAATAGAAGTAATATAATTCTAATTGTGTGAGTGCAGAGAAAAGGAAGAACCAGTTAGACCCTCCAGAGCTGGTTTTGTTCAGTGAAATAGGTCAACAGCAGATGGGTGATGACCAGGCTTGTTTTCCGTGCTTAGGCCTAGCTCAGCCTTCTCCAGAGCTGGCGGTTCTTCAGAACGAGTTAAAGAAAGCAGAAAATGCCAGGGTGCTTGAGCATAAGGAGTTTGAAAGTCAAAAACAAGTACTGGAAAAACAGCTGCAGAGTGAAGTGAGTATTGCTCTTCTCTTGTTCAAGTATTGTGGCCGGCCACTCAGTAGCCAGATGAACTCAGCATAAGTTGCATTAGCGTCACCAGACTGACTTATTTAAACTCGGAATGACTGCCTGCCCTAAACACGCTGAAGGTCTCCTGTCTCTTTTGAGAACATTCTATCACGATGATAGCCCACCTATAAAGTGTCTCCTGAGGCCCACCCTGTGTGCTCTTACATGCTCTGCCAGTTGCTGCCTGCATGCCCTGGAGGCACTCTGTTGGGAACAAAAATAGTGGTGAAAAGCAGCTTTGCAGATTCTGTTTGTCATCGTTTTTGGAGACCCTGTTGGTTACAGGTGGAAACCTTCTCAGAACTGGGAAAATAAACAAAACAAGCACCGCAGAGATGTTTCCTTTTGACATGAATGGTGATTTGTGTAACCTTGACTTCTTCTGGAATCTTTTCAGATTGAGCGTTCGGCACAGCTGAAGGCCCAGATAGTAGATGATGACGCCTCTATAAAGGGGTTATCGATGCAGATTGCGGACTTAAAATTGCAACTGAAGCAAACCCAGACAGGTTAGTGACGCTTGTAACCCATGAATATTTATTTTTCTGTGAAGCTTTTTACTTTGGGGGAAGTGTTGTAATCGCTATCAGTGGAATTGTTTGTAATTCTTCTGTTAGAGGAAAAGCTGTAGAAATGTGTCTTAAAAGTAGAACTATCCGTTCAGCACCTTTTGGTACCAGCTAACATCAGTTTGCCTTCAGAAATGCCCTCTGGCTTGACAGCACCTCACACCACAACCACCGACAGTTTGATGGTGGGGTGGTTGCTCTGTGTGACACACAAGTCCCCCAAATTACCCTGGACTTAGGCTTTCCTTTTTTGTTTGTTGCCCTAAAAATAAGACTGATTGACTGTTGGGTGGTTTTGCCTGTTCTTGACAGACATACAGATATGTACACATGTGCTTGCACACATACACACATACATACATGATATGGACGTGAAGCTTAAAAAACTGAGCGCCTGCCACACCTGAATGGGTGACTTCAGACCTAAACAAAAACTCCGTTTTGAATGTAACTCAGATTTTCATTTCTACCTCGCTAAAGAAACCAGTCAGCTTTTTGTCACAGTTTCACTGCAAAACAAAGAAGGCAGAAGTCAAGATTTCTAACCTAGGAAAGAGTTTCTTAGTGTCTGGTAAGTATGTTCTCACCTGGCCTCAGGGAAGGCACCTGGGTCAGCAGAAGGGTGAAAAATAGAACTGATGATGTCACATGAAGGGAGAACTTGTGAATAACTTTGTAGTGGAGATAGATACTTATCAAATCTTAGTCCCAATGACGTTCTCACCCCCCTAGGATTTCCCATTGTGTGTCTAGTCCTAAAACCAAAACCAAACCCAGTGCCATCGAGTCAATTCTGAGTCACAGTGACCCCCATTGGGTTTCTGAGGCAGTAAATCTTTACAGAAGTATATTGCCCCATCTTCCTCCCACAGAGTGGCTGGTGGGTTTGAACCGCCAACCTTCTGGTTCGTGTCAGATGCCTTAGGCACTACTAGTCTTTTGTAAGTCTGTAACTAAGGTAAGGAAACAGGCTTCAGATGTGACAGAAAAATTAACCCCTGAATGAATGCTTTGTTAAACCACTCTCAGGATGTAACAGATAAACCTGCTGATAATGTTGAAGCTTGTGGCTTTTGTTATCCTTCCCCTCACCTCTACCTGTCTGTGAGCACAGATCCTTTTCAGCCCTCACTGTTGTCCCTGTAGTTTGGCACATTCTGACATCTAGCAGGGATGTCTGTAAATATCTCCCCATTTTGAAATGATTTCATTCCTTCAATACATTTTTTCTTTAATTTCTAGCAGAGTGTCAGTCTAGTATTCCACTAAGACAGTACACACATACCTACCTATACGTAGATGCACACACACATATATATACGTACGTATACATGCATACGCCCACTCTTCACTTATCAACACGGTTTCATTCCAGAGACCAGGTTGTAATGTGAAATTGACATTATGTGAGACTTGAGGGCTGTACCCTACCTTTGGTGCTGGTGTCATGCCCCCCCCCCCAAATCATTCAGTCCTTCTCGTGCATCTCTTGCGGGTGTCAGGATGTGCTTGGCACAGCAGGGTCCCCCTTCTCCACCACACCTTCCCCACCACCACAGAGCCTGTAGGGGATGGGGTTGGTTGGATGTTGCCCACCACCTGTCCTGGGCAGGGACCCCACTCATCCTCTGTCCATGCTGCCCTCTTCTCTCTTCCCCACTTCCCACCACCCCTACCAACCTCCTTGGCACCTCTGGGCCCTTGCCTGGCTTTTTCCTGCCCATCTGGGATCTCACGTCATGCTGCTGTTGCCCCATGCCCTCTGTGTTGACCTGAGAAGTCACAGACAAACAGGAGAAAGGATCTCACGGCCAGTCGGCTGCCGTCCTGCACGTGGCCGAGTCATCGCTGAGGGCTCTGGTGTATTGTTTGGGGTGGCCTATGGAAGGCACCCTGGACCCGGCTGCAGCCCTGCTTGGGGCCCAGACCATAGGACCAAAGTTGTCATAAATGCGAAAGGTTGGATAAAGAGATAGTTGATAAGTGAGGTGCAGGTGTACACACACATATACACACATACCTGTACATACACACCTACACATATACACACATGCACACATACATAATGAAGCAGGGTGGCCTAGTGAAAAGAGCAGCGATGTTGGAATTGGACAACCATCTTTGAATTTTTACCCGTTTTAAAGTTAGTCCTTTAACCTTGGCCAAGTCTCTGAAGTTTTCCACTGTCATGGTGAGTGAAGATGAAATGAGATGGGTCCTGGGACCGTGGCTGGGACACATAAGACACTCGGGGAATGGCTCCTGCTGTCGTTGTGTTACTGTCTTCACTACAGATGCAGTGCTGTCCGCCCCAGCCCCAGCAGGTGCTTTCTCTCTCAGCTGCATTCAGGCTCGGAGAAAGCTGCTGTGTGCGTCAGTTCATCCAGTGTCCCATGCTTCCGTGCGCTGAGCCTTCCCCGCACCCCACCTGCACTCTTTCCTTGTCAGTCCTGGGTTCCCTCCTGCCTGCACTGTATCTGTTTCTCTGTTGTTGTTGTTAGGTGCCTTTGAGTCATATCCGACTCATAGCGACCCTGTGTACAGCAGGACGAGACACTGCCCGGTCCTGTGCCAGCTCCACAATCCCTGCTATAGTCCATCATTGTAGCTACTGTATCAATATATCTTTATTATTAGTAGTAGTATTGAAATATAATTTATGTATGGTGAAATACATAAAACTAAAGTGACATGGGTCAATGCATTTCTTTCTTTTTTTTTTTGGCAGTGTTCCCTCCACTCCCCTCCCACCCCTGGTAACCAACAAAGAAAGTTTCCTTCCATATATAAACCTTTTCTTGACTTTTTACAATAATGAACTACCACTGTATTTGTCCTTCTGTGGTTGACTTATTGCACTCAGCATAATGTCCTCCAAGTTTATCCATGTTATGTGGTGTTTTGCAGATTTTACCTTATTCTTTAGTGTTGCATCATATTCTGTTGTGTGTATGTACCATAGTTTGGTTATCCATTCTTCTTTTGATGGGCACATTGGTTGTTTCCATCTTTTGGCTATTGTAAATAGTGCTGCGATGAACACGGGTGTGCATATGTCTGTTCTTGTCCTGACTCTCACTTCTTTAGGATATATACCTAGTAATGGGATTGCTGGGTCAAATGGTATTTCTAATTCCAACTTTTTAAGGAATCGCCATACTGTTTTCCACAATGGTTGTATTATTTTACAGTCCCACCACCAGTATATGAGAGTCCTAATCTCTCCATATCCTCACCAGCATTTGTTATTTTCTGTCTTGTTGAACTTTGCCATTAGTGCTGAGGTGAGATGGTATCTTATTGTGGTTTTGATTTGCATCCCTCTGATGGCTAATGATCATGAGCATTTCTTCATGTATTTGCTGGCCACCTGAATATCTTCTTTGGTGAAGTGTCTATTCATGTCTTCTGCCCATTTTTAAATTAGATTGTTAATCTTTTTTGTTGTTGAGGTGTGAGAGTTTTCTGTTAATTTTAGAGATAAGTCCCTTGTCAGATTTGTAATTATTGACAAGTATGAGTTTGTTGCTATCATTTTATTTTGTGCTTTTCCATGGTGTTGATTTCTTTGTTCCATATCATTTTCTATGCTAAGCTTGTTTTGTTTATGAATCATGTTATCACTTCCTTCATTACTATTGGTTTAGTATTTGTGAATATTTATGCTGGTCCTCTTTTTTATTTTGATGTGAAGATTTATCATTTTTCTTTGTGGTTACTCTATGATTTATAGTTTTCTTCCCAAGTTTAGAACAGTCTATTCTATCTTGTAGTTGTCTTGACTCCCCTACCATTTACAAGTTCTGTAACTACACAGCTATTTCCTTTTTTTTTAGTTTGTAGTTGTCTTCATTCATCAATTGATGTCTCTGGTTCCTTGTTTACAATCTTGTAGGATTATTTACTTTGGATACTTCTATAACTGGGTTAGGAGCTCTGGTGGTGTAGTACCTAAGCCATTTGACTGCTAACTGGAAGGCTGGCGGTTCAAACCACCAGCCATTCCTCGGAAGGAAGGTTGGGCAATCTACTTCCGTAGTGATATCGCCCTGGAAACCCAAGGAGGGGTCGCTATGAGTTGGATCTACAACTTTTAATTTTTTTTTTTTAATAACTGGGTTGGTTTTTGGGTTATGTCATCATGTATGTTAATGGTCATTTGTTGTTTGCTGTTGTTGGTTCTCTGTCCAAATGACTCCCTTTACCATCTCTTGTAAGTTTGGTCTGGTTTTAACAAATTCCCTTAATTTCTGCTTATTTGGAAATGTCCTAATTTCACCATCATATTTGATGGATGATTTTGCTGGGCATATAATTCTTGGTTGGAAATTTTTCTCTTTCAAAGTTTTATATATACCATCCTATTGTCTCCTCGCCTGCATGGTTTCTGCTGAGAAATCCGAGCTTAATCTTATTGGTTGCCCCTTGCAGGTAACTTTTGGTTTTTCCCATGGTGCTTTTAGAATTCTTTCTTTGTCTTGGTTTTGATGAGTTTCATGATAACATCTCTTGGTGATTTTCTTTTGGGGTCTATCCTGTTTGGGGTTCGTTGGATTTCTTGAATGGATATATTCTCATCTTTCATCATACTGGAAAATTCTCTTCCAGCAAATCTTCCACATTTTTTTCTTGCTCTGGAATTCCGATGACATGTAGGTTATTCCTTTTAATGGCATCCCCCATGAACCTTAGGCTTTGTTCATTTTGTTTTGATCTTTTTTTCTGATTGATCCCTTTCCAAAGAAGTATTGAGGTGTTTGCTTTCAATCTCACTAATTCTGTCTTCCATTGATTCAATTCTACTGCTTTGCCCATTCAGATGTGTTATCTATTTCTGAAAATTGAGTATTAATCTTCTGGATTTCTGTCTGTAGATTTTGTATCATTTCTAATTTTTCATTTATTTTGTCATTTTGTTCTTGTATTGTCTTTTGAAATTGTTCTAGGGTTTTCTCTCTGTTTTCCTCAATTTTGTCAGTGTTTTCCTTGATCTCTCAATTCATTGAAAGTACCTAAATATAATTCTTTTGAATTCCTTATCAGAGAGTTCTAATGCTGCATCTTCCTCAGGGATATGTTTTGGATCTGTATCCTGGTCCCTTGTTTCTCCTGCTTTATCTTGCTTCTTTGTGTGGACTGTGGTGCTCTGTTGTCTCCAAGGCATTGTGGTATTTTTGTGTTTATATTTAGTTGGTGGTTGTATGTTGGAGTGACTTGCCTATGATTTTCATTTTCTTTGTATGTTATCTAGTAAGCAGTACACTGTACTATGCTCCTCTATTCGCTAGTTGGCAGCACTTATACACTCACCACTTGTCTCCTTTCCTGTTGTCAACCTCTCATATGTCCCTGCCGTCCTTGGCAAGTGGAGCCTATTCGTAGCTTCCTGAAATCTGAATCTGTGTCAATCCATGATGGCCTTCCCCTCTTTCACTGACCCTCCACTTTACCAAGTATGATATCCTTCTCCAGGGAATGGTCTCTTCTTACAACATGACCAAAGTAGGTGAGATGAAGTCTGGCCATTCTCGCTTCCAGGGAGCATTCCAGCTGTGATTCTCCCAGGACAGATTTGTTAGTTCTTTTAACAGTCCATAGTACTTTAAATATTCTTCGCCAGCACCACAACTCAAAAGTGTCGACTCTTCTTCAATCTTCCTTATTCATTGTCCAGCTCTCACAAGCATATGAGGTGATTGAAAATACCATGGCTTGTGTCAGGTGCACCTTAGTCCTCAAGGAGACATCCTTGCTCTTCAGCACTTGAGAGGTCTTTTGCAGGCGATTTGCCCAGTGCTGTATGTCATCTGATATCTTGACTGCTGCTTCCATTTGCATTGATTGTAGAACCAAGTAATAATGAAGTCCTTGACAACTTCAGTCTTTTCTCCGTTTATTGTGATGCTGCTTATTGGTCCAGTTGTGAGGATTTTTGTTTTCTTTATATTGAGATGTAATCCATACTGCAGACTGTATTCTTCAATCTT
>NW_006921947.1:521139-540284 GCF_000298275.1 Orycteropus afer afer
AGTTCATCTCCCTTAGCTGTTCCAAACCTCTCAGCCTACTTCCTGGCCTTCCCCCTACCTGTTGCAGCTGTCAGCCCTGAGTTCATCTGGTGGCTTCCTGCCTGGGTGGGTTCTCTCCCTTTCTCCCCTTAATTGGATTGGGGCCACGGACCCTGGCTTCCTCCTGTGGTTTCCTGCCTGGGGTGGATTCTCTACTCATTTGTTTTCTACTCCTTCGTATTCTTTCCTCTTTTTTTCTCATTAACTCTGTTGGCCAGACTGCCTACCGCTGAAATCAGAGCACTCTTGAATCATGAAAAATAGTTCAGGTTGCCTGGAACCTTTTCCAAGCATGCATTGCTTGTCCTAAGCATGTCTGGCAGCACCATGCCACCCGCACAGGGAGCATTGTAGGAGAGGAGCAGGCCCGGGCACTGGTTCTACAGTAGGAAACCTCTGCAACTCTGCTGCTTGTGAACTGGCCCAGCCTTGGAAAGCCTCAGTCCCCATCTCTGCAGTGGGGGAAGCAGCGGTCCCAAGTACCAGTGTTGCTGGAAGGGAGCTCCTCATTCCCTTGTCGAAACTCAGGCCGGATACTGTGTGTTTCCCAATGGCCCAGGGTCCTGGGGCGGCTTCCTCTAGCCAGACACTGTAATTACTTTACAATCAAATGGATGAATATTCATTCTGGGTGGGATAAGTCAAGTGTCCGGCACCTTAGCTCAAGTTTTTCAGCCGAGTGAGTTTAGTTCTGGCTAGGCTTTGCCACAAAGCGAATCATGAATACACCCTTAGTATTCAGACATTTTTGGATTTTAAAACTCGATTTACGTCACACATTATGGAAGAAGGTGTATAACGCCATAGCTGGTACAGGTAAACTCTCAACCTAAAGAAAAACCAAAGCTGTTGCTGTCAATTTCAACTCACAGTGACCTTATAGGACAGAGTAGAACTGCCCCATAGGATTTCCAAGACTGTCAAGCTTTATGGAAATAGATTGCCTCATCCTTCTCCAGTGGGGTGGCTGGTGGGTTTGAATCGCTGACCTTTCAGTGAGCAGCTGAGCGCTTAGCCACTGTGCCACCAGGGCTCCTTTCAAGTTCTCAATAAGTGTTAATTATCATCATTACCACTGCTCAAGAAACAGTAATGTATCTGCTTGTCCTTCTATTACTTTCTGTCATTTTGCAAAATATGATCTTGAGTATATTTGAATTGTATTCTCCACCTTTTTCTCCACATCTCCAATTCCCTGTTCGTAATTTGCAGCCCTCCAGAGTGAAGTATACCGCAACCCGAAGCCATCTGTGATTGGTCATCCCATCAGTGGATTCCGAAGCAGCAGCATGGAGCCACCCAATGTTGATATATGTGGGGATTTCCTGAAGAATCCTCTGGAACAGGACAAGGCTCGGGCAGTTGCAGTTACCCCAAGGGTCACAAGTCAGGCAGATGGCAGCTCCCCTGATTCTGACCTTGAGTTTGTAGCCAACACTAAAGCCAGGGTCAAGGAGCTAGAGCAGGAGGCTGAACGCTTAGAAAAAGCTTTCCGAAATTACCACCAAAGAGTCACTCAAGACCCAGTGAGAAGCCCACCCCCAGCAAAGAGTCTGCTGCCCCTGCACTTGCTGCGGACACTGAGAAACATCACTTCAAGTTCCCCAGAAAGAGGTCTTTTTGCAGAGGACAGACTTGTCTCTGAGCAGCCTCAGGTGAACTTTCTGGAAGAGGAAAAGAGCAACTCGGCAGAGGAAGTGCTGACAGGTGGTGCGGCTTCCCGGCAGAGGCGGGGCTCTTCCCAGCGGCGCCCCTCCTCCACACCTCTTCCAAAAGCACACAGGAGCCTAGACAGCAAAATGTATTTGGAAGGTAAGCTGCTTCACAACGTGTGTCCAGAACACTCTTGCTTGGGATGGACCTTGTCCTCATTGGTCCTATCACTTGAATAAGACCCCTAGCCGACGCGCAGGAGCCAGGCCTTCGGTCTTCTCTGAGCCTCCATTTTCCTGGACACCCTGGGTGCCTTGACATCTCCTGCCTCCCCAGAGTTGGTGTGGGAGTCGAGAGGAGAAAGAGTATCGGGTCTGGCGTGTTGCTGGGCGGGCAGAGGTGTCCAGGGAGGGACAGGGCCCTTTCCTGAGCTGCTGGTTGGGTTTATTTTATATTGTTAATGCAGCTGTCCCGTTTATGTGCTCGGGTGGCTGGTATGAGGCTCATTTAGGCTTCAGACACAGCGATTTGCAAGGAGGATTACTTTTCAAACCACATCAGTATTTTCTGCTTGCAGGTTGTCATATTCTCATACTGCTTCTTTTTGCCCCTTAGGTCTGGCCAGATCGCGTGTTGCTTCCCCCAGTGCGTGTCCTGACGGCACACCCCAGGCCTCGCTGGCCCAGTCTAGGCACACCCTCTCCAGTCCATCCCGGTCTAGCCCTCTGGAGCAGAAGGCGGGGTAAACGCCACGTTCACGTTGGCTTCAGCTGAGTCTCATGACCTGCAGCTTGGCTTTTACTAGTGTTTTTTATTGCAGGCAATAGGAAGGATCATGTGGTGGCATATGGTTTGCAGCAAGATTGTAGAGCGAAGTGTGATCTTTGATAATCATCTCAATTCCTGGGGGGAAGCTTCCTTTTTAACATAATTTCTACTTACTTGCTTAACTTGATGGATAGAATATGCGATGCAGTTTAATAAGCATCTCAGAGTTCCTCGACCCAACTTGGTTGATAAGGATAAAAAACAGAAGATACAAGAAAGTCAATAAACGCAGTTTGCTTTCAAACTTGGAATAATTTTGCACATCATTCAAAAATATTTTGGCGTATAAATATATAAGTAGATAAGCTTCCTGGTTGTAGAGCATTGAAATAAATTCTGAATGACAAAGGGCTCCAGGGCATGGGGCAGGACAGTGTTTTTGATATGAGGCCAGTAGGGCAGCCGGGGCTATGACTGGCCCCCACTGCGGGCCTCTGACTCACTCAGCCCCAGGCTTCAGCCTGGGCATCCATGTGTTAGAGCAGTCCCACTCACAAAGGTGAGAAGTGCAGCACAGGCCTATTACAGTCCTGCAAACATCCTGTGTTTAGGCTGTGCTTTGTGGTAACCATGCCACTAAGAAAGATAAGACTCCCCCATGCATGAGGCGCATGTGTTGGGCTCCTTGGATTGCGGTGCTGGCTGGTTTGTGGTGATGCTGTGCAGAATTCGTTTCTTTTAGAAATGTTGTGGCTATTGAGAAAACAAACTCCTCCTAGGGAATGGTACTCAGAGTGCTCTATTATTCATTGCAAACAGTAGTCATACCTACCCCTCAGCATAAGGTGGTTCTGAGGGGTAACCGAGTCACTGGATATTAATCACTCAGAGCCGTGCCTGGTGTGTGGCTCATGCATGGTGTGCTACAGCTGCTGCTCTCTATAAACTGAAGAGAAACAAATTTTGTGAAGCATTTTCCTGATTTACAAATGGCATTTTGCCACACTGTGCTCTCAGGTTTGATGCGATTAAAACCCTACGCTCACAGATTCCATTCTTCCAATCTAGTCTTTCTCAAAGACAAGTGGAACTGCAGGACGGCAGTACATTGGCAAGCCTGGCCAAGCTCACCTCTCAGGAGAACGAGGAACCTGATTTGTCTTTGGAATGTAAGTTCAAACGTCAGTGCCAGTTTGTGGAAGTTGGAAATGTAGAAAGTGTCATTTGGGTGAGACAGACCCATTGTCATAAAAGGAAAAGTGATTGCAATGAAGACGTTTTTAATGTGGTGATAAAACCCTGAAGGCCGACTTCTCCCCTCTGTTTTATATCATGATGCTTTTCAGGGGTGAGTCTATGCTCTGTTTTTTAAAAATTAAATGTCAGGGTAACTGATTAAAAGGTAGAGTTGAGCCCGTGAATGACTCCTGCAGGTTACTGGAGAAAGGACAAAAGGTGGACTTAATTGACCAGTGTTTGGATTCCCTCATATTTACAATACGTGATTTAAAAATTTCTTTTTCCTCTTTCTGCAATATGACATTATTGTGATATTTCTATAGAGTATACTGATGCTGTTGATTTCCCCAGACTTAGAAAAGCCCGCTCTTAGTGTAAGAAGGGAGGTGAAAGAATGTTGGCAGAGGAGTCCGGAAGCTGGCATCCTGCTGGGGCCTGACATCCTGCCAGGGCCCGATGCTTCAGGTGGCTCACTGTAAGACAGAGGTGTGGAGTCGGTCATCTTGGAACTGTCCAGTTTGCCAACTCTTTCTGTTTGCATCTGACCTATCCCTTAGCCTCGTAAACGTCACTGTCAAGTCTGAGACTGTATTGTTTGGAATACTTAGAGGGCTTAGTACATTTTACAAATGATTTGCCAGTGAAAGGACAACTTTTGAGAAGCCATTTCTATTGAAATAGGATTCCGCTGTTTATCAGCCATCCGTGTTCAGTTTTTTCTGTCATTGGCTTCATGTCCTGCTGGGTATCGAACCTCACATTGTACATTTACTGATTCTTTCGAGTCTGAAAACATTTGGAAAAGTAAATACATTGCCAAATGTCTGATGACAACTTGGAGATGCCTGTAAGGTGTGGGCTCCCTAGTTGCTTTGCAGATGTGCAGGAGCTGGGCAGTTACCCTACCCTGTGCAGCACCCCTTCCTTGACCTTTGTCATTAAGGACTCATGGGACAATTCTTTGCCCTTGTGTAGCTATAGGAGACATGCCAAGTAGATGTGAAGTGGATGGGCCACTCCTGGTGGGGGATCTGCCTCACGTGGATGACACCACCTTGGCCACCATGCCCGCCAGGCCTGTCTCACAGCAGTACCCAGGTGAGGTGGGTTTGTTTGAACCCTGGAGATGTGGCTACAGGGAGCCCTGGAAGCCATTTTGTAAGCAGAGATTATGGAGCTTTGTGGGTAGGCTGTTACCAGTGTTTGTTGCTTTTCTTTGACAGTTCCCCATTTGAACATGTGAAGATACTGCCAAGGAAGACAATGTGCAGGCCAGGCTTCTCATGTAGTCCTCCCAGGCCACCTGCTTTCTAAACTAACTATGCACTTGGACCTAGCACTTTTCATTTTGGGGCAAGGATCAAGAGAGAGGCCACTGTTGCCTTTCTCCTGTCAGTAAAACCAGCGCTAGTGACTCTTGAACAAGCCGCAGCAAAAAGGCTCAAAGCCTGCTAGCAAACCTGTGAATTGGCCTGCTTATTTGTCTGCTTGGGTGAATAAGTTTAGGGCATAGACTGGAGCCAGATTCAGCATTGGTCAGATAAAGCATATGTGGGAGTGAGATTTAGTGACTTCTCTGACGTGTGGGCACCTGGGTTAAGAGCTGTAGGGAAAAGACAGATTGATAAGACCTGGGCCTTGCCCATGGGGCACAGAAGTGGGAGAAGCAGGTGTACTTGGTTTCTGACAAGACAGGTTCAAAATTCTGCATGAGTATGGTGCAGGAGCAGTTGTCACTTCAGGTATCAGGAGGACTTCCCAGAGGAGGTGGCATTTCAGTTTGGACTTGAAGAGCAGGTTGGACTTTGTAGGCAGATGGTGGGGAGGGACCATGTCCAGTTTAGGAGACAGAGAGAGCAAAGGCCCAGAGCGAGGGTACCACAGGCCACAGGTGGGGGAACAGGGAAGATGGGATAGAGTCGATTCTTTGGAGTGCCAAGTTGTGGCCGTGTAGGAAGTAAATCTGGGAAGCAAAGTTCCAGGCAGGTTGTCAGAGCCTAGGCTGCCTTGATGTGGACTCCAGCAGAGCTGTGGCATTACATAGCAAACCCACGTCTTCCCTTCAGGAGATGCCACTGGTGCTAATGGAGGTGGAATGCTTAATGTCAGGGGACCATGGGATGGGTTCTCTCCGCGGGTCCAGGGCCCTGGTGATAAGAACCCTAATTACAGCAAAAGGAGGTGGAACCTGTGTGCCTTGGTGGCCATGTGGACAGAGAGTAGAAAGTGGGTGATGAAAGGGACAGTAATGATAGCCTCAGGTATGGGGATATCTCTGTGCTCACGGCAGGGAACCCACCAGACACAAGGACCAAAGAATCGGGAAAATCGGGACTAGCGAAAAAGACATAGGAGTGACCTGTGCCGAGTGGTAGCTAAAACCCCAGGAAGGATGTGTGGGCCGGGCAATAAAATGGCCAGGGCCGCGGATGGAGCAGGGTGCTGGGGTTTGTTCTAGGGAGGAGAGACTTAAGCACCTTTGTAGGAGGAAGAGGAACGAGCTGTTCTGTAAATAGACAGGGGTACTGGTTAAGTCTGGGTCCTAGAGCCGGGGGGGGGGAACCGTAGTTGGGCAGAGGTGGAAGTCCAGGTGGTGGGCAGGTGGTGTGGTCAGGAGGACCATCGCAATGGTTCCTGCCAAGGAGGGCAATATCCATCTCAGTGAAGGGAAAGGCAGCTGCAGTGCTAGGAATGGGGCTGGGGACGTGGAGGCAACGAAAATGGAGCAGCAGCTGGAAGGAGGGCAGCCGTCTGCTAAGAATCAACAGGAAAGTTCCCGAGTCTTAGTGTGGGCCCCTGCAAACTGGTCCCTTATTTGTTTGAGAAATCTGATGCTGAAAGCTCTTTAAGGTCTCTTCTCTATCCTATTAGATGTAGATCAGGAACAAATTGGCGAACCCAAGGAGGAAGAAGACCTACGGGAACAGCCCACAGAAGAACGAAGACAGAAAGAGGAACGAAGGCAGCGTGAACAAGCAGCTTTAGAACAGGAGCGACGAGAACTAGAGAAACTGGAACAAGAAAGGGTGACTTGTGTGGCTTAATTCTCTGTAGAGGAGCCCTGGCGGTGCAGTGGTTAAAGCATTGGACTGCTAACGCAAAGGTTGGCAGTTCAAACCTACCAGTTGCTCTGCAGGAGAAACACGTGCCCGTCTGTTTCCACAAAGATTACAGCCTTGGAAACCCTATGGGGCAGTTCTGCTCTGTTGCATGGGGTCGGTGGGAGTCAGAATTGACTCGATGGCAGTGGGCTTTGTGATTCTCTGTACTGGTTTCAGCCTTGTACATGTTCAGTACCTTAATCTTAGTCAGCAGTGTGTCCTGTTACAGGAGTGGAGACAGCTTCTGGAAAGCCTGCTTCTCGCTTCTTGAGTTCACCATACAGTTTTTGCAAGCGCTTTGGCACTTAATCTGAAAGTGAGGCTGAAAAGAAGGTGGGCTCTGCTTTGCTGTCGTGCCTCCCTTTCTAGGTGGAGTTTAAGGAAGAGACCTGGCTAAGCAGCTAGTGGGGACCAGAGCTAGGGACAGTCTGATGAGGTGACTGCCTTTCCCCATGTTCTCCTGCCTTCTGTTTCTGATTCTGGATGCAGACAGGTGGGTCACTCCAGCCACTTTAGCACACTGCTCAAGTCTTAATGACACTGACCTCCTGTGTGAATGTCCCTTGGACTGCGGGTTCACTTAGTCCACTTGGTCCACATCACAGGATACTTTAGAGAAATTAATCCCTTCTTTCGGTTACATAAAGGAGCTCTGGTGGCACTGTGATAAAAGCATTTGGCTGCTAACCAAAAGGTCGGTGATTCAAACCCACCAGCCACTCTGCAGGCAGTCTTCTTCCGTAAAGATTTACAGCCTTGGGGACCCTATGAGGCAGTTTTATTCTGTCCTGTAGGGTTGCTATGAGTCAGAATCGACTTGATGACAGTGGGTTTGGTTTGGAGTGCGTTAGATAGCTTATTTGTTTCCCGTGAATGGTACCCCCCAAAACAAAACAAAAACAAACTAACTCACTGCTGTTGAATCAATTCCGACTCGTAGTGACCCCTCCGTAAGTTTCTGAGGCAGTATCTCTATGGAAGTAGAAAATTCACTGCCACCGAGTCGACTCTGACTCATAGTGCCCCATTTGGGTTTCTGAGGCAGTAAATCCTTATGGAAGTAGACTTCCCCATCTTACTTCCACAGAGCAGCAGGTGGGTTTCAACCACCAACCTTCTGGTTAGCAGTCAACTGCCTTAGGGACCACGCCACCAGAGCTCCTTTGAATGGTAGCAATGACTTGAATATAAAAAAAATATCTATGGTTCTCTGGCATGCTCGTTGTACTCGGAGGACTAGAGTTTATTCCCGTGTGCTTTTAAACACAGGTTGCTATAATGGCTTTGTTTCTTTCCTTTTGTGGCACCCATCTATCTTGTAGAGGATGATTGAAGAATCACTGATGATTGAAATGGAAAAAGAATTAGAAACAGGTGTTCAAGAAGTTAAAGACAAATTTGCTGGTGCTGAAAATCCGTTAGAGAAATACATGAAGATCATCCAGGAAGCACACGATCAGGACTCGGCAGACAAGGTGCTGTGGGAGGGGCATTCTGGGCTGGGGATGGGGAGGCTTCTCGGGAGTTATTTTAAACCCCTGGGAAAGGAATCTGCCTTCTCCGTTGAAGACAGTAAAATCGTAGAAGAATCCCAAGTTCAAAGGGAGCCTGCTGTCTTAAATATACTGCACTCTTTCAACAGAATTTCATAGTTTTTACTTGGGTAACTGATTTAACTATTTTGATTTGTAAGAGTTTATAAAAGTTGGGATTTCCTTGTTGCTCAAAAGAATAAGAAAGACATAATGTACAATCTCTCCAGGATTGGAGATCACCTGTCTGCGTGATGAACGTTTGACAGGAGTCCGAAGTCCTGTGGCTGTTCAGAATGCCTAACTGTGTAACTTAAATATGCTCGTTAAATTTACAGTTCAAAAGTCTCCTCTTTTGAGACTCTTAAATTACATACATATTTTTTTAAAAAAATAGTTTTCAGAGAAATCCTAAAGTGTTTATACAATTGGTGCTTATGTCATTTTGAATTTGTCCTTTCCCCCTCTGTGGATCAGAGCTCAAAAAAGAACCTCATCAGAGAAGACACACCGTTGGACATGCTGCCATCTAGTGACAAAGATGAAAGGTATGGTTTTCCCACATATGGTGGTCCTCACACGAACCATCATCATGGTGCTGGTTTTGTTAGCCATGGGAAGCTTTCAAGCATTTGAGGGTGCCTCTAAGAAGTTAGGAGCTCTGGTGGTGTGGTGCCTAAGGCATTTGACTGCTAACCAGAAGGTTGGTGGTTCAAGCTCACCAGCCCCTCCATGGAAGGAAGATGGTGCAATCTACTTCCATAAAGATTAGATTTCCAGCCTCAGAAACCCAATGGGGGTCACTGTGAGTTGGAATCGACTCAATGGCAGTGAGTTTGGTTTTTGGTAAGAAATTATTCAGTCATTCAAAATGACTGACTTAAAACCACAATTGGTTGGCATTTTTTAACTTGTGAAATTGATCCCGGTAGAAGTAGTAAGCTGGGCCAGAAAGCCCTGTGGGGGGTGGAGCACATCCTGAGGAGCCCTGAATAAGCTTGATGAGAATACTTTGAATTTTTGTCTTTCTTTTAATTTAGTCTCACAGGCTTGTCTCACGAAGAACCAGATGACTTTTGGTGATAATGTTTGTGGCCCAGCTGCTTACAGCAGTGAAAAGTTACAGAACGTTCAGGCCTGTGCTTTGTGACAAGACAAAGTCATCAATAAAGATTGAATGTGTCACCCCGTCTGATTTTTCTCCCTAACTCTGTTTGGAATTGTAGGTTACGGATGGAGAACAGTCTACTGGCACCTCTCACCAGCCGTACATTTCCTCATTCATAGGCCTTTCTTACACTTTTTTGAGTTGCTTTTTTGTTTTCTTTTTAACATATATGTCTTAGGGTACACTTCTTTGGAAATTTACCTTGTTGGTTAAACTCCAGGCCTATCTTTGCGAAGTTGTACCTGTGTTCCTTCTCCTCTAGACTTGGACCACCCCTTCAAAGCCACCTTCTTCCACAGCACTCTCTTCCTTTTCTTGTCCCTGAGCAGACAGACACAGGTTTGTCCATTCTAGGCTCTAGAAATAGTACAATATCACCTCTGGTCTTTACTTTTACTGTCTTTTTCTTGAGAATCAACACAAACTCTTCTAGATGGTGATAAAAATCCAAGATGATGGGTATTGAGTATTTTGTGCTGGGTACAGGTTTAACCCCTTGATGTGTAATAACTCATTTAATGCTCACTTTAGCCACGTAAAATGTTTTCCACACTTTACAGAGTAGGAAACGTAAGGCGCAGAGGCTAATGACTTGATCAGTCTTGCAGCCATGAAGTCTCAGAGAGCCAGGACGTTACTCCAGCATCCAGACACCAATACTGCCACACCCTATTCTGGAAGACCCAGGTGAGACGTCCCAGGACTTTTAATGGGTCGCCGATAACCTCCTGGGATGTCTCACTCCAGAATGACCTTTAGAAGCCATACCTCAGCCAAATCTGGATCACGGAGGGAGCAGCAGCACTAGCAGTGCTGGCACGGAGGGAAGGGGGCCCTGTGGGCACCCCCCCCACCTTTGTATCCAGCAGCTCCCAGAGGGGACTCATGTGCTCCCCGTCCCCCATCTGTGTACACTGGCAGCTCTCGAGTCAGTCTCGCTTGTTGGAACACCGCAGGTTTCTCTGACGATGCTGCCAGTACAGCCCTCAGAAGCACACAGCGAGTTGCTGCTGGGGTGGCCGTCCCAGGTAGCCCGGTGCTGAACGGGGCCCGGTGCTGAACGGGGCCCGGTGCTGAACCCCTGCTGCTCAGCTGCGAACACGGAAAGGCTTTGTGCCGTCTGCCTTTCTGGCAAGTTCTGGGAGCTCATTCCCCTTCACAGTTCTGAATGGTTTTCACCCGGGATGTT
The DNA here is from genome assembly GCF_000298275.1 of Orycteropus afer afer. Lineage (NCBI taxonomy): Eukaryota > Metazoa > Chordata > Mammalia > Tubulidentata > Orycteropodidae > Orycteropus > Orycteropus afer. The sequence continues at coordinate 531,829 of NW_006921947.1, forward strand.
GGTGTGTCCCTTGAATTACATAACGAAGTGGGAAGGGGATGGGGTTTTGGTGTGTTACTCCTGGGCTTATAGCACACTCATGTTTCACACTGACTTCACCCCTTTGAGAGTAATTTAAGGAAACCTCGTCTGGATACCATATTGCTACTAAGAGTTTGGCACTGTTTGTTTCTACCCCACCTCAAATAACTAACACTTTCTCATAGTGCTTATTAGCTCCCCATCCCTTTTGTGTTTTCAAAGCCCTTGTCTGGGTAACAACGTAAACATCTAGCTTGGGTCTTCATCGCTTCCCTGTTTTCCCTGGTCAACCGGAAACGGAGGAGAAGCCCGCCCTTCGCTCGCCTCAGCGGCAGCATCTGGATACACATTGATGCAGAGAGCTGGGTCCTCTCTTGTGCCCCCCACCTTGGTTTCCTCAAAACTTTGTGTAATTGAATTTCTTCTAATCATTTTGAGAAAGTTCCTGTAAGGAAAATGAGTAATTGTTGCCAAACATTTGCGACCCAGTTGGCCCTGCGCTAGCTTGAGAAAGATCACCTCATGTATGTAACTGAGTGGGCTGCCTCTGCAGCCGTGCACCGGCCACCAGATCCTTCAAAAGCCCTAAAGGAATCTGAGTTTATTACCGTGGAATCCAGGCCACTTCTCAATGGATAAAACCAAAAAAGCCTAACTCCCTGCCATCAAGTCGGTTTCGACCCAGAATGACCCCTCCTTGGCTTTCCAAGGCGGTATCTCTACGGAAGTAGGTTGCCTGATCTTCCTTCCGAGGAATGGCTGGTGGGTTTGAGCCACCAGCCTTCTGGTTAGCAGGCAAATGCCTTAGGCACTATGCCACCAGAGCTCCCTCTCAATGAATAGACTTGAGGTATTCTCACACATTGGTTTTCAAATGAGTAGGCTCACTGCTCCCTGATTCTTCGCTTTCTCTCTTCAAAGTCCGGTTTCACAAGGGAGGGCTACATTTCTGTAGAAATGGAGAAATCTCTACTCCATGCTCAAGAAGTTTTTCTGTTTTGTGGCAGGATATCTGTCAGTTAAGAGACTGATCTTACCTGGCCAGTATTTTACCCACTTCAGTGTCTTTAGGTGGCTGTGTAACATAAGAAGAGACTGCACAAAATGCTACATAAACAGATCTTAGTGTGAAAAACAGCACACTAACTGGGTTCTTGATTGTTCGGCTGGCCTGACTGAAGGGGGAGGATCCAAGTTGGCACCTTGGTTGGAAATGTCAGTGTGGGAATAGTGACAGCTATGGGAGAATCCCAGCAGCCATCATGCTGACAGCTCCATGGTTTGAACAGATTGGGAAATGAAATCCCAAGTAACTCACTTCTGTTTTACGGAGTAACTGTTAGATCTAGATTTTGTATGTATCATAATTCACCTTTCTCATAGAGTTTTATACTTACTTATAAAAAAGATAAAAAACCAACCAACCCACTGCTATTGAGTCAATTCTGACTCACAGCAACCTTCCAGGCATAGTACTGCCCCCAAGGGTTTCCAAGGCTGTCAATCTTTGTGGAGGCTGACTGCCACACCTTTCTCCTGAGGAGCAACTGGTGGGTTTGAACTGCTGATTTTTTGGTTAGCCACTGAATGCCTTAACCACCGTGCCACCAGAGCTCCTTTTTATACTTTGGGTTTATAAAATAGCCATGGGACATCGACCCTTACAAAATAAATCTCAATCACTTGTGCCCTTCCCTATGCTCTGGTAAAGCTGAAGCCTTGTGCTAATCCCCCAGGTATATGGCTTTTAGTTTTTCAAGAAGCTAGCCAGAAAAATTGTGTATTTTCCCCACCAAAGTAGAAAGTGCTAATGGGGGGTTACAATCTTTTCTGAAATTGCTCTCGCTTAAAGTCGTAGTGCCTAAGGCATTTGACTGGTAATCAGAAGGCTGCCGGTTCAAACCCACCAGCCAGCCACTCCTCAGAAGGAAGATTGGGCAATTGACTTCCATAGAATACTGCCTCGGAAACCCAAGGAGGGGTCGCTATGAGTCGAAACTGACTCGACGGCAGTGAGTTTGGTTGTTTTGGAAAGTCGATTTTTGTCAGCAAAGAAACACGTGGCACTCTCCTGCAGACTTGATTTCCACTCAAATCTGAAATCACGATTACGCATAGCGTTCAAAAGTGACACCACACCGAGGACAAAGAAAGATCAGATCTATGTATGGTAAAAAGGCAAGTGAATGAAGCTATCATTTTATTGCATGACTCTCAGTACATCCACAAGTGTTTCCACCTAAATAGATCTTTAAAATAAGCATACACGAGTATTGACTATTATCTACAAATATTTATTGTAACACTTGAATAGAACTACAGGAAGCCCTTGGCACTGATAGAAAATATTGATTCACTGTTAGGTTACAAAAATTTATACATAGCAAAATTTAATGCTCTTTACATAAAAAATATTAGACTACTTCAACAAAACTTTCAAAAATTCCTGGCAATGGCTACCAGAATTAGAAAAGTAAAATTCGGCTTTAGACACTGTCTCTTCTAGAACACGGGACACTAACAGCACCTCCACTGCTGGAAAGAACATTGAAGAAGTGTGTCATGCAACAGGAAACCAAAGCACTAAGCTACTCCGGAGCAACGGTTCCACACAGAAGAGAGCTGCTCCCAAGGAAAACACCAGAAAGTTCCAAATAGGCATGTAGGCATTAACCAAAGAAAGAATTCAAATGAAATAATCATACTTGAGGAAGGTTCAGTTTTAATAGCATTTTGATAAAGGTATGCTTCCTTTCATTTTCATACATTTCTGCACACGTATATGTTTTAAAATCCAGGAAACAGCCAAACCACAAGTTAACTCTTAACATGAATATACATGGTTAACTAGATAATGCAGCCCCTTTGAAAAGCACTGATGCACCCGACGGTTATATGTATCATTTCATAAAGAACAACACAAAGTTTACCACCACTAATACCCATACCTAGAGAGTCACTTAACGTTCTGGAACACGTGATTTAGAAGGCAAGTTTCTGTTGCAAATGGCTTAAACTCAAGCAGTTTTCTCACTGAACATTGAGCTTTATTATTATTATTCCAGGAAACTAAGATTTAGAGATGAAAAAGCGAAATAAATACCCTAATTTAAATTACTTAAGTATTCAAGTCTATAAAAGTAGGAGGTCTGTGGTCTATTTGTAATTAGGCTTTAGATAGTTGGTATGAAACTGTAAACTCACTATATCCAGACCACTTAGGAATGGAGTCGGATGGTGGTCATTTTAATAAGGTAACACTTCTTATTCTTAATTAAGAAAAGCGTTGATGGAACAAAATTCTGTGAAGGAGTCAGGGTCTCCCATTGCAATATAAACTTGTAGAAATTTAAAGCAAATACTCATTAAGGCAGAGCTGACATTTATTTCCCAAGAAGAACGACCATGACTGCGTCATTACCATTTTATTAAAAGGAAATCTATCATAAAATGGATTCCAGAAGCTTGTCAATGAGTCAGAGCCCAGCTCACTCAGCAGTAGGTCAGGCAGAATTAGAGTAGCTCATTTTAGCATTATTGAAAAGTGGGCTTGTGATCTGCTCAGGAAATTCACGTGTCCTGAACTTGGGGAAAAACACAGTCAGCTAATTAAAAAAAAAAAAAAAAAAAAGTCAATTGTAAGAATCACATTATCTTTGATGAGCCCAAATGTAATAAATGTCAGCTGTCAGAAATGGAGCCTCCGTGTGATTCCTGTATGAATACACTGATTGGAGGGCAGGGGGCACATGTGAGTTTGTGGTCACATCCCTTGATGTTGGCACATTGCAGGTCCCTATCAAGGAGCATGATTTATCTCATGGCCTGTCTTGGTATGACTGCCCTAGTCCTAAGTGTGAACATGCCACCAATTTCAAAAGGATGAATCCATCATTTGGTCAAAGTGTTGCCTTTTAAAATGGCTAACATGAAACCTCCAATATCTGTTCTAAAGGAAAAGATTTACCCACTGGAAGGCTTTCCTAGAAATACATCCCAGCAGCGTGAGACAGACAGTGATGTGTCTGGGCTTCTACGGGACTTTGGGGGACACATATCTGTACTGCAGAGCAGCTGTCTGGTGATTTGTCAGAGTGGCAAACTCTTCGGCGGAAACACTCTGGCAAACATTTATGTATAAGAATTGAGTTGTTCTTTTGACCGAGACTGGATATCTTGCAGTTCCTGTTCCTCCTTTGCTTTGATATCCTGGTAAGCCTGCATTTTGCTTGCGTCCTTTAAGTAAGCCCAGTTAGAAGACAGTATCATGAGGAAGTGGATCTGGAAGAGAAGGGTGAGCATGATGGCTAGTGAGCATGTCAGAAGGCAAAGCAGCTGCTAGTCAGGTTAGACGGTCTGGACTTTAAAAGGGGACGGGGAGGTTATTCTGTATTAATACTTGTTCTGCCATCGGGGGAGTCAAGTACTGAAAGCATGCTCTCTACTCCTTTGCTTAATATTAAGAGGCTGAAGAAACGTTAGTATACAAACATCATGAACTTTTAAAAAAACAAATGGCCAAAGTTACTGTTAGGAAAAAGCAATAATGAAATACGAGAGGGTGCTTTTTACCATTTGAGAGTAATTTCAAAGACTAGTGCAGAAGTTCAGAAACACGTGGTTTTATTTTTTAAACAAGTGTAGTGCAAAGATCTTTTCTACCTGTGGTGGAAAATAAATTTTCCCAAAGGCCTAAATGTGTGAACAATGTTTATTTTGGGTAAATAATAATAATTAAAAAAAAAAAGACTACATATTTAGCATGGGAAAATTAAATGAATGTAAAACCCAAAATTAAGAACTAGAAGCAAAGCATGCAATCTTTGGGTTAACACATTTTTAGGAGTGGGACTACATTTTTCATTTTATAACTGCCAGTTTTGCATTTCACAAAATGGAAAAATCCTTATTATCATTCTTTACAGTTGATGCAGCAAACGCTTGCTTCTTTCCCGTTTATGTTCCTCAATACTTCCTGCTAAATTAATCTACATCTCCAGTTCCTGACAGTTCATACTTCCTTCTCAACATATTTGAGACGTTCCGATCCAGGCACAACTTCTCTTCCCATTAAACTCTTACGTGCGGTTTGAGAAATGGCTATGAGAGTAAGGAATCAGTTAGTACTCACCAAACCCAGCGATTTAAGGGCTCTAAAGGGGTGATTGTGTCGTGCACAGAATCCACATGTCAAACAAATGGGTGGCTATTCTTTCTTTGTCTTCAAATTTTCATCTGCCATAGTCTAGCCTCATTTATTTGGTTACGAACCATGTGGCCACACGTGTTAGAAAAAAAAAAAACCAAATGTAAATCTGCCAAAAGTCTCCCAGGAAAAGAGTGACAAAACAAAACCCACGTTAATGTGGTTCTCCGTTTCATTTGCAGCCCGCATTTTCATTTTCCTCCCTGCGATCGGTTATCAAGAAGCAAAACTAAGGGGAGATGCGAGCCTTCAGAAGTTTTAATACTGCATTTAGAGACACAGCTCAAAGTTTAAGTGCAAGACAATCCTTTTCACCACGACCGCTCACCAGTGTCAGTGAGTAACTGATCCTTTTCAAAATGTGGAATTAGCCAGATCTCATTCTTGTGTAACTCGTGGACAGTAAGTCGTTTTATTACTCTACCATGCGAAATGAGTTTACTAAAGCTATTTACAAATTACTGTAACAAAACTGCAGAAACCTAGCTCTGGTTTAGTCTAGAGTGTCAGTGAGATTTCTCGCTACAGAGCAAAGCTCTCTAAAGCTCCTTATTGGCCTTATGCAATTTAGAACTTAGTGCAGCAATCTTCCCGACTCTTAAACTTCAAAACCGCATAGTTATAGGTAGTAGCCATCATGTAGATCAGCTGGTGGAAGAGAACAAAACAGGACGGTGAGATAGAGGCAGTGAGGGCCGAGGCCCGGCGCGTCTACGTGCGGTGGGGAGGGCTGCCGGGCCATTGCCCACCGGAGTGTCTTTCCCCCACTTAGCCAATCAACAGAAGGTTTTCATCTTTAGCACACTCAAACGACTCTTCTCTCCCAATACAAGTCCTTGGCTCTGCCCTCTGAGAGTCTGAGTTTATGAAAAGACTTGGGTACGGCTGAAGGGCAAGACTGAGACCTGAGGCAGCAGCAGGAGCAAGATGCCGCTGGCTGCTCTTCGTGTCCCTGCATCTTTCTCAAGGGCCTGGGCAGCTGGGTCAGGCCCCTTCCTGCCTGGCGCTGTGCTCAGAGCTGCAGCCACAGCCTGTGGCCGCTGAGATCTGACGGGCTTGGTTTCTGGTTAGTTGGTTGGTTTTCACGAACCGTAAGGAAGAGAAATGACTTATGATTGGAAAAATGGGCAATGACTAGTTTCCCAGCTGCCCCCTGCTCTACCAGTCTTAGTTGGATTTCTTCAAATCACAAAGCCAGCCCCGAGATGACAGACACACACGTACCAACACATGTGTCTCTGTGTGTGTATATATACATATATACAGGTGAACATTGCCACTGGGAAGTTAGGAATCCTTGGCAAGGAAACGGGCAGTGCCTCAAGAGAGCATCTGTCCATTTTGGAAGTTCTGGCACTAAGGGCTGACTGCAACAAAGCACAACACTAGCCCTACTCAACAGGCGCTCAGGGACCTGGGCGCTACCCTCTCTTCTTTCCCCAGAATCCAAATGACAGCACCTACAAATCTGGGCCAGGAAAGCCAACCCATACTTCCTGCAAACCTGAGCGTGTGCTACGTTTACAGAGGTGACATTTAACCAGTGCTGAGTGCCAGGGCTGTTTGCTTCAGGTGGTTGGTAAGAGCTGAAAGGGAAATCTGTCATTACAGACACTGGAGGAAGGGGGCGCTAGGTGAGGACAGTCCTGGGGCCGTTACTCACCAGGGCAATGACGGTGGCACCAGCTCCCGCACAGGCCACAATGAACAGGTGATAGGACATGTAGAACTAGGAAGGAACAGGGCAGTGACATGAGCATTGGATGCAGAATGAAATGGCCTACCTACCCCGTCCAGGGGGCTGCAGCTCTTCTCTGCAAGGCTGGGTGCAGGCGTGCTCTCTGCAAGCCCATTTCTCAGGCCGGGCTGTGCACCGGGATCACCTGGACAAGCCTGTAAAACTCTGATGCCCGGGCCGCACCAGACCTGCCAAATCTGACGACCAGGAGCTGGGCCTTGGCCATCAGCACATTGTAAGGCTCCCTCAATGCCTGCAGTGTGCAGCAAAGGGTGGGAGCCCTGCTTTGAGCTGATCCATGTTACGAATATACACATCGACTTTCACTCGTTGTTGTCCAAAAGTCTCTTAGGATCTTCTTAAATATGCACACTGCCACGGAGCATTTCAGAATGTTGTTTTAGGAACAGTTATAAGCCAATGACTGAAGGATATTCTAAGACCAAGAGGTTTTAAACCAAAGTGTTAAGATGTACAGGCTACTAAGGCTGGATGAGAAAAAGCAGCCAATCCCTTTGGAGGCATAAGTGATTCACTGGGCCTTCCTTTATGGAAAACTCTTTTGTGCACATTCAGGGCAATCTTTGCCATGAAAGTTAATTACATTGGTTCTGTGACAGATGTTCTAGTTTGGAAAACTTTCTGAAGGGAAAGGGAAGAATCTAGATCCAGCTCCAGTCTTGGAGTTTGGCATGACTCCCAAATCGTCACCAAAAGGAAAAATGTGATTCCTACAGACGCTCAACAAATGGGTCGGACCATACGAAAAGGCCATTTTTGTAGGTCAAAAATGGCTGAAGAGTGATGATTACATACAATTTGGTCTTAAAGACTATGCACAAGAGCTGTCCTTCAAAGCGCTGTAGCCTTGCCTCTGGCTTTTCTACCTAGGAGAGTGTTTGTTCTCAGCCTCATCTACGAAGTGATGCTGTAGCCCTCTGGCCTGCACCGGGTTTACCTCATTTGTGTTGCAGATGTTCTCCAGGGCAGAACCACATATTTTCCCCGGGAAAGCATTCCAAGGAATGATACCTGCAAAGTGAAGCCCAGTAAAATGTTAGCATAAGGCACAGGCTCCCTGCTCTTCTGGCCCCACTACTTTCAATGCCTCGAACCAAACCAAACTCATTTGCCATCCAGTTGGTTCCAATTCATTGCAACCCCCATTGGGTTTTCAAGGCAGTAAATCTTTATGGAAGCACATTGCCCCATCTTTCTTCCACAGAACAGCTGATGGGTTTGAACCACCAACCTTTTGGTTAGCAGCCAAATGCCTTAACCACTATACCACCAGAGCTCTTTTGAATGCCTAACCAAAAACCCAAACTCACTGCCGTCGAGTCGGATCTGTCTCGTAGTGACTCCTCCTTGGGTTTCCGAGACGCTATCACTACGGAAGTACATTGCCCGACCTTCCTTCCGAGGAGTGGCTGGTGGGTTTGAACCGCCAGCCTTCTGGTTAGCAATCAAATGCCTTAGGCACTACGCCAC
>NW_006921947.1:540581-545058 GCF_000298275.1 Orycteropus afer afer
TTTTTTCAGAAGCAGGTTGCCAGGCCTTTTTTCCAAGGCTACTGAGTGCATTTGAACCACCAACTTTGCAGTCAGCTGCCAAGTGCATTAACTGTTTGCACCATCCGGGGACTCTTTTTAAGGCATAGGTATGCGCTTAAATAGGAAACACAGCTCTAGTTACCTGTCTCCCAGGAGATAGGGAAGGGGGGTGGGGGAAAGGCATTAAAAAAGGGAAATCCTCATTCTTTCCATCCTTGCCATGGGCCAAAAGTTCATCTGGATGCTTCAGAAGAATGGGAAATGGCAGTTCCCCAGTCAGTGAAGTCTGTAATTTCAAGAATAACCAGTTGAGCAAATGCAGAAGACTTAAAACGATAATTACTGATAACCAATCATTTTGGTGAGAAAGGTTCACTAGCACTTTATTTTGAAGGAACAGGGCAATGATCTGCATCTAGGTTTGTATGAGTCATTTAAAATTCAACCTCTGGCTCTATCTGTAATCCATTCTAAAGAATAACGTCATCAAGCCTCGGTCTGCAGGAGATGAGATTAGTCTGATGGGTGGATTTTGGAAAGTTTCGGATTATGTTGTCAGGTAAGATACTGAGGACAAGCCACACAGGAAAGACAAAAAGCCACAATGAAATGACAGTCTCTCCCCAGAAAAGCACTGAAAGGACAGTGATCACTTCAATTCTAATGAAAAGCTCTTTTCCCCAGTTTTTCTATCAAGAATGTGATTTTCTACCATCCCAACCTGAAGAACTAATTAAACCCTTTACTCCCTCACTTAGCAGGGAGCAATAGTCCCAGATGAACTGACAGGAGAATCCAATGGCCTCTCTGGTCAACAGGAACCAACTATGCCCTTAGTTGAGGAGCTCTGATGGTTCAGTGGTTAAAGCATTCTGCTGCTAACCAAAAGGCCACTCTGTGGGAGAAAGATGAAGCGTCTGCTTCTGTAAAGATGACAGCCTTGGAAACCCTGTGGGGCAGTTCCACTCTGTCATCTAGGGGCGCTGTGAGTCGGAATCCACTTCATAGCAGTGGGTTTGGTTTGGGCTTGGCTTCTGCAAAGACTGACAACCTTGGAAACCCTGTGAAGCAGCTCTACTCTGTCCTCTAGGGACGCTGCGAGTCAGAATTGATTCGATGGCAGTGGGTTTGGCGTTTTGGTCCCCTTAGTTACTCCTTGTGCAGATCCCCTTCATTAGAAAATAGGTTACAATACTCAAAGCTGACTTTTGTGGGGTGTATTCCAATGACTTTACAATACCTTGGGATTTTATGCTTATGTTTTTCAGTATACATGAGGTGTAAGCAATTAGTCATTAAAAAAAAGTTCAAAGAGTTGGACGTGCAACTTTCTTAAATTATACAGTTTACGCAATATTATTTTGGCTGGAAAGTTGGGTGGCATAAAACTGAAAAGAAATTAAGGCAAAAATGATAAATTGTTTTTATAGTGGATACTCAGAAGTTGTTTTTGATTGAACTGCAATATAAAGCAGCTGTGTGTTATACCAAGCTTCTTTTACTATGTACTGAATATATTTCAGGAAAGAGTATAAACTATTCCATTAGAAGAAGGTATGAAACATGTAACAATTAAAATGACACCCACATGATAATTAAGGCCTGGGCATATGCATGAGACAAGAACAATTAATTGGAATTAAAAGTGAGTACCATATTGCCGGATATCCACGCAGATCTGCTCCACACTCACTGTCCCATTGGTCTGCGGTGACTTGATGACTTCACAAGTTGACCATATATTATAGAACATAAACACGGGCACTGCAGAGAAACCAAAGACGCCCAGCCAGGCCACTCCGAGCACATAGGTGAGGAAAATGAACTAAGGCAAGAATGAAAGGAAGAAGAAAGAATTGTCACCAAAACTAGCCAGGAGCATTCCCCAAGAACAACAATGATGCATTTCTGGGCACAATACAGATCCTGTGGGATGAATTCAGAGGAAGGACCAGGCTACCACAGGCCAAAAGCAAAGCTGGCATGTTGGAGGGAGAGCAGGAGAACCATGTGCTGGTGGCTGGGAATTGGTATTCATGGCCTCCATCACCATGAGAGCTCTGGTGGTGTAGTGCCTAAGGCATTTGACTGCTAACCAGAAGGCTGGTGGTTCAAACCCACCAGCCACTCCATGGAAGAAAGACTGGGCAATCTACTTCCGTAAAGATTTACCACCTCGGAAGCCCAAGGAGGGGTCGCTATGACTTGGAATTGACTCGATGGCAGTGATTTTTTTTTTTTATTCACCACAGGAAGAGTCCCTTGGGGGTTCAAACTGTCAACACATTCAGGTGCTAACTGAAAGGTTAGTGGTTCAAGTCCACTCAGCTGTGCCTCAGAAGAAAGGGCTGTCGATCTTCTGAGAAACCAGCCATTGAAAACCCTGTGGAGCACAGTTCTACTCCGACACACATGGGGTCACCATGAGTTGGAGTCAACTCGGTGGTAGCTGGTGGTGTAACTATAGGAGCTAGAAGGTTAGCGGTGGAAGCAACTTCTTGGACTTTTTCAGTCTGCTCTTAACTAACAAGGACACAAGACCCCAAGATGTGATAGCAATTGTCCAAGATCACAAAGTAAATTAGTGGCAGGGCCTCCCACATGGTGGTTTTTCTAAACATCAGCTCCAAAAAAATCATATCACCTGTGGTAGTTGTGTGTCAACTTGACTTGGCCTGGTTGAGTGGCTGAGCAACTGGATGTAGTTATTCCCCATGATGAGAGACATTCTCCACCATGAGAGACATGGTGGAATGTACTGTGAGCAGGTGAGTGGCTGCCTTAGGGATGTGGTCTGCTCCCAGTATATAAGGAGATGCTTTGAGAAAGGTCTTGAAGCTTTTTGGCACACCTGGACCCTGCAGGTAGCTGAGTCTTCACTCAGCAGCCTGCCATGTTGCCTGTCAATCTTGGGACTGTTTAACTAGTAGCCTGCCATGCTGCTTGATAATTTTGGAACTGTGCCATTTTCCTCGCCGACCTTGGGTCTGTCAGCCTCAGCGGCCAGCAGCTGCCTGAGTTAAGAGAAGCCTCCAGCTTAAGTGGGCTGGGACCAAGAGGCAGAGCTGCAGCCCAAGGTCGAGGGGGTTTCACCCAGCCCCCAGAGCTGGCACTTTGAACTTGGACTTCTAGCCAAGTAAACTGCAAGAGAATGAATTTTTCATTCCTGTTTGTTCAAGGCACCCATTTGTGCTGTTTTCTGTTAGAGCAGCACTGTTGTTGTGCTTGTTATGTGCCATCGACTTGGACCCAACTCATAGCGACCCCTCCTTGGGTTTCCAAGGTGGTATCACTATGGAAGTATATTGCCTACCCTTCCTTCTGAGTAGTAGCTGGTGGGTTTGAACCGCCAGCCTTCTGGTTAACAGTCAAGTGCCTTAGGCACTATGCTATCAGAGCTCCTCTAGAGAACCAACACTGTATCCTATTTAACATGGAAATCTCTAGATGCTTCCACATGTCATGGAATTTTAGTTTCCTGGCAATTTCTCCATTCACCTTTATGGTACCTAACAGTCAGGTGGTGAAACAGGAAATAGCAATGGCTACAGGAAACATGGACCAGGCAGTGTTTCATTCTGTTGTACATAGGGTTGCTATGAGTTGGAGATGACTCCAGGGCACATAACAACAATAGAAAACACTCTCCAAGGGAACTTTGCTTGTTTCATGATTCTGTGAAATTACTAAAAGCATTTGATACTTGAACCTTTATTAAAAGTTCAAGATGGCCTTGAACACAAGCTTAAGGCACAGTGAATCTGAGAAAATTCGTATTTCCCTTTAGTTTTTAGTCTTTAAGATTCACAGCAGCTTTGCAAGCAAAGCAATGGCTTAGGGAAAAAACTCCTTCTCATGTTCACCCACACGTTGCCGTGGGCGACTCCAGGAAGAATATCATCATATTGCTTTACTTTCTTCATAAGCTTCCGTCTTGACTATGAATTCTCAGAGCTTTGAAAGGCTGCCTCAAAAATGGTGTGGTATTTAGGTTCTCAGAATGTGCACCCACAGGGTGCGTGGGCGCAAGTGTGGAGCTGTCTTCGTTTGCCATTTATTATTTGAAGCTGACGATGAAGACCTGAAGATTCCACCTAAGTCTACATGCTGCATGATGTACCTGGATGACAGGGAGTCGGCCAGAGGGTCAGGTTCAAACAGGGCTCCTTCTGCAGGTCACCCCAGAAAACTGCAGGCAAAAGTCACGCCCCTTATTTCAAGAATATTGACATTTCCGGAAGCAGTTCCGACCTGAGCAGTTTCACCCTTCTTCCTCCCCAGTGCTTTGTAAAGTCACTGCTCTGGACCAGGGTTTCCTTTTCTTCTCCTTGCAAGAAAACTGGATTGCCAAAGGGTGGTTCTCTACTTGCCCTTCAGGTCTGGAATTGAACCCACACCTGTGGCTTCCAGCCAAACAAAAGACAGGCGTATGAGCTGAACATCTACCTGAGGTAGA
>NW_006921947.1:545468-551695 GCF_000298275.1 Orycteropus afer afer
GAACTCAGAGGAGGAGGCCTGGGACAGGGGACGGGGGTGGGGGGACGGGGAGGGGAACGGGGGATGGCTGTGCTTTCCCTACTGGGCAAAACAGGAAACGGCCAATCACTCCTCTGATTCCACATGACACAACTGCACCCCCTGCTGTCACTGGCCTGTTGCTCAAGCCCTTCGTCGGTCCTCCCCACTCACCTCCACCTCCCTAACAAGCTCTAAGGCAAGTCAGCGCCATGATCCCAGAGTGGGTGAGGCAGAAGGGAACGGCCACAGAAGGCGCAGGACTGATCAGTGAGGATGTGGATGAAGACGACCCAGGTCCTCTCTATGCAACTGCAGCTTTCCAACCTTTTCCAAGAGACCTTTTCTCAAACAAAATCGAACACATACAACAGCTCCAGGGGACTGTGTGACTGAGAGCAAACTAGGGGAGCCCTTCAGCTGCTCTTTATTACAGAGGCCGCCATGGGCACCTGTGCATTGTCCCACCATCTCAAGGCCCAGTGCCCACCTGGTCAAGTACAAGCTGCCACCGAGTTGGCCCCCAACTCATGGTGACCCCATGGAAAAAACGAAAGGCTGTCTGGTCCGGTGCCAGCCGCATGATCGGCTGTGGATGGGACCGCTGTGCTCCCTAGGGCTTTCATTGGCTGATTCCCAGTCTGTCTTAGTCTGGAAGCTCCCCTGAAATCTGTTCAGCATTATGGCAATACCCAAGCCTCCACTGACAGGTGGGCAGTGAGTGTGCTCTATATTAATACCTACAGTACAAATAAATACTTAATAAGTGTCTAAAATGAAGGCCATTGGGGAGCCTGCAGAAATTGGACCCTTCTTTCGTTTTGATATTAGGTGAGTACAAGTGAGGGAACTCTGGTGGTGTAGTGCCTAAGGCACTTGACTGCTAACCAGAAGGCTGGCGGTTCAAACCCACCAGCCACTCCCCGGAAGGAAGGCTGGGTGATCTACTTCCGTAGTGATACCAAAGGTTGGGCAATCTACTTCCGTAGTGATACCGCCTTGGAAACCCAAGGAGGGGTCACTAGGAGTTGGATCCAACTCAATGGCAGTGAATTTGGTTTGGTTTTAAGTACAAGTGAGGGGGAAGCTGTCATTTTAAAGCTATCAGGGTCATTTCCCTTTTTGTTGCTATTTTCCCTCTGTGTCCCATAGTCATTTTTTCTCCAGCCACCTCCTTTTCCCCAAAGCACCCACTCCCCTGACTTGCACAGTCCTTGCTTCTTTGTAGTTTTCAGTAAGAGCTTTATTGACTGTTACTCCCCAGAGTCTGAAATCTGTTCACTTCATTGCTTGGTGAACTTAAGAAGCCAAGGCAAATCAAGGATGCTATTTGGGATCTGGGATTACAGAGGCTCAAATCAACAAAGAACTGAGTTGCTCAGCCATCAAGTGGTGACAGGTGGATGGAGATGTTCCGTACTCAGAGATCATCTGTTTCAGGAACACAGTTTCCTGCAATAACACCAAATGACACTCTTTGGACACAATTATTGATCTTTCTTATTGCAGCAGTTCCTCACAGGAGATTAGGCAGAGGGATCCCAAAGCAGCCCAGAGAGAGGGCCTAAGCCCTCCTGGCAGTCCTACAAATGGTGTCTTTCAAGGCAAAGGTCAGCATAGACCCCGCATACACAATGTCCTGACAGCCTGTCTGGAGGTGCAGCTTCTCCTTGAGGGGGCGGCTCTCGGGTGGAAAGCAGACTCCAGCTGGGCCCACACATGCTGCAAGGCACAGCTGAGGTGAGAAAGCCACCTCCTTCTCACTACAGGGGCACATGGGGGCCCTGTGACAGGCCAGGCCTGGGGACTCCAACAGGAGCTGTGCACATCACCATCTCCTTCTTGTGGGCCCCGGCCCTCAGTCAGATGCAGTTACATTGATAGCCTGCCCTTAGTTGTGTGGTGGGGAAGGAAGGATTGGACACATCAGTGCTCGGTGGTAGAATTCTTGCCTTCAGGCAGGAGATCTGGGTTCGATTTCTTGGCCAGCGCACCTCATGCGTGGCCACCAGCAGTCTGTCATTGGAGGATTCTGTGTTGCTTGATGCTGAGCAGGTTTCAGCAGAGCTTCCAGCCCAAGATGGACCAGGAAGAAAGGCCTAACAGCCAACTTCCAAAAATCAGCCACTGAAAACCTTACGGACACAACATTGTGACCCACGGCTGATCATGGGGGTGGCACAGGGCCAGGCGGCATTTTGTCGTGTTGTGCATGGGGCCACTGTGAGTCAGGAGCTCACTCAACAGCCAGCCACAACAAGGTCTGTGCTGGAGCACAGCAGGACAGGGCAGAGCAGCAGCCTAAGAGGGAAGCAGCTCAAGATGGCAGGAGATGACCTGGTGGGGGGCAGCGGAGGGGGAAGACCCATCAGGCTGGCTGAGGGGACTGCTGTGGGCTCCCCTAGGTTTCCAGAGAGCCCTGGAGAAGAGACTCGCCCCCTGGCTATGCTGGTGGCTTCAAGTTGGCACTTCAGGGAGGCATGACAAGCTACCAAAGAGATAGGACTCTTTGGTAGCATCTCCTTGGCCACTTCCTTCTCCTTTCTTGAACTCAGGGACATTGCTTACCTCTCTGGCCATTCTTCCTTAATTTGCCGCATAGGCTCCCTTTCCTCCACCTGTCAGTAGACATCACGTGCCCGGGCCCTTTCCCTCCTCCCAGTACTCCGTATGAACTTGTTCATGTCTGCCGCTCTTCCTCTGGTAACTTAGCTCGGTCTTCTCCAGCCCAGAATGTTCTCAGAAACCCTTGCCCCACGTATCTCTCCCCGCCACTCTTCCTGGACCTGCTGAAGTCACGCCTGTCAACCTCTCCCCACTGGCCATACACCCTCATCCTGCTTCCCAAGTAGAGACGTGGCCCTCACTCATCCTTCATCCTCACACCATGCAGCAAGTCCTCAAGAGCCCACGGCCCCCACACTCTGAATCTTCCCATTCCTCCACCCCACTGCCCAGCCATGTTATAATTTTCTTGCAGCATGAAATAGTCGTCATCTTCTTTTGTTGGGTGTTTAACCATTTAAAAATGGAAAAAACTATTCTTAGTTCATGGGCCGTACAAAAACAGGTGTTGTTGTGTTGTTATGTGCCGTCGAGTCGGCCCCGACTCATAGCGACCCCTCCTTGGGTTTCCCAGGCAGTATCACTATGGAAGTAGATTGCCCCATCTTCCTTCCGAAAAGTGGCTGGTGGGTTTGAACCGCCAGCCTTATGATTAACAGTCAAGTGCCTTAGGCACTATGCTACCAGAGCTCCTACAAGACAGGTAGCGAGCCAGATTTAGCCCATAGGTTGTAGTTTGCTGACCCGTCTTAGACTCTAAGCTTCATGAGGACAGGAGCTGATGTTTTAATCTTTGTACTCCCACTGACTGACAAAGGCTCCAGTATGTACACAGCGGGTACTGGATAAATACTTGCAGAAAGATTGCAACAATTTATACCAGCCCCTAGTGTCACAATCCATAGTCAAAAACAAACAAAAAGGAGCACTGAGACAATATGAAAATTACCTCTTCTATAGCGGGAACTTTCCATTTGAAAAAATAATCAGCCATAAACTTAATATCTGTACAGTGGTAAGGGAAACACTTGATTTAATGCTACCAGCCTGAGGTTTTAATTTATCATCAATACAACATGTTGAAGGTTTTCCAATTTGTAACTCTAAATTGGTAAAAAAAAAACAAGATTTGAGTCATGGACCATCCATCCACCCTGGATTAGATCATAGCTTTCACCAAATACACAGAAATACAGCACAACACAGTTCCCGTTGGGCAGCAGCTATTGGTTCTCAGAGATTGTACTCACCATTCCACTGATGCATCGGCCACAGGCGGTGGTTTTAAACTCACCGTGCAGTTCCTTCACTGCACTTGTGGTGTAAAAACCTTCTGCCAAAAGAATGATCCCGTACAAGAAGAAAAAGGACGCAATTCCATAGATGACATACTGCATCAGTTGGATTCTATGAAGAGGAAGAAGACATCCTCAAGTGTGGACTTTACTGCATAACAGACAGATTACCTTTCTGGAATCTGGAAGGAGCACATAAGGGTGACATGCCTGTGATGTCTCCCATCCCTCTGGTGGCTTCAGTTGGCTCATGGGGCATTCTGGGTAGGCATCCCTGCCCGCCCTCAGAGAACTGGGCCTTGCTTCTAAGGTGAACCCATGGTGGTTGAAGTGGACAAACTTCTAACCAGCTGAGAAGTCAAAGTCAAGGGCAAGGTCCTAGTTACAATCTTTTAATGAGCACCCATCGTGGGAGGTGAAGATTAGAATCTCCATTTTGTATATATGTAAACAGAGATATGGAAGAGTTAAATCACTCATCCAAGGATACCCAGTTGGTAGTAGAGCCAACATTAAAACCTAGTCCAATGAATTCCATGTCCTTTCCACCATATCAAAATGCCTCTTGACCAGGCCAAATAGCTAATGTTATTCTGATAATCACCCTAAACAAACACGCAGTCCTTCTTTAAGGAATGACCTGGGCAGATGTTTTGCACTGCGATTCTCATTACATAAGTGCTGGTAGGTCAAGTAGTTTTAAGACACAGAAAGTTCTACACAACTGACTTTCTCTATAAAAGTCTAAAATGGCCAAGATGACTGGTCCTCAACCTTGGCCACCATTGGATTCACCCAGGAGATTTAAAAAAATACAGGGACCTGGTTCCCATCCACAGAGATTGTGACTGAATTGGTCTGGAGTGAGACATGTTTTTTTTTTTTTTTTTTTTTAAAAAAAAAAAGCTTCCAAAAGATTGAGTACCACTACTTGAGATCCCTAGCTAATTAATTAATTGAATCAGCACACCTTTCTGAGATCCAGTCTTGGTAAATATTTGTTGGTCTTCCTTGCTCATCACTGGCCCTCAGTGAGTGCCCTGTCCTGTTTGATCTCCCCTATAACCTTTTCCCCCTTACTCATGGCTTTAGATGTCATTCATGAACAAGGACTCTTCCAGTGTGTTTCTATTGTTGCGTCATAAAAACATACTCAGGTCTCTTTCAGTGTGGTGGGAAAGTTTCTCGCAATCACGAGACTCCTAAGCACTGTGAATCTCTGAGATTCAAAGAGAGGAAAAGAAATGCCAAAGGAGATGAAGACAGGAGAATATCCAAAGATGTGATAAGCATGTCATTGCTGAGTAGGCACGGCTAAGAGAATCTCCATGTGTGAGTGGTGAGTGAGCCACCAGTGAGGATTCTAGAATGAGAAGTCCCAGACTGGGGCTAAACTCCTGGATCTCCCCCTTCTCGTCATTGAGGCTGCCCTGGACTTGTCTTCTGGTGGAAGAGTCAGTGTCAACTGTTTCCAACTGATGGGCATTTCTGGTGAGAAAACTTGGGTGGGGGCTGTTATTCAGGAGTGCTAACTCTGGGGTAATGAGTGGCAGCATCAGTTCAGTGCCTTTCCACAGTCCCTCAAGTTCATGGCTTCTATGTGCAAAATGTCCTTACCATTCCTAGGTGGGAGCCTATCCTGGGTCCCAAACACCCACTGAATCTGAGCCCTTTCCTTTTCCTTCCCTCCCAGACCATTTTCTATCTACACGCAGTGACCTTTAGTGGAAAGCATCCGTGATTTTCCAGGACAGCATACTGCAGTCTTTTGGGGAAAAGGGAAAACAAAACAAAACATCGCAGGCTGGCTGCTTTTGAAACACCTTCCTAAGGGAAGCAGATACTTACACCTCGCTCAGCAAAGCATGGTCACTGGTGTTGGTAGAGAAGTGTTGTTCAAGAATCGCCACAGTGCCAGCGAGAGCCACATGCCCGCAGCCGCAGAACAAGGCGACTCCAGAGAAGCAGAGGATGGTGGCCACCAAGGAGGCGTAGGGGACTCCGCCCAGACACTTGATGCAGCATTCGAAGCAGCCTGGGCCCAAAGAAGAGAAACGCAGCCGTTACGGGCAAGATGCCTCAGATCTTCATGTAGACCACACAGCAGCAGAGCAGTTTCGGCTTTTCTTCTTCCCCCTCATGTACTATGGCTAATACCTCCATGTCCCAATGGCCAGTATTATTGGAATAATGATTATATCTCACATTCTGTGAGTGAAGGCCCTGAACTCCAAGACAGAAGGTATCTTCACTTCCAGGGTCTGGAAGGGTGGTTAGCAGCAGAGCAGTTAACTGGCAAATAGCTATGGACTAACTCATGATTCCAGAGCCTCCAGATCCATGTGGGGG
>NW_006921947.1:551865-558751 GCF_000298275.1 Orycteropus afer afer
GGCATTTGACTGCTAACTCCTCGGAAGGAAGATGGGGCAATCTACTTCCGTAGTGATACTGCCTTGGAAACCCAAGGAGGGGTCACTATGAGTCGGATCTGACCCAACGGCAGTGAGTTTTATTTCCATAGCAGCCAATGGCTTGCCAGGAGCCTTTGACAACTCCTTGGCAACCAGAAGAATCAAACACAGGAATTATACTGTTGATGGGCTCACGAAAATATCAACATGATCATTTTGGAAAGATAATGTATATGTGGGCCTCTTACCTTGGTGAAGTACAAGGTCACCAAGATCCACTCAAGTGGATCCACTCAAGTTTCACTCAAGTCAATATCGGAAGTGACCTCACTCTTTAATAAAAATGCTCCCCAGTCCAGGCTAGCCTAAGCAGTTTATTCATAGTCCTTCCACCTCCTCTTCCTCCCTGGGTTCCATCTGCCCCCTTCCCAACACACGTTCACAGAAAAAGAACTGAGAACTGGTGGGCGAGATTTGAGTACTTGACAAGGAAAAGAAATATGAAAAAATAAAAAGCAAAAAAACAAAAAAATGAGCATCCATGAAGGGAAATGAAGGAGAGAGCCACAATTCCCTGTTAAACTTGAGAAGACTGAGATTTTTCATTCATTTTTGAAATAAATATTTATTTGAGATGTCCAGCTGATGTCCTTTGCAGACCCAGGTGCCATTTTCCATCTGGAGAGAAATTTATGTTTCAATAAAGGAGTGCTGGCCTCGGGATAATGCCGGTACTACTCCTGACTCTGGTCCCTGTTTCTGTTCTCCAGACCCTTAAGTAAATGGGTTGTCGGGGGAACAGAACTGTAAATGCATTATGATGCTTAACAGTAATCAAGAGCATTTCATTACTTCAGAGCAAGAATATTGTGCCAGCTAAATTGCTTGCCCCCAGATGGTCTCCAAAGGAGGCAAGGAATGACCAGCCAGCAGGAAAAACAGAAATGGACTTTTTCCGTTTTGATGAACATTCCAACCAAAGTTGGCATTTGCTTAAACCTCCCATGGGCAGTCAGTAAGAACTCTCATGGCCAGATTTCCCTGGAAAATGTAAAGTGTCAGAGCTTCCTGAGAAACTGTGCTTCTGTTTTAATAGATGACCAGCTGTTTTCAGGAAGACCAGCCCCCTGAAATAGATTTAAGAAACTGCATAAAATGGGAACCAGTACACAACACTAGTTCAAGTTCACCAGCAAGTTAGCACATTAAAGAGCTTTGGACACTCAACACAATGTGAACATAGATGGATGGTAAAGTTCAATTCTTATCTGTCATATGAGTTTCTGGGGTGCTGGGGTAGGGTTCAAGGAATGAAACAAAAAGTTTAAATTTTCTCCAGGCTCCCCAACCAAGAGAAACTAATGTCATTGGCCTCAATGCATCACATTAACAAAGAGAAAACAGAGCAATGCATGTGTTGCATTGTTCACAACCTCCCCCACACTTTAGCCTCTATGATGATGTTAAGAAGATGACTGCCCACTTCCCTGGCTAATGCAGTTGCATCTTGTCCTTATTGGATAGAGATGTGTGGCTTTGGAACTGTGATGTCCAGTATGGTCTCCACTAGCACATGTGGCAACTCACACTGAAAGTATTCAAAATAAAATTAAATGCAAAATTCGGTCTTCCCCTCACTAGCCACATTTCACATGCTAAATAGCCACAAGTGGCCAGTGTCGACCATACTGGACAGTGAAGATCTAAAACATTTCATCATTTTGACTTGCAGCATATTCGATCTTCTGAGCTCCAGTTTTGATTCCATTGATTCAGTACTTTATGAAGACCTCTGGGTACCAAGTACTGTGTTTGGCATTGGGGCTATAAGAATGAAATCAGACACCGTCTTTTTTATTTCCTTCTAAATTTTATTTATTTTTTTATTGAGAATATATACAGCAAAACACGTATCGATTCAACAGTTTCTACATGTACCATTTAGGGACACTGATGACATTCTTTGGGTTGTGCAGTCATTCTCATCCTCCTTTTCTGAGTTGTTGCTCCTCCATTAACATAAACTCCCTGCCCCCTAAGGTTCCTATCTAACCTTTCGAGTTGCTCTTGTCAATTTCATGTCATAGAGATAGTTCTTAAAAGAGCAGAATGCTCAAGGCAGACCGTTTTCTCTCCCCCCTCCCACTAGTTAAGCTAAACTGTTGTTCAGTTTTAAGACTTTAGGATTGTTCTATGGAATCTTTGATCAAAATGTTGACTAATGGTAGCCAGGCACCAGCCAGTTCTTCTAGTCTCATGGCCAAGGAGGCCATTGTTTGTGGAGGCCATCAGTCACACATTCCAGATCTTCTTCCTATTCCGGACTCTCCTTCATCTGTTTTTCCAGATGAATACAGACCAATTGTGCCTTGGTTGGCCACTTGCAAGCTTTTAAGACCCCAGGCACTATGCAATGAACTAGGAGGTAGAACAAAGGCACTAATCATGTTATTAGGCCAATTAACTGGGATGTCCCATGAAACCACAACCCTAAACCTCCAAATCAAGGAACCTAACACCATGAGGTGTTAGGTGTAGAGAAACAGCTTCAGCAGCTACTTTTTTCTTTTGTCCTTGGTGTAAATATATCTATCACAACTTTTTCCAATTCAACATTTTATAGGTTGTACAGGCTATTGAGGAGCTCTGGTGGTATAGGGCGTAAGGCATATGACTGCTAACCAGAAGGGTGGGGGTTCAAACCACCAGCTACTCCTTGGAAGGAAGGTTGGGTGTCTCTCCCCTTAATTAATGTGATTTTTCCATCAACATTTTTTCCATTAACCCCTTTTACCCCCTCCTCCCTCCTGCCCCTGGTAATCACTAATAAACTTTGATCTCTATACATTTGCCTTTTCTTGTCTTTTTATATAAATGAGCTCATACAATATTTGTCCTCTTATAATTGGTTTATTTTGTTCAGCATAATGTATTGAAGCTTCATCCATACCGTAGCATGTATCAAGATTTCATTTCTCCTACTGGCTGAGTAGTATTCCATTGTATGTATGTACCACATATTGTTTATCAATTCATCTGTTGATGGGCGTCTGGATTGTTTCCACCTTTTGGCTATTGGGAATAGCGCTGCAATGAACATTGGTGTACAAGTCTCTTCTTAAGTTTCTGCTTTCAAGTCTTTTGGGTATATACTTAAGAGTGGAATTGCTAGGTCAAATGGAACTAATATCTCTAGTTTTTCTGAGGAACTGCCATACTGTTTTCCACAACAGCTGTACCATTTTGCATTCTCACCAACAAGGGATAAGGATTTCAGTTTCCCCACATCCTCACCAATATTTTATTTTATTATTTTTTTTAAATCTTAGCCATCCTAGTGGAAGTGAAGTGGAATCTCATTGTGGTTTGATTGGCACCTCTTTGATAGCTAATGATGTTGAACATCTTTTCATGTATCTGGTGACCATTTGAATGTCCTCTTTGGTGGAATTCAAGTCCTTTGCCCATTTTTTGATTGTCTTTTTGCTGTTAAGTTGTGTAAATTTTACACATATTTTAGTTATTAGATTCTTGTTGGATATATGGTTTCTGAAGAAATTCTCCCAGTCGGTAGCTTGCCTTTTCACTTTTTTGGTAAAGTCTTTTGATGAACAAAAGTTTTATGTTTTTATGAGGGCCCATTTATTTATTTGATCTTTTGCTGTTTGTGCTTTTATTATTATATTAGCTAATCATCCACTGCTGAAAGCTAGGCCTGACAGCATCGCCGCTGCTTGTCCTAAGAATCTTATGGTTTTAGTTTGCATATTTAAGTCTTTAATCCGTTTTGAACTTGTTTTGTATATTACATGTTTTTTGAGGCCTGAATCCTGTTTCATTTTTCTGCATGTAAAAATTCAATTTTCCAAGCACCATTTATTGAAGAAAGTCTCTTTCCCCATAAAATGGACTTAGCACCCTTGTCAAAAGTCAGTTGATCATAGATGTGTGGATTTATTTCTGGATTCTCAATTCTATTCCATTGGTCTATGTGTCTACTGTTACACCGATACCGGGCTGTTTTGAAAACTGTAACTGTATAGTATGTTTTAAAACCAGGAAGTGTGAGTCCTCCAAATTTTTTCTTCTCAAACACCATCTTTGCCTTCAGGAAGGGCAGTCTAATGTTGCAGGCAGACATATTACATTATTATAGTGCAGTGTGGTGAGTGCCCAGATATAGACTGCCGGGGAGCAGGGTGGGCAGAGAGGATGGGTGAAGGGAGGAGAGCAGGGAATTCAATTTGGAAAGGCTTCTTACAGCAAGGCCTAGGATGAAGAGTACCTAAACAGCTGACATGGTGACACTGATGATAATCTCATAAGATGCTCATTAATTTCTGAATATGTTCTGTTGTAGAGATATATTTTAATAAACCCAAATGCCTTCCTGTTATTTGGAGATTGGGCTGGGTGTTATGAGATAGGGACACTTGCCCTTTAATAACAGAATTCATCCTTCCAAATTCACAGTTGCCACTTCAAAACGTTCTTTCATCTGAAGGGTTGTATAGCATTCTGCTTCTTTCAAAGGAAATATCACAGCTGCTCCCTGGCTTGAAAAGACAAGCGGAGTTAGAAGAATGATGTTTTTCAGTCCTAGATTCGCCACCAGAGCAAGACTACAGTTTCCCTCCGATTTATATCTCTAAAGGGCTCTACGTGCCCCATGCTGTGGGTCCAGTTTGATAACAGTAGGAAAAACCAGGGACTCAAGAATTTGGGGGATCCCTTCAATGAATCACACCCTCTCAACAGATGCAACATTTTCAGCAGATGGTTTCATTTGTGGCTAAAGGAACTCTCGACTCCTATAGAACAGAAATCACTTGGTTACCTTTGTCCCACTCATGCAGAAATTGTGGCACACAACATGGGAAAAACTTACAGGAAATAATACAGCTGGCTTGGTTGACCAGTTATCTGCAGAGATACCATCGCACGTGTGGTGAGGATTTAACTATTTATAAAGGGATCACTACCCATGTTGCTTTGCATGTCAGTCCAGAAGCCCTCTCTACCTGCAGTGTGTAAGAGACCTTTAACCAGTGTGTGATCTGGTGGCATGCCACATACTCATCCAAGAGAAACCAAAACGACCACACGAAATGAGTAAGAAAAAAAATATGCTTTCTAAAATCTGGTATCAATACTGCTCGTGCCCCCAATTAATGACATTTCTGACCTGAAATACACGGAAGTGTGTGTGTGTGGCGCAGGGAATGGTGGAAGCAGTGGTGATGTGTGTTCAGGTTACCTCATGTGTGTCACCTGTGTGATCACGTAGGACCCAACACTTGGTTGAGTGCTCTGCTGTTGCCATCTTGAAACACTTAAGAATTTTTAAACACTGGCACCTGACTTTTCATTCTGTACTGGACCTACAAATTCAATAGTTGGGCCTGGGTATATTAGTGTGGGAGGCGAGCAGAGGGGTTCTTCTGATTTTGTATGCCCACAGAAGCATTCTGTTTTATTTCATAGTATTAAACAGAAATCCTGGCTAGAAAGGTAGACACCACCTTGCCTATCATCCTGAGGACATTGGCCATTAGACTCTGAACTGAAGGACTGCAGTGTCCCCACAGAATTAAGAACTGTCCCTTCACTCTGAAAGGAAGTGGCAAGTACCCTCAAGTATCCATCACAGGGACTATGCACAAAGTTCTCCTAAACCAGAGGCTGGCAAATGATGCCCTATTTTTTTTGGGGGGGGGGTGTCAATAAAGTTTTATTGGCACACAATCACATCTATTCATTTATGATTATCTATGGCTGTTTCTGCCCAACATAGCAGAGATGAGTAGCTGTAATAGAGACAAAATGGCCTGTAAAAGCTCTAACTCTTTATAGCAAGTTTGCTGGCCCACACCCTGAAGCACTGGTACTCAGAGTGTAGTTTGTGGACCAGCAGCATCAGCATCATGTGGGAACATATTAAAAATGCACATTCTTGGGCCCCACCCCAGAACAACTGAATCAGAACCTCTGGTGTGGACCCAGCCATCTGTGTTTAACAAGGCTTCTGGGTGATCCTGATGTATACTGAAGTTTGAGAGTCACTGTCCTAAAGAATCCTACAAGTTTCTCACTCTCAGTTCTACCAGCTTCCTTTAATTACCAGCCAGACTGCACTAAAATGAAATATCACAAAATGACTCATGCCTCTTGGCCAAGATAGAGTAAAAGGGACCAAATTTATCTTCCTGTCTGAAACAACTGAAAAACTGGACAAAATAAAGGAAACATGGTTTTTGAGATATTGGACACTGGGCTCTGAAGACCAGCCCGTGACTAAGGAGTCAAGTCTTAAAATAAATACTCAACAGAACTAAAGAGTCAATGTTAGATGAGCTACAACTCATTTGAAGAACCACAACAGAGACTCATTGCAAGGCACAGCTCTGCCCTCATTCAAGCAACAGAAATTCTTCTTCACAAATGTGGTCTTATCATCTTGGATTTGGGGGTCTCCTAAAGGCTTTGTTTAGTTGCAGCTGTCCATTAAGCAGAGTAACAGGCATTGGTGAGGATGACAGCATTGGAAGGGAGCGGGCAGCTGTTCATTCATTCCATTTCATTCAATCAAGAAAGGTTCACTGGGATGGAGGAGGAAGGAGGAGGTATTGCTTAGAGAGCACTGAGTTTCTGTTCTGGGCAATGGAATAATTTGGAAATGGAAAAAGGTGATGGTTGCACGACATGACGACATAAGCAGTGTCACTGAACTGTACATGTAAAAATGGTTGATGCAGCCAAAGTTTTGTTGTGTATGCTTTTACTATAGTTAAAAAAAAAAACTAGAATGAACTTGGAGGACATTATGCTGAGTGAAATAAGTCAATCACGAAAGGACAAATATTGT
>NW_006921947.1:559911-584250 GCF_000298275.1 Orycteropus afer afer
GTGGGAGGGGAGCTGTTGCATTGTGGTAAACTGTGGTCAATGACATGAGACAAAGTATATGTGAACTGCTGTATAGAACGTGAATTTGCTCTGTAAACCTTCACCCAAATCACAATAATAAAAAAAAGAAACTAAAAAAAAAAAAAGGTTCACTGAGTGTCTTTAATGTCCCAAGCATGGAACTAGGCACTGGGGACTCAATGGTGAGCTAAGACTGGCCTGGTTTACACCCTGATGGAATTTAGAGTCTATGGGGAAAACAGATATCAGCCAAATGATTTCAGCTGAGAAATACTATGAGGCCACAGTGGGGACCAACTGATGTTTTTTGGGGAAGGCCAGAGAAGGCTTCCAGAGCATAAATCTGAAGGATGAATTTGAGTTGGCTGAGTAAAGGGAAGGCACGCTGGTAGTGCAGTGGTTAAAGCATTTGGCTCTAACCAAAAGGTCAGCGTTTGGAACCCACTAGCCACTCCAGAGGAAAAAAATGAAGCAGTGTGCTTCTGTAAAGATTTACAGCCTTGCAAACCCCACGGGGCAGTTCTACTCTGTCCTACAGGGTCACTATGAGTCAGAATTGACTCAACAGCAGTGAGTAAAGAGAGAAAAGATAGGCTAGGGAGTGTGTTCCTGGAAGCAGGATGAACATGAACAAAAACAGAGTGTATTCATGGGTCTGAGAGAAGCTAGAAGCCAGAATCCACAGTGCAGGTATGGCCTATCAGAGCTTGACCACTCAGGGTTTTCTAGGCCACGTTAAGGATTTGAAACTTGATCCTAAGAATCATGTGAAGCCACTCACCATGTTTAAGCCTGGGGAGTAGATTGGAGTTTTGAAGGACAACCCTGATGGGAAAGGAGCAAAATGGATGTAGGGAAAAGTAGAAGTCCATTACAGCAGTTCAGGTGAAAGATAATGGTAACTCGGAGCAGGGCAGAGACACAGGAAGTAAAGGAAAACGTTTGGTCTGGGAGATAATTAGGATGTCAAATGGGCACCATTGGTGTGGATTGGATGGGAGTGTGTGGGGATGGACTAGTGAGCATCAAGGATGATGCATACATTCCTGGTTTGCAGAAGCACATGGGGTTGTGTCATTCTCTGAACTAGGGTTAACTGAAACTCTAGCTGGTGACCTCTGAGAACAAAGATACTGAGTTCCATCTTAAGCATGTTGAGTTTGAGGTGATTGGCAGTCATCTTAAGGGAAGATTTGGGGTAGGTGATTGGACCCATGGGTCTGCCAGCTTCTACTGGATACCTGTGGAAATTTTCAGAGGTCAAGAAAAGATGTGAGTACACTATTTATCGGGTGAAAGTGCTTTGCAATGTGTGGTCATTGAACCAGCAGCATCAGCGTCAGCAAGTAGCCTTTGAGAAATGCACAATCTCAGGCCCCTTCCAGACCAGCTGAATCAGAATCTGCATTTGAACAAGATCCCCAAGTGATCTGTTGCCCATTACAGTTGGAGAAGCACATTTCTAGTCAACAGTACCACCTTCCCAGCCTCAAGCATGGTGGCACAAGGCAGTTAGAAGTCCCTGTTTTTGTGTTCAATGGTATATAGCTTTGTCTCCCTAAGAGGCAGCCCACTGGGTTTGGACCTAACCCTCTAGCCACTTGCCAATCAAATGGCAAGTTCCAGGGCTGCCACGAAGAAAAAAAGAACTGTTCCAAGTGGTTGGTTGTCTTGAAAAGACTGCAACTAGAGTGCTTTTACTGAGCCAAGCAAGTATTATTCACCTCGGCAATTTTCACATCAAAGAGGTTTAGTGTCATGCCACAGACAGGGCCCAAGCAAGCAGACTCCAAATATCCCTCCCTGGAGCTGGGAGCGCCTACCCAGACAGAGACGTGCTCAAGAAACACAAGATGTCACAGCCAAGGCCGATGATTTCCAATATGGGGGTGGCGCCTGGTTGATGCTAGCTAATGAAGATCAAAGGAGCCCTGGTGGTGCAATGGCTAAGTGTTTGGTTGCTAACTGAAAGGCTGGAGGTTCAAACCCACCCAGTAGCTCTGCAGGAGAAAGACGTGGCAATCTGCTCCCATAATGATTGTTGTTGTTGTTGTTATTTCCCATAATGATTACAGCCCAGGAAACCCTACAGGGCAGTTCACCTCAGTCACATGGGGTCACTATTAGTCAGAATTGACTTGACAGCATCCAACAACAACAAAAACAATCAATGCTTTTCTTGGACACTCTTGTAAATCCTCCAGCTGAGTGTCCCTAACCTTTAAACCAGCAATGATAAAGTTGGTTAACATGAATCAGGAAAGGCAAGGAAAGGTTTTTTTTTTTTTTTTTTTTTTTTGATGACTGTGATCTACTCATGTGAAAAAAAGTTGATGCCAGGCTTTCTAGCATACTTTACCACGAATTCCCAACTGCTCTTACCAAACCCCAGAAACCTGTGTTGAGCTAATAATGTGTTAAGCCTTCACTTCGCTGGTCTCTGGCTAAAGAGAATTTTAGGTTTTGATACACACAAAAACTCCAGTGTGCATTAGCCGAAGATGGTTTAAATATAAACCACATCGTAGGGAGAAAAAAAATAGGCACCAGTGCCTCCAACTCAATGGCCATTGTGTCTCCAGCATCCCTAGAACCTTCTGTGCAGAACAACAGAATAAAACACGTTTTGTCCTTGGCCTTGGGGCTGGCCGTTGCCATGGCTGTGAGTTCATAACAGCCCAGTGATTTGCCCCGAGTTGTCTGTGATCCTGGCTGCAGATTTAATACTGGCTCCAAAGGAGGGCCAAGCGGGAACAAGGGCTCAGATTCTTCCCCTGGGAATGAATGTCACACACACACACACACACACACACACAGCCCTCTCCACGCAGCCTGCCTCTCTAACGAACCACAAAATTAAAAAGCAAAGGAGCAGGAACTAAGCTTTGCAACTTCAAACCAAGCAGCCACAGAAAAAATGGGGATGGCGAGAGTCCCACTTAAGAGGGGCAGACATGAATGTCCACGAACAGAGACCTCGGCGACTCTGTGATGGCCTGAGCCCAATGGCCGGTACTCTCAACAGGGGTGGGTTGGGAGGGGTGAGCAGCTGTACCCCCCAGGGGACATTTGTCAATGTCACAGCCAGGAAGGGGCGCTACTGGCATCTAATGGATAGAGGCCAAGAATGCTGCTAAACACCCTAAGGACACCCTCCTACCTACAAACGAAGAATGATCCATCTCCAAAGGGCAACAGTTCAAGGTTGAGAAACCCTGCACTAAAGTTACAACATGCAGTCCTCAGCTGAGACACCTGGTGATAACTGCTCAAAATTCTAAAATAAAAATTCTTAAAGCAAGATGAACTTTAAAAAATCTTATAGCACAGGAAAGTCTCAATCTTTGCTGGACATTACAATCCCCTGGAGAGCATTTGCAAACCCTGATGCCCAAGTCTCACCCCAGACCGAAGTCGGCAAACTAGGTTTTTGGTTTTTTTTTTTGGGGGGGGGGGGAAGCTCAAACAAAGAATGTTATTTCATGATACATGAAAAGTATATGGAATTCCAACTTCTGTATCCATAAATAAAGTTTTATTGGCATACAGTCACACTCATTCATTTACATACTGTCTGGGGCTGCTACAATGGCAAAGTTACCACAGATATTTACTATGTGGTCATTTGCAGAGAAGATTCTCCAACTTTAATATGCTTGTGAATCCCCGGGGATCTTGTTAAGATGCAGATTCTGATACAGCAGGTCGGGCATGGGGCCTGAGAGTCTGCATTTCTCACATTCTCCCAGGTGATTCCAGTCCTGTCTGAGCAGTGAGGGTATCACAGAACAGGGGTTCTCAAAGCATGGGCTGCACGTACTAAAACCCTTTTAGGAGGCCTATAAAGTCAAACTATTTTCATATTATTATTAAGTTTCTATACATTTTTTCTCCTGTATTTGCACGGTAAAACTGCAGATGCCTTAGCATGAATTGGTCAGTGACACCAGAGTATAATAACCATCAGTGTCTTCTTTACCACCACACACTTGCAATTAAAAAAGAAAAATAAAAAGCCAGTTTCACTTAAGAATGTCCTTGGCAATGTAGTAAAACATATTAATTTTATTAAATCTCAGCCACTGAGTACTTGTCTTTTTAATATTATATGTGATGAAATGGCAAGTATGTATAAGGCACTTCTGATGCAAGTCCTGATATAATCATTTGAGTTGCAAGCTAAACTAACACCTTTTTCATAGCATACCATTTGTTCTTGAAAGAATGATAGACATACCAGAGTTACTCAGACTTGAGTATTTGGCAAACATTTTCCAGAAAATGAACAGACTTGTACCTACCATGATGAAACTGACAGCTTCCCAATACTTAACAGACCTCATGATAGAATCGATGATGCACCAACTCGGAGAACCAAAGTCTTCCGAAAGAGCAAGATGCAATGTTATAAAACCATTCTTGAATGTAAGACTCAAGTGAAATATAAGACAGAGTTTGGGATTATAGTGGAACAGAGTATAAAAAGTTCATCGATATGGTTTCAGATTCCACATTACAAGTAACCTTTAAGACATCACTACTTACTGAATTTTGGTGTCTTATCAAGGAATAAACTCCCCAGTTATCTGAAAATGCCATTAAAACACTCCTGCCTTCTCCAACTATGAATGTGTGCAAGGTGGAGTTTCCATATGATTCAGCACCAACAAGATTCCCCGGGAGGCCTCTGATTCAATGGAGAAGCAGATGTACCAATCTAGCTAAAATTAAGTCAGACATTAAAAAGATTTGCAAAAATATAAAACAACGTTACTCTTCTCAATAAAGTTTTCTTATGTTTTGGAAAATACTTATGTTTCCTAGACACTATGTATGCTAACATGTAATGAGCTCATTATTGCTATTTTAAATAAATATACATTTGTTGTTAGATAATAAAGAATAAAATGTTCAATTACAGTCTCTAAAACAGAAAATATCAAGAGATGTTGTACACATAGGCCAAAGATTTTTGGGGTCCTCGATTGTTTTTAGAGTGTAAAGGGCTCTGACACTCAAAAGGCTGAGAACCACTGGTATAACACATTAAGAAGGTAGCAAGAAGTGAACACCCACACTTGGCTTCCTGTTAAAGAGTTGAGTGAGAAATCACCTACATGATAAATAAGTTACTTCCCAGTTCTCACTTGACTTTCTCACAATCCTAGACCTAAAAGTTTAACTTAACGTAATTGAAAGTAGAATAAAAGCTGTGCCCTGAGAAGAAACACAGGGATGGTGGTGGGATGGTTTAATGTGGGGAGGTGAGTGAAGGGTCTATGGGATGGGAGTAGTGTAGACAGACAGGCATTGAGAACAGAAGGAGCTTCAAAATTAGGATGGATGGAAATGCACGAAGGAAGGAGAGCAGGACACCATGGTGCGGGGGACCTTGGGAGAGTGCAGGGTGCGGCAGAGACAGAAGGGCAGGCGGGGTGCTCCTGTGGGAGGCCTTGCAGCCAGCCTGAAACCTGCTATGCTTCCCTGTGAGGCAGTGGGGAGGGACAGAAGGTTCATGCGTAGGGGAGACACATGGTGCAGGATGAATCTGGCAGTGCTGTGTAGGCTGGGTTGGAGTGGGTGCAAACTCAAGTCTTCAGCTGTGGGTGGTGGCAGAATGGGTCTTTTTTTTTTTTTTTTTGCTTTATTCAGAGGGGGCAGAGCATATTCAATGGAAGCAGGAAGGATGAAAACCAGACAAAGCCATGGAGCTATTAAGCAATCAGCACCACACAACATTTCATCGAATGGCAGACAAGAAGCTGGGAGAGACCATTGATGTGAACACATCTTTAGAAGGGCCATTCCAGAAAAGGCACACTAATCCAGAGTGCTTGCTTGGGCATGGGGGCATGGGGGGAGGATCCCAAAGGGGCCCAAGGAAGCTTTGGGGGGTGATGGGCGTGTTACCATGTGGTGATGGTGCCATGGGCATATGCATATGTCAAAACTTACCAAAGAACTTACTTTAAACATATGCAGTTTATAATATGTCAGTTATACCTCAATTAAAGCTTTTTTTGGGAGCTCTGGTAGCATAGTGGCTAAGACACTTGCCTGCTAACCAGACGGCTGGCGGTTCAAACCCACCAGCCACTCCTCGGAAGGAAGGTTGGGCAATCCTACTTCCGTAGTGATACTGCCTCGGAAACC
Organism: Orycteropus afer afer; assembly: GCF_000298275.1. Taxonomy (NCBI): domain Eukaryota; kingdom Metazoa; phylum Chordata; class Mammalia; order Tubulidentata; family Orycteropodidae; genus Orycteropus; species Orycteropus afer. The sequence continues at coordinate 566,086 of NW_006921947.1, forward strand.
CAAGGAGGGGTCGCTATGAGTCGGGGCCGACTCGATGGCACATAACAACAACAACAACAACAAAGCTTTTTTTTTTTCTTAAGAAAAACACAACCCTGTTTGTTAAGTTTGACTTTTACAAAAGACACTAGTAGTTTAAAAGTGTTGAGAACCCCTTTTGGAAAGTGATGACCTGGTGGCAAAAGGCAGGAGCCAGATCTACCTGGGTGGGGTGGGGATGGCATCTACCAGGGAGGCAGGATCCTGGGCTCCTCCCACTTGGTGATGGCAGAGAGGCAGGGCAGGGCAAGATGGGGAGAGGAGAGCTCCCAGGCCAGGAGGGTACACACTGTGTTCACTTAGAGGCTGCAAAACAGAGCAGGAGGCGTCCTCTGGGCTGAAGACTTAGGGGCTCAACTAACAAGAAGAGGACAGGGGGCTAGAGTTAGGGGAAAGAACAGGAAGGGGAGCGGACTCCAACGCTCTGGTGGTGTAGTGCCTAAGGCTTTTGACTGCTAACCAGAAGGCTGGCAGTTCAAAGCCACTAGCCACTCCTCGGAAGGATGGGGCAATCTACTTTCATAGAGATACCGCCTCAGAAACCCAAGGAGGGGTCGCTATGAGTTGGAAACGACTCGACGACAGTGAGTTTGGTTTTTTAACCAGGATCTCTCTCTCTCTCCCCCTGCCACCCCTACATATCTACATGATGTACATACCATGTGTGTATATGTAGTTGTGCATGTGTGTGATACATATTACATGAACATATGTTGTTGTTGTTATGTGCCGTCGAGTCGGCCCTGACTCATAGCGACCCCTCCTTGGGTTTCCGAGGCAATATCACTACGGAAGTAGGATTGCCCAACCTTCCTTTCCGAGGAGTGGCTGGTGGGTTTGAACCGCCAGCCTTCTGGTTAGCAGTCAAGTGCCTTAGCCATTATGCTACCAGAGCTCCTACATGAACATATATGTGGACTTAAATTTGTTATTTATGTACTATGTGTCTTTTCAAAACACATTTTCTCTTTAGCACAGGTAAGTAGATGGTGTGTAATATTCCAGATGCACTAAGCTCCCTGTGCTGGCACTACGTATACCATCTGGGACAAAGCTGCTCCATGGAGGCACTCTTCACCCAGTACCAGTTTCCAGGCTCGAGCATGGGGTATGGCCCAGGGCTCCTCCACCACTGCATTAGTGTACTGACACTGTCTGTGTTGGTGGCTGTCCTGTGAATTAGAGAATGGTGAGCAGTGTCCCTGGTCTCTACCCACTAGATGCCAGCAGCATTTTCCCTGCAGCCCTTGAGTTGTGAGGACCAAAAAGGTTTCCAGACATTGCCCAGTGTTCCCTAAGGGGCACACATGGTTCTGATGGAGAACCTCTGGTCTACAGCAGTGGTTCTCAACCTTGGCTACACAGGGGAATCACCCGAGTGCTTTCAGAAACACTGATGCCTGGGTCATACCCCTGAGACTCTGAGTTGGTCTGGGTGTGGCCCCAGATTTTGTAGACTCCCTACAGGGGATTCTACTGTAAAGCCTAGGTTGAGAACTTCTTACTAGTGACAATTCATTCATTCCACAAAGTTTAACTCCATTTAGGTCCTTCCTCTTAATTTAGAGTCACATGCAGGTGATCCTGGAGACCCCAACAAACCAATTGCTGTTGAGTCCACTCTGACTCATGGCGACCCCATGTAGGTCAGAGTAGAACTGTGCTCCTGGGGGTTTTCAAGGGCTGATTTTGCAGAGGTAGACTGCCAGGCCTTGTTCTAAGGATGTGGCAAAAGTGATAGGATCATGGGCATCATTTTCATAAGGTTTCAAAAGACTGGTTTCTGTCTTGCTAGCACTCTCTCTCTTGCCCTCTCACTTGCTCCTTCTGATGAAGCCAGCAACCATGTTATGAGGCTCACGTGGCAAAGAATCAAGAAGGCCTCTGGTCAACAGCTTGTGAGCAATTGCAGCCCTCAGTTCAATAGCCTGCACAGAACCAAATTCTGCTAACAATCATCTGAGTGAGCTTGGAAGTGGACCCTTCCCTAGTCGGACCTTCAGATGAGACCCCAGCCTCAGTGAACACCTTCTCTTGAGAGACTCCAACACAGGACCCAGCTCCATTGTACTCAGACTCCTGACCCACAGGAACTGAGACAATATGTGCTGTTGTTTCCAGCCACTGAATTCTGGGTTGATTAATGTAGCGACAGATGACTAGTACACAGCTTCAGTCAGGTGTTTACCTGTAGCTCTACAATATAACATTTTTGCATTTTTAAAAAATATATGAAGATGCAGTGACAATATGAAACATCATTTCAAGAGGCGATTGCTTCAAATTCAATCACATTCTCTGCTGAGGATGTGAGGATTTGGCCTTGGGCAACTTGATAATAAGCATATATACAGACTGCCTTTGAATTTCAAGTGGTATATGTTGTTCTTTGGAAAGGCATTTTGAACTGAAATGAAACTGTGTCAACTATCTTATAATGAGGAGCTATTTGCTTAACCAAGGTATGATGTGCTATGGACCTTGAAGAGGTGGCCAAACCTTAGTGTGTCACTGCATCACCAGAGGAGCTTATGAAAACTTGCCAATTCCTGGACCACATGCCAGAGAGGGCAGAGTCTGGGGATCTGAATTTTAACCAGCATCCCTGGCAATTCTGAAGGCATTGAAGGCATTACGCCACTTTGAAAAATCACTTAAGAAACGACAGGCCCCCTGACAAATGCAGCCTGCAACCCTCCGGGCCCACATGGGTCACTGTGTAGGGTGACACTTGTAGATATCAAAACCCTGGGAAATGGTATCCAATTTTGTTATTCTTTAGAAAAAGAACCAGAGCTAAATCTCTAGATGGTATTACTATCACTCTTTCCTTACCTAAGGTTACAAGGCCACTACGTTTGAGGTCTTTTCCCAAGACACCTGAAATGTATTTCAAGGGAAAATGCCTTAATCCTTTCACATACCGTTACTGAACCCTCCCACATGTGGGTGGGCGTCGACCATAACCAACAGTCTGATTGTGTTATGCGGCCTCTGACGGTGGAGCTGCTCTATTCCCAGGAGTCCGGTTGAAGGAACTTCCTTAGCTAATAGGCTTAACCCAGGAGAGGCCCTGAGTCTGTCTGATGGCACTCGCCAGGGAGCCAGCCTGAAGTCACACCTGGGCAGAGAGCCTGAGCAGTGCCACCTGAATCACAGCAGGAAATGCAATATGCACGTCCCTCCCTCCCTCCGGGTCCCATGCCCCTCCCCTCCAGGGTTGCTTGGGAATCCATTCCTGGACACAAATATAACACTTGAGCTCCCTGCTAAACACCAACAGTCCCCACAATCTCTGCCACGGTCCACATGAGCGTGGCCACTCTCTTTGAACGCAGTTCGAACCTACCAGCCGCTCCATGGAAGAAAGATAAGGCAGTCTGCTTCTATAAAGATTTACAGCCTTGGAAACCCTATGGGCCAGTTCTGCTCTGTCCTATAGGGATGGTATGAGTTGGAATTGACTCGATGGCAGTGGGTTTGGTTTTGGGTTTATGGCCATCTTTATTCAAGCATCAGCACACTATTCGGAGATAGGGAAGGGGGAACGATGATGGGTGAAGTGGGTGGTTGTTCTACTCCTTACTTGTGAATACTGAACTCTGAATTACAGGTGCACATGCAAATGTGTCCTTATCCTTGGTCCATGAACTTGCAGCCAATCTTAAGTAACAGCGTCTTGCACATCAGTGAATTCTACTAAAGAAGCAAAAGAATTTCTCCCAAGTTCCCATCAACTACTTTCTCCTCTGTCCCTCTCTTTGCCACAAGAAACAAACTTCCCACCTTCACTGTCCTTTCCCTAATCTTCTTCACCAAGGAAAAAAAGAAGCATGATTTCAGATGAGGAGAGAAGAGAATCAAGGTCAAAATCATTGTCCTCCAAACCCACCAGGACTCAGTGCATGGATGAATGCCATGACAATTCTTTGATACACCTCCCCATAAATAGAGAGAAATGAATGAATGATTGAATGAATGTGGTAAACAGTTCTGTGTGTCAATCTTTTGCAAAGATAAAGAGATTTCTAGATGTTGTGAGGGTAAATTCATTTATTCAATTCCTTCTTGTCTTCTTCCTTCATGCTCTTGGTACTTGCTCTAAATAAGTACTTCTCAAACCTTAATGTGCACAGGAACTGCGTGGAGATCCTGTTAGAGTGCAGACTCTGATGCCCCGGGTCTGGGTGGGGTCTGAGCTTCCTCATTTCTAGTGAGCTCCGAGGTGATGTGAATACTGCTGGTCCAGGGACCACATTTTGTATAACACAAATTATAGTCACCCATATAGGTAAGCACAATGTCCCTCCCCACAACTGCAGACTAATTTAGCTTTAAGTATTCTTTCTTTCACCACTGTCTCCAGTCTCAGCCCCTAAGGCAGCATCACACAAAATTGCCCATGGGGCCATCCATCTTTTGATTTCTTGTAGGCCTAGAGAGGGTCTCTGGGTGGCATAAACAGTTACGCACTTGGGTACTAAGCAGAAGGTTGGAGGTTCAAGTCCACCCGGGGGGGGGGGGGCTTGGAAGAAAGGCCTAGCCATCTATTTTCCCCAAAACCCTATGGAGTAAGTTCTACCCTGACACACATGGAGTCGCCATGAGTCAGAGTCAAGTCCACGGCCACTGGTTTAGGCCTCAAGAAGATGTGGATGCTACCTGCTCAAAGACATTAAAAAAAAATTTTTTTTTAATGGAAGAAAGAACCAGATGGTGGAGGAGTAAGCATCTAAGTCCTAAAGATATAATTCCACTGGGAAGTTAGAGCAGCAAAGGAAGACATGGAAATGTCAAGGTGAAGGAAATGGGAATCACCTTGGCCTTTCCAGTGGGGATCAGGAAGTGGGGGGAGGGTCCCTACTCTTGTAACTGCAAGGTTGAGGGTGGCATTTTCCTTTGGCAAATATTTCTTGGTCAGCCTGTATCTAAACCTCCTCCTTGCCCCCATGGAAAAAAGACTGAGAACTCTGAAGGAGGAAAAAAAAAAAAAAAAAAACCCTCAAGAGCCATATGGAAGTCTCTATTTTTTACCTCCCACCATCTGGTTTGGGATCTAAGTACAGAATGGCAACTGCACAGTTTTGGAGCCAAGAAAATCTCCAAGCAACGCAGAGGGCACTAACAGGGCGGGTTAGGGCCCTGCAATCTGTGGCCTCACCGGATTCTATACACCCTCATCTGTAAGGTCACAAAGGCTGGCTCCAGACACATATCGCCCCAGTGTTTGTGCCACGGCGGTATATTTTCTCTGATGAGTTCAGCCAACTCACATGAAAAGTGACAACTACATGTGGGTAGAGAACACTTCAGGATCTGAGAAGAGGATTCTAGAAATCAAGCTCCGAGATTCTGTCTTTCCCTCTTGGGCAGGAGCCTGATTGCTCAAGGAAGTCTCACTCTCAGTAGCCCAGCAACCTGAAACCGTTCGAGTTCCACCATCTGTCATCATACCACTTCTAGAATTCCAAAAAACTCTAAAAGCATGATTTTTTTTTTTAACCTAACTCATTTAGCATCAAAATACATCGTGACCTGAACTCACTTGGTACCCAAACCCGATCCAAACAGACTAGGGACTGTGTAGTCTTCATTTACCTGACTTGGGATCACCTGAAGAATTGACGTCTTGAATTAGAGAGAGTGCCCCAGACTTTGTTGGGGGCATCGTGTAGTATACAGTGTAGGTACCCTATTACCTTTCCCAAACCCCCAAAATTCCAAATTTGGAAACAAATCTGGTCCCATAGGTTGTGAGAAAGGCACTGGGGCCCTATTATTTTTCTTCTCAAGGAGCTCTGATGGCGTAGTGCCTAAGGCATTTGACTCCTAATCAGAAGGCTGGTAGTTAAACCCACTAGCCACTCTATGGAAGGAAGACTGGGCAACCCACTTCCCTAAAGATTTACCCTCTTGGAAACCCAAAGGGAGTCGCTATGAATCAGAATTGACTTGATGGCAGTGAGTTTTTTTGGTTTTTTTTTTTTTTTTTTTTTGTGTTTTCCTTCTCAGAAGTCCCTGGATGGCTGGATGGCGCAAACTATTCATGAGCTCAGCTGCTGACTGAAAGGTTGGAGGCTCAAGTCTACCCAGGGGCACCTTGGAAGAAAGGCCTGGTGACCTCCTTCTGAAAAATCAGCCACGGAAAACTCTGCAAAGTGGAGTTCTACCCTCACACACATGGAGTCGCCCTGAGTCAGGATTGACTTGATGGCAACTGGTGGGCAATGGAGAGACTGTTTTCCCTGATACCAGATCTGGGTGTGCTCTTATCACACAGTTTACTAATCAACTAAAAATCCAGAAAAGACTCCTCCCCGCCCCGGATTTCCAAGTGTCCTGGTGTCTCGCAACACTTATCCTTAAAATGAGACCATCTTCCCTCAAGCGATAGTTTCTGACACCTTGGGGGTCCTCTTGCTACATTCACAATATGTCCTTTTCTTTCTCTGCCATTGACTGTGCACATCAAATGGCATCTTTTTGCCATTTTTTACAACTGTTTTTTTCTGAGATATAATTTACATATCATGAAATTCACCTGTGTAAAATGTCCGATTTAGTATTTTTTTTTAAGTAAATTTATGGAGTTGTGCAATCACTACCACAATCTAATTTTAGAACATTTCCATCACCCCAAAAGAGACTTCATACCCCTCTGCTGTCACTCCCCTTTTTCCCCTCCCTGAGCCCCGGCACCCACTGATGTACTGTCTCCATGAATATGCCAGCTCTGGACACGTCATGTGAGTACAATGATACAACATTTGGTCTTTGGGGTGTGGCTGCTTCAACTCAGCACATTATTTCCAAGCTCCATGCTGTAGCATGCATCAGGACTTCCTTCCTCTTTATGACCAAAGAGTACTCCATTTTATGGATATATCACACATGATGACAGATTTGAGAAAGATGAGGCAGTCTGCGTCCGTAAATATTTACAGCCTCAGAAACTCTATGGGGCAGTTCTACTCTATCCTATAAGGTCATGGTGAGTTGAAATCCACTTGACGGCAGTGGGTGTAGTTTTTTTTGGGTTTAATGGGAGAGTCTTTATCAAGATTCCAGAACCTGCCATTCTTTGCCTGATGTGGCCTCCAGCTCCCCTTTTATAAACAGTGTTGCATAGGCGCACCCCAACCGGCCCCTACTGGCTATATGCAGAATGATGGAAAGAATTACTGAAGACACAGAAATAAACCCAAAGTTGAATGATGTAGTACCCGGAAACCACAAATCAGGTTTAAAAGGAAAATGGAAAAGGTTGACTATTAAATTAGTTATGGGTTTTTTAGTCTTTGCAGTTTGGTGGGCGTGTTACATTGTGATTGAGGATTGTTCTTTCAAGGGTTATAGGCGCTACACTATCACTTCTGAAAATGTAAGAGGCCATTTTGAAGCAATGACACCACGGCTTCTGGCAAAATCACAGCGATCCTTTAAGCCTGTTGTTGTGTTTATCTAGCCCACCATCCCTTTAGATACAGTTATTTGAATTACTGGAGCTCTGGTGGCATAGTGGCTAAGGCATTTGATTGCTAACAAGAAGGCTCGCAGTTCAAAGCCACCAGCCACTCCGTGGAAGGAAGGTTGGGCAATCTCCTTCCGTAGTGATACTGCCTCAGAAGCCCAGGAAGGGGTCGCTATGAGTTGGGTGTGACTCCACGGCAGTGAGGTTCTTTTTTTTTCTTTTTTGTATTTGAATTACACTGAAACTTAGCTAATGGTGCTGAGTGTGAAGACCCACTTACACTTTGGGAATGTGGAGGGGTGAATGTCCAGGGCGTTCCCTCCCTCCAACCTCCCAATTGGCTGACGCACACTTCAGCCACACCCAGCACCTGGTAGTTCTGAGAGACCAGCGTCCTTCCTGAGCAAGGAAACAGGAAAGCGGATCCCATGAACCTACCTGCTGGGGAATGAGTACACAGTTATCTGATCCTAATTCCACGGGCTTTGATTTTTTTCCTTCTCAAAAGCAACAAGTGATGTTAAATCAGAGTGGTGCCAAGCAGCCGGGCTGGGAAGCCACTTGGGGACACTCACAGGTGCCCTGGCCCAGTCTGTGGCCCTGCGATTGGATGTGTGTGGCCCTCCCCCAGTACTGGTTCTGTAATGGGCATTTCATGCTTCACCCAAAGGCACAGCTCATTCACTGTACACTGCTTCCTTTAAGAAGAGGCGGTGATGGGGAGGAAAGAGGAAGAAAGGTGAAAGAAGAGGAGAAAGATGGGGTGCAATGGAGAGGGGGAGAGAAAAAGAAAGATGATGACAACTTTCAAAAGGACCAGTTCCACCCATGCCCAGGGCAACAAATTAATGCATCAAGAAAAACATAAAATATCACCAAACTGAAAAAGCCATGAAAATCATATTCAATATAACAGTGACTTGCTATTAGAATGCATCCCAAGGCTGTATTTACCTGGACTGCTCAAGGGGCCAGCCCTGTCCCCCTGTGTTGGCACGGGATGGTACTGGTGGTTCTTTGAGCCTGGGTACATCCAGTGGTACCTGCCAATTTCCACTGCAGCTCTGCTGTTCACTGCCAATTTCAGGTGGCAAAGAGTCAGTGTCTCTATCTCCAGCACAGAGTCCATATCAGCATTTTTAGTTATTCTTTTACCATATAGTTAAAGGAAACTGGGGTGTTAACCAAATATGCTCTTGAAATGCAAGCCCTCAATAAGCAGCCGCTTCTTCACTCAGCATGATAAACTGACAACGCTTGCCTCTTCCCCTCCAGTTTTGCATGTCAGCTTACATAAATCCCCCCAATTGTCTTTTCTTTCCTTATTTTCTCTATCTTTCCCTTCCCCTCCACCCCTGAGGATGCTGATTTGGGGCAGACACTATGCTATAATGTGGCTTCTCACAATCTCATTGTTCTTGCCATTTCATTTTCAGGCCAACAGTGCAACATAATCATTGCCAGCTGCACAAGCAAAGGCGAAGACCAACTCGTGCGCCATAGTGGTACCCAGTCTTCATCTGGAGGATCTGCAGATAGACTCATGGTCTGCTGAGTCTTGGATGAAACACCTACCCTCTCACTGTCATCTGCAGCAGTCTCTGTCACCTTGTCTAAAGCTCAGTGCTTCAGAATCTGGAATGTTCTGGGTTAAACCCTGGTCCAATTCTTTCCCAGTATGTTACAGAGAAAGGGCTGTTAGTCTTGGGCTGGATCCACTGCTTACTTATGCACAGTGACAACTGGCTATTCAGGGATTCTGGTCCCTCACTGGTCATATGACTACATTTCCCACTTCTTAAGAGTTTGAGGAGGAAAATATCTACCAATTTGCCTGGCACAGAGTAGGCTTCTCGTAAGTGTTAGTTGAACTTGAATCTTGAACTCCATAGGACACCCTAAGGTTGCTATGGCTGCTTTATGTCTGAGAATCCCACAAAACAAAATAAGGGGCATATCCCTCTGAGGTGTCACAAATATTTAAAGACAAAAGGTGATCCTGTCACTGATGTTGGTTAGCAGATCAAGAACCTCCAATTACTGAGGACAAGGACCAAGCAAGCAGCCCTGTTATGAGGCAGACAAATGCTTAATGTCACAAAGCTTTCCCTTACAAAACCCCAACTCCATTCTCCATCATCTCTAAAAATGCTTCAGATATTTCAGTTTGGGAAGGAGAGACACAATTTCCTAGGTAGGCTTTCAGAGAAAACCCTTTTGGACTTCAAGGTAAGGTAAAAACATGTTTAAAAAGATGCTGGGATAAGATCTGAACAACAAAACCGTTTTTGTTGCTCTGCTGGGTTTTGTTGTCAATAACAAAGCCAGTAGCTATGACATATGTAGTATTTACGATATGCTAGCCATCGTGCTAAAAAAGCACATCACACCTGGTACCTCATTTGTTACGACAGCCCTATGAAATAGATACTATTATTATGCTGCCTTAACTGATGAGGAAACCAAGGGCAAGGAGATGATAAGTCTTGCCCAAGATCATTCAGCCAGGGGACAGAGGGGCCTAGCATGAGCCTGGGCAACTGGACTCCACCATGCTGTATTTGACACAGTGGCTGCAACAATGGGCTCAAACACAGCAATGACTGTGAGGACGGTGCAGGACTGGGTAGTGTCTTGTTCCATTGTACACAGAGTTGCTATGAGTTGGAACCGACTTGACAGCACCTAACAACCACAACATGTTGTCATACCATGGCCTGTGCATTTGCTCCAATTTTCTACTCTTTGGCTGAGGCAGTGGTTAACTCAAGAATAAGTTCTTTGGGGGTCCATTTGGAGGTGAGCTGTGCTTCTTTGTCTCCTAAAGAAATGGTCCAGATCCCAGGCCACTAATACTATTTCAACGTTCTTCAAAGTCCTTAAACTGGAATTAGGTGTTTGTTTTACTACTCACGAGGTTCTGTCTCGGACACAGGTTATGTTACATTCTCTGAAGCCAATGAAACCCAGTGGTACTGGTGGAAAGAGCCAGAAAAAGTCCATGCCACCTCACTGTATGATCTGATTTCTTTCCGATAAAGTTCAGTGAGCCCACCATATTGGCCCCAAACAAGAAGTTCAATTATTTTTTTTTTATCTAAATATTGTCATTCTCCTTTTAAAAATATTTAGCTCTACATGCCCAGCACACAGTAGGTGCCCAATAAATGTTTGCTGAGTAAATAGTTGGTGGCAAACAAGGGAGCAACAATGAAAGCTTTTGACACCTGGGACTTTGTGGACCAAGAAATGGATTTCCTGGTGGCCTGTTACACTTGACCTCCACCTACGCCAGGGTGCAAATCAGGGAGGCACATTTAGGTCACCTTCTGTCTGCTTGTCCACATATCATGTGAATGGGAGGGGGAGGTCTACAAACATTAGGCACCTCCAACAACAACAACAAAAAAAAAACCCCACAGCCTGCTCTACACTAATGTGTTTTCTGAGCAAAGCATGGTAGCCATGTCTCATCCATTAGAAAACCACGATAGTCCAGCAGCAGTGGGGATGGGACAGCAACTGTGGGGATATTTCTGAACCACCTGGACTAATGCTTCTGAGGAGACCTTTCTACTACTGGAAATATTTAGATATAAAAGAAAATCATGTCCATTTTAGCTTTTTGAGCCAACATTAAATAAAAACAGTAAATCTAAAGTGACTTCTAAAATTTCAAAGAGCACGGTATATATATTTAACCCCATGGGCAAGGTCTCAACACTTGGAAGGGAGTCACGTAGCTCTGAGGAGCTGCCTCAGCTCAAATGGTACATTAAAAACACCTTGTCAAGTCTGAGCAGCTGAAAAGACAGGGAAATGTACACATTCAGGAAGAACCCTGGCTGAGGTCCTGAACAGCTATGACTGCAAAACATTTCCCCTTAGAGAGGATGGGGATCTATCCAGAGTCTTATAGAAGAGCAAGAGAGTGCGACATCCAAGCCATTGTTAATGCTAGGGCTGAGGTGAGCTGTGTGGCTTATGGAGACAGACACAACTGTGGGTGGATCATCACCCGAGTTGGGTGTGAAAAAAACAATGGAAAGTTGGGAGGGGCATCAACGCCTTACTCACTGAGTTACTGTTACCGGTGGTAGGAGAATGTGGCAAAGGATAGTTAATGGTTGCCCATCATGATGAACATAGTCAATGTCACTGAATTGTATATGGAAAATATGTGGAAGTGGAAAATGTGTTGTCATGTATGTATTTTTTTCCCCAGGATAAAATAATCAAACAAATAAATGAAAACAAAATAGAAACCCAATGCCTTGTTCACATTTTTTCTTTTTCTTAGATAATGTGATTTAATGACATGTGTTGAGCAGCTGAAATGCAGACTGGTGTGCTTCCTAGCATTTAGGGTACTGTCACCAGAAGCAACTAAGTGACAAAGGTTAGGCTTCCTGGAAAGGCCATATTTTCAGGGCAAGGTCTTTGCAAGCCATATTTACCATCTTTCATTTTTAGCTGTTATTTAAAGGATTAAAGGAATGCTATAACACTATAGAATGCAGTAGAGGTTGGCAAGCTATGGCCACCTGCTGTTGTAAATAAAGTTTTATTGGAACAGAGCCACACCCATGCACTTAAGTACTGTCTCTGGCTGCCTCTGTGCTAGGACTGAGTAGGTACAACAGAAACTGTGTTTCACTCAGTCTAAAGTATTTACTACCGGATCCTTTATAGAAAAGGTATACTGACTCCTGCTATAGAATATAGCATAGTAGAGCTTGAATATATAAAACAGCAAATGCAAGTAATAAAATCAGCCTATAAGATACAAATTATTTTATTTTCTCTGACTACACTACTGTCTGAAGAGAAATATCACTGAGCTGGCTAAGGATCAAAATTCTCCTCCTAGCGTGTAGCCTGCTATGTAATCTCCCACCAATCGGCACAATTGTGGTTAACACCAAGATCAAATCTGCCTAATGGTGGTGTGGTGGTTAAAGCATTCTGCTGTTAACTAAAAGGTTGATCTGCTTCCATAAAGATTTACAGCCTAGGAAACCTTATGGGGCAGTTCTACTCTGTCATAAAGGGTTGCTATGAGTCAGAAGTGACTTGATGGTGGTGGGTTAGGTTTTTTTTTGGGGGGGTGGGGGAATGGTCCCTAAGATGAGTTAGCATACTTTTCAGTATACCATGAGCTGAGAGGACAGGGAAAGATGATGTTTCAAAGGAAAACATTATGAAGTGAGTGAATGAATGAATGGGCAGCCAAGCAAAGATATTTGTAAAGCTGGGATTGCCACCTTCAGCTCTTAAAAGCCACGGTGCTCACCTCCTTCCTCTGTTGTACAGCCATCCCTCATCCTGGCAAACCATCTCACACATATGTACAAAGGAAAGAGAACGTGTTTGGAACGATCCTATTCAATATCTCCAGTCTCAGTGAGGGGAGGGCCGCTTACCTCATGGGACATTGGCTATTTCACACGTTCTCAGACACAGAAAGACAGGAGGAGTCATTTGGTTAAGGTTATTTACCCTATATTTCCCTGTACATCTAAATAACAGAGAAAGGGATTGATTTAATTACAGTGACAAAATTGAGGGTTGACCCTCAGTTTCAGAGAAGGCCAATCAAAGTTCCAGGAACGGGCCAGCATTCCTTTCTAATGTTAACCAATGAATTAGCAAGGCCGAATCTTCAAAAGCATGCTGATGGAACATCAGTGCAAAAGTAGGAGATGTGTCAGATGGCCCCTTACAATCTTTCCCATATTTAAATTTTCCAAAAAAAAAAAAAATCAAAGCACATATGTCCAGCACCATCTGGCTGGCCACTCTTCTCGCTATAGTCTACTCCCCAGACACTTTCTCTCTTCAGCTGTCCTCCTTGGCAGGTTCTTACAGAGAAGACCTGCGTCTAAAACTTTCTCTGTACCACGGTCATATAATCAGGTTAGAAAATGTCATTCAAATTCTCCCTCAAAGACTTCACGGACCATCAGGACTGGGGTCACCTTTTCAGCGTGTTGCTTTGGGCGTTTAGCATACATGCCACGAATTCCAGAGGCAGCGTTTTTCTTCCTGAACAAAAAAAGAGGAAAGAGCCAAAGGGCCATGCATTTGGGGAAGTTAAAAAGAAATAAGAAATTACATCTCTTGGATTAAAAAGATTGAAATGGATGTGCTCATTTTTAAAACAAGTCAACGACTAGTTCATTTCTTACTTTGACTATATCCTGACGTTTATTTGAAATGCCACACTGTTTCTGACACACTGCATTCTCCTTCCAGTGTGCTCAGGGAACTGAAATTTCATGCCTGGAATTCTGTACTGTATCTCACCAACGGTCCATAGGGGTTTTACTAGCCTATCACTGTTTGGCTTGATCCCAATTCCCAAAATAGAAAAATAATTTTCATCACAAGTATTAGGATTTTTCTCACAGAAGAGAGCCTACAGAGTTGTTCTTATGATTCAATTGTTTTTCTACTCTGTGATGACGCACTCCTTGCCCTTCCAGCTGCGTTTGTTTTCACAAATGAATTGATATCAAGTCACATTCCTCTGAAATACATGGTAACCCAACTCGTCATCTCTTCATTATTGGGTCTCGGGATCGATCTCCTTTGATTCTGTTCTATTCATTTCCTCCACTTACTCCATTTCCGGAGTTCGCTTACTCGGTTCTCACCCTCTGATTTAATTTAATGCTTGCAACTTAAAAATTGTCATTTGTACTAATGTGGCATTTCTTTCATCGGTCTGAGAAAACCTGCATGCTTTCCTTGAAAATCCCTGAATATGTACTAGATCCTTCCTGTGTGTTTGGGTCGTCTGGTGATATCCTACAATGCTGGGCTCTAGCATAGCAAGGATTGTAAGGCTGCCGCGGGACTGTGCAGCGTGTCATGCTGTTATCCACGGGATTGCTATGAGTCAGGGCTGACTCGATGGCACCTAACAACAACAACAATTATATCCTGTGACAAAAGCTATTAAGACTGTTTCAAAATACACCTACTTTCTTTTCTAAGGACTTGCATTCATTTTGGTTTAAAATAGGAGCAAAGTCATTCTGATTTAGTTTAAAAAAGCAGTGCTCTGTGTTGCTGAATCTCACTCAGTAGCTCAGATGTACTATCCTGACATACTTCTAAGAGACAGGCATTGGCTCTAGCGTCAACAATGGAAAGAGAATAGGAAGGGGGGGGGGAGGAGTGCGTAAAAACTCTTTGAGGAGTGACGAAAGGATTAAATTTAATTTTTAAAAAATCCCTTGCTGAAAGATTGGAAAAAAAAAAAAAAACAGATCCATTGGGTAAGGATCCTAGAACACATTCTTTAAGTAATTATGTCAAATTTTCCAATGTTAATTTCAACAGAATACACATTTTATAAAACATTAAATTAAATCGGAAGGAATATTGGAACGATAAGCACAAATGTTTGTGGCTGTCATTTTATGTTTGTATATATGCCTTTAATGACACCGGGTGGGCAAACTGGGAAATGGCAAAGAAGATACTTAGGTGAGCTTTGACTTTGGGCAGCTGGCATAGGAACTTGTTCATTTAAATGCAGCTAAGTAGCCCGGCCACCGTCCAGATCAACATTTATTTGGGGGGGGGGGTGTCACATCGCAGTCAGGATCCCAGTTGCCAGAGATCAGTGAAAATAAAGAACCTGGCCCAAATTCTTATTTGAACCTGTAGGACACATGGGATGGTATCTTTTGGTAACTTGGAATTTTTGGATAATTTTAAAAAGAGCTAGTGTTTGTTGATCAATTTTGGTCATTTTTAAAGTTCCTTCAGGAATTCTCTTCTGCTTCTCATTTTGCTTCTAAACCATAGCTAACAACTTTTCATATACAGGTTGCCAGGGATGTAGTGGCAGCCTGCATATTTGCTGAAGGGATACTGAACTGGCATCAAATACTAATGATCTAAAACCAAATGATGATGGGATACACAATTGTGTAGTAAGAACGTTGTATAGGTTTTCTGACTCTTGGTTGCTTATGGAGAGAAAAGCAAATGGTACATTTTTGCAGAGACCAAAATGGTGTTCACTGCCACTGGCAAATACCATATTAATAAAAATAAAATTAGGTACTGGACAGAATCATCTAGTCTGGGAAAGACTGACTGGCTCTAGCCGTGCTAGACTTCCTCAGCACAACGCTATTCCGTCATTACACCTCTAAGGATGCAATCCACTTAGTCTCTAATCATCATAGAAAGAAATCTGTAAACTTTTAGCTCCATTCTTCAGCTTCATGAATATTCCCAGGAGCTTCCCTTATTGCTATTTAGTCATGTATGTGGATTACTACACACACACACACACACACACACACACACACACACCAGCAAAGCCAGGGTTTTTTTCTAGCTGAGGGGAAGGAGGGAGGAGGGTTTTGATGTGGGGATTGAACTCAATTCCCAATTTAAAACCAAAATTGCTTCTGTTTAGGATAAAATGCTGCTAAAGTATTGTGCACAAAAGAAATTCCATGTCAAAACAAGCAGTCTTTCCATCGGAATGCTGTTAACTTCAACTCTATAACACTGTTGTTGCTATGGGCGAAAAATGATTGGCAAGCAGCAGCAGTTCCATAAGGTTCGACCTATATATTCATAAAGCAGACCCAGCTGTGTCTCGGTCCTGGAGAATTACTATTGTTTGGTGGCTGTCACCGGACCCCCAGGCGGTGAGAAATTACCGCACCGGATGGCTTTCTCTAATAGGGCCATCGTGGGTATAGAATATGTTTTTGTCCCTTCGTGACAGACAGTCTGTCACTGTGGGTGAGGCAGATAAACGACAATGCAGTGAGTTGCCATCAACCAAACTGGCTGAGCCAGTGCTATGGGCTACCGAACTTGAAATCAGCCCATTACTGAGGAAAAGAGATTAATTCTAGCCTCTTTTCTGCCATTTTCTTGCTGTGGAACTTTTCCCTCCCCAAAAGCTATTCTGAATGTCAAAATCCTGAGATGTTCTAAGATTCCTCTTAAGAAACAGAATCTTTCCCGATTTTCCTTCCTGAACCTCCAAGTCATGAACAGCAGAGGGACACTCCCCCCCACACACACACATCTTTTTCCATCAGCACCAGGCGATAGAGCTGACATCCCCTTCTCTCAAGCTCCAACAAGCCACCGTCTGAAATAACACTGTTAGAATAAGACACTAAGAGAATGGCCAAATCCCTAGAGCAGTCGTGGTACCAAAACATATTTAACACGCGTGCCCCTCAATTCCTCCTCAACATTAGCAGAAAACATGACATCCCATGTCCCTGGAATATGCCCAAGGCTTCTAAGGCACACTGACATGCAGAACACAGGACCTAAGTGACTACTGATTACACTCATCAAAATAGACTGCCTCCCCAATCCATCTCCCCAAGGTGACAAGCTCCAGGGCTCCTTCTATGAAATAGTACATTCGCTAGAAGGATTTGGACGAGGCATGGGTTGAAAAGTGGGTGCTGCTCTGCTCAGTGAACAACCCTCGACATGAAAAAGCCACCCTGAAAGCAAGCCCCTGCCATCGAGATGGGTTCCGAGCCATTTTACAAGAGACAAAACCGGGCTCAACCTCTTTAAGCACCCCCAGTGAAAAGCTGGAAAACAGGCTATTGTCGGAGTCTGGGTACCTTTTCTCTCTTGGCTTTGTTCAGTATTTTCCTCGGCTGCAGTTTCCATGGCTGGCTTCATACCATCCACCAAAAATGCTTTGCCCCGCTCCCCCCAGCACACACTTTTTTCTCCCCTCCTCTTCCTTTTCTGTTGGACTCCCCTCCGTCTCTTATTTACACCCGCGTGATTGAGAGGCTCTGTTCTTCCCTACAGTAGATTCCAGTCCCTTCCAAGATGCAAGTCTTGTCAGCGTTAATTTTCCTCTGCCCACTGGTCCGTAAAGACAGCTGCCAAGGAGCCAGCAGCCATACGGCACCGAGGATCCCAGCTATAAAGCAGCCCTTCTGTGCCGATGGGGCCCCCCGAGTCTCAATGCGGAGCCTGGGGGGCAGGACCGCTCCCCCACCACGCCGTCCCTCCTCGCTGGCTTTCTTACACGCGAGCTGGCTCCCTTCTTTCCCCTGGCCAAGGCACCCAATGAATGCTAATTAACTCTCCCAGGGAAGAAAAGATTTGTGACATCAGAGGAGGGGATGTGGGGGAGGAAGAAAAGAGCCCCCTCCCACCACGTGACTCAGCTGGTCGCCACAGTATCTGTCTCCTCTCAGGACAATGCATGTCCAAGCCGAAGCACAACTCTATATTCCCCGGGACCCTTTACGGTACATCAATGATTCATTTCATTTGCCCCAACCCTTGGCAAAATCTATTCAAAGGACTTACCCACGGTCTCTGTTTTAATATTTGTCTTACACACAATCAACCTCTCTCAATAGAGATTTTACAATATATCTATTAAAGAGGGGAGAAAAAAATATTTTAAAAAGGAAGAAAAGTCCAAACGGGTTTAACCATAGCAGGGCAGCAATTCACTATCGGAATCCATTCCCTGGTCTATAGCTAACATGCAATAACTCACTGCCGTTGAGTCGAATCTGACTCCTAGCGACCCCTCCTTGGGTTTACAAGGCAGTATCACTCCGGAAGTAGATTGCCCAACCTTCCTTCTGAGGAGTGGCTGGTGGGTTTGAACTGCCAGCCTT
>NW_006921947.1:584620-603660 GCF_000298275.1 Orycteropus afer afer
TTAGCCACTATGCTACCAGAGCTCCCTAGAACACCTTACCTTACTCAAATCCAAAAGGGTGTTTTCAAGAGCATTATCAATGTTCAGAATAAAAACTACCATATCAGTAATGAGTTTTGATTCTGACTACAGATTTCATAAGCTGTCTTGGATACCCAGATACAATAGAACCAAAGTTCTCAAGTCAATCCAAGCATGTAAGTCTTCCTCCTGGTTATGGGCTATGCATTCCCAAGCTTCTCTGATTCCTGCACCATTTTTCAAGCATTCAGCTAATCCACTTGCCTTCATTTATAGAAATGAAGAATACTTACAGAAACTCCAGTCAAATACAGTGCTGGCTACTGAGAACCATAGGGTGAAGGATTCCCTAACCACGAGTGGGATCTTCTAATTGGTTGTGCTCACCACCCCCCAAAAAAAGTAAACATAAGGACAAGATGAAGACTACCTTCTCCTAAAAAATTCTCCCAAGTTTTGTTGCTCAACACTTACCAAAAAAGAGTGTATAATAAGATCCTGAATGAAAATCCTCTAACAATCCAACCTTTTAATGCATTAGTTTTAGATAATCCCCAAAGCCTTCCACATTCAATACCCTCACTCCTGTCAAACCAGAAAAGATTTTAAAAACCAGTTTGGCCTGTTTCAATATTTTCTTTCACGTTTTCATCTCACCTTTCACTTTAACCATTGTCCTAGAAGACCATGCCCACAACGAACTATTCCCTTAAATCTTGGCCCCAGCCAATATTACTGTCTCATGACAAAGGGATTGAAAAGCTTGATAAACCCAAAACTGTTGAATCTTTTTGGCTATTTCTTAAGAATATTATATTTAAAAGTTCGTAAAAGTGGGAAGGCAGAATATGGAAGACATTGTAAATACTAGGGCAACTTTAGTTCTGTATCATAGTCAATGAAATCAAAGCCATTGGACAAAACGGCCACAAATCCTCCAGCTAATACCATCATCTATTTTCACCCTGAAAAACTACATGTAAACAAACAATTCATCCCTTTTGCCTTATTCATGACTACCTCATTTTCTTTCATTAGGGACAAAAAAAAAAAAAAATATGGTAATTTAAGAAGTTACCTTTATACCTTTCATTATCCTTATACACGGCCTCAAAACCTAGTTAATGTTTATGATAAACCATTTGAATCAGAAAGAAAGAAAAAAAAAACCCGAGAAATAGTCAACAGCAAGGAAGAAAACAGAGTATACCATTATAACATTTTGGACATAGGCATCCATTGTTGGCTAGAAAAACTGGATATGTGGAATGAATAGAATCAGAAATGTCTCCCAGAGCTGAAAATACTTCTTGGAGATTTAAGGCAGTCTGGATTCTTCTGAAAAGCCAAATCAGGAATAATAAATATTATTATAAAGTAGATCTAGTAGGTTGAATCATATGAAATCGCTGATATTGACCAATAAAAACAGCAGTTTCACATGGTGCAACTTACCTATTTAAAAGTCTTCTGCAGAATTCTGGCGAGCTCAATAAACATGTTCCACAAAATCTCCTAAGTGCTAACATTTGCAAGAGGCACAGACATGCACGAGAGATGGTACCTGTCTCCAAAGAACCCACAGGCTATCGGGACACAAAGAACTCTTCTTAACCAGGATAATCCTAGCGCCTACAGACACTATGAGGAGCCCTGGCATGGCAATGGTTAAGAGCTTGGCTGTTAATAAGCAAAAGGCTGCCTATTGGAACCCATTAGCCACTGGCCAGAAGCAAAAACCTGGCAATGATTACAGCCTAGGAAACCCTATGGGGCAGTTCTACTCTGTCACGTAGGGTCACTATGAGTTGGAACCAACTCTATGGCACACACCAACAACTAGCACTAGATCATAAGAAAGATGAGGAGGGGAGGGGGACGTGAATTGGGAAAAGCTTCGCAGAGTTGAGTTGGCTACTGGTGGATGGTTAGACGCTTGCCTGGTAGGAAACAGAAGAGTGTTTCAGGAGAAAAGGAAGAGAAGTGTTGTCAAAGTGTCTGGGGGATGTCTTTTCTGAGGGAGGGTCCACAGTGTAGGTGTGTGTGGTGAGGTTGGGGGTGGGAGGAGAATAGTAGTAAATGGCTGAACAGGTAGATTAGGAGCCAGGAACACCATGGTCAAATGTTTATTCTGGAGGCAATGCCGGGAGATGAGAGACCCCACAAAGGTCATTCACACCGTAAGGTGGAAGATAAGGTGGGGCGGGAGGAGAAGAGAGGTTGGAAAACTACTGCTATTTCTGCACAAATAACATGTGCTTTATAGTTTTTTGCAAACCTGGCAACCCCATCATGCATTATTTGAGAATAAATATGGTAGTTTGGAGTCTCCTGAAACAGCAATGGTGACGGCTTGGGGAGGAAGTGAGGACCCCATGATGTCTGACTGGAACCTATGTGTGTGGGTGGTAAGAGAGAAGGGTTCCAGGGTGAGTTTGGAGTTTCTAACTTGAGTGTGAGGAGATGGTCTTGCCATGAACCAAAATGGAGAATCAAAGATGAGGAAGAAGTTTGATGGGGAAAATGGGCACATATGGGTTAAGGTGCCCCTAAGTCATCCTGGTCCCTGGGTGGTGTAAACAGTTTGTGTTTGACTACTGTCCTAAAGTTGGTGGTTAAACCCACCCAGTGGTGCTGAAGAAAGGTCTGGAAACCTGCTTCCATGAAGGTTACAGCCAAGAAAACCCTATGCGGCATCTCTACCCTGTAACCCGTGGGGTCTCCATGAATTGGAATCAACTCAATGGCAATGGCTTGGGATCCCGGGGGAGCTATCCAGGAGGCATTCTGGGATATGGCACCAAAAGAGAGGAGCTGGGCCACAGAAAGAGGCATCATCAGTGTAGAGGTAGCCTTGGGAGGACAAGAAGCTCAGCTCTACTCAAATGCAACCTTTTCAGGGGGACCATTCCTGACAGCAAGAATCCTCAAATCTTATATTTCAGGCAGAAAAGATACTTTTTACATATATTCACAACAATATTCAAAATGCTATCACTTCTGTGCTATGCTCAAAATGCTATATAAAATTACAAACACAGAAACTGGAAATATATATAGTACAGAGTCAGAAATGTAGAACTGGGTTTTTTTCCATAATTAGACCTTCCCAAAGCTTGATCAATTTGGCAAAGCTTTTCCCCCATTACCAGAATTACATTTCTAATTTTACATTCATTGTGGGTTTTATTTTCCTAATGTCTTTTGATCCTTTACTGTTATTACTCTTTCCAATCTATTTCCTTAGTAACTCTTCCACATTTGTTTTGTGTCCCTTTATAAGAAATGACCCTGCATAAAGCTAAGAGTTGAAATGGCAAATCAAATTGGACAATTCACGGAAGAACTCCTTAAAAATGGTACAGCGCCATAAACATAAGCTACCATCACCGGTATTTCTCTTTAATGGGAGAGGTGGTTCCCAGGCATGCGTGTCACTGTCTCAAAACTGGCTAATGTCAGTTATGACCACACCAGGAGCCAATCTATCCCCCATCTAATCAGCTGTTTATGTAATGACAGGCAGTGTCCTCATTAAGAATGGCCAGAGTGGCCAAAACAGTGACTGTTGAGTTTAGCAAAAGCCAACTTCAGGTGTGATGAGCCTCTCGCTCACTGAACCGCATTTCCAAATGGAGAGCAAGAGAATGAAGTTGGCAAGAGCAGGTTGAGGCTTCACATAATGGAAACAGTGGTGGCATGAAAAGCTTCAACATACCAGGCTGATAAATGGGCACCGCACAGGAGTATGGAGAGATGAGCTGGCGTGCGGATTTTCTTCACGGTCGTGTATCGCATTTGTCTGTTTCAAAGTCAAGGTCAGCATTGCTGCTTCTCTCTTACCCTTTAAATTGGAGCTGTTCATCCTGGGCACCAGTGATATTTAGGGCTGGATAATTTTTTGCTGTGGGGGCTGGCCTGGGGACCACAAGATATTTAGCAATATCCCTGATTTCTACCCACTAGATGCCAGTAGCATCCCCCTTCAGCTGTGACAACCAAAAATATCTCCAAATGTTCCCTGGGGGGGGGGGGAGCGGGGCAAAACTGCCACCAGTTGAGAACCACTCCATCAAATCCATCTTTTCTTCCCTACATTTCCACTCGTTGGTGTGATATTCTGTTGGTCAATGCTTCCCCATCCTGGCTGCATGTTGGAATCACATGGGGATCTTGGAAAATCCCGATCCCAGAGACCCACCCACCGATTTCTGATTTGATGAGGTGGGGTATGTAGTAGATATGGGGACACATAAGATGTACTGCAATGACAGCGATTCAGTCAAAGCTGCTTCAGGAAAATGATATATGCAGGGTGATTGGACGGATGGACAGGAGAGGGGAGAGGCCAGAGTCAAGGTGGCCACACTCGCCCGAGGAGGAGGTAGGGACTCTGCACCCAGCAGAGGCAGAGGGAATATGTGGACATTAAGGCGAGGGAGGGCGATTCCAAGTTGATTCAGAGACTTCCAGCTTGAATCCTTAAAAGGATAGTGAGTTCCTTAGGGAACATACGGGGAGATCAGCTGAGGAGGGGGAGTGAGAAAGACCATCAAGTGTGGAAGCCACGTGGACCACGTCTGTGCAGACGCTCAGCCTTGCAGAGTGAGGAAATGAGGACGTGGGCATTGTCAGCAGAAGAAAACCGCTGGTCAGCGTGAGAGAGGATGAGATGCCAAAGGAGATGGTGTAGAGAACAGTGAGCCTAGGGGAGCCACCCAACGCCAGGGGCAGAGCCGCCCTTGAAGGAGGTTGGAGGAGACCTCCCCTCCACACAGGTCCTGTCATGGAAGAGGAGGGAATTTTGAGAAGCAGGTGGAGGTCCAAAGAAGTGGGCCACCATCAAGACAACCGCAAGGCAAGGACTTGGTAAAGGCCACTGAAATTGAAAATGGCAAGTCCACTACCAGTCAGCTGATGGGAGCTCTGGTGGCGTAGTGTCTAAGGCACTTGACTGCTAACCAGAAGGCTGGTGGTTCAAACCCACAGCCACTCCTCGAAAGGAAGGTTGGGTAATCGACTTCTGTAGTGGTACTGCCTCAGAAAGAGGGGTTGCTATGAGTTGGATCTGTACAACTCAACAGCAATGGGTTCGTTTTTATTGGTATCAGTCAGCAGAAAGATGAGTGGAGACCAGTTTCTTACAGAGGGGCTAATAAGGGACTGGGAAGTGAGGCGGGGGCAGCAGAAGGCAGCTTGCTTTCTAAAGAAAGTTGGTAGTGAGAGGGAGGTGAGAGAAGGATATGGGGAGATGAAAGGGGAAAACACCAATCAGGAAAAAAGACCCAACAATCTCTTAAGCTGGAAAGAAAGAGACTGAAAGAGTGAGATTGAAGAAGATGGAAGTGAGGGTGGGCATATGAAGAATCAAGATCGTGGGAGACATGCAGGGCCAACTGTGGGGTGGGAGGAAGGGCTGCTTCCAGTTCCACAACAGAAAATGAAGTACGAGAAAACGGACGAACAGGGACATTTTTCTCCAACTCAAAGATTTAAGGAATTTCACCTCAGAGGAGGTAGTGGCGACAGAGAGTTTAAAGGGTAACCTTGCATGCATTGAGATTTAGTCCATGCCCCAATCGTAGGAGGGAGACATCACCTCCATAATCTGGGAGAGATAATGGAAGATCCCATGGTCTTGGT
This sequence comes from Orycteropus afer afer, assembly GCF_000298275.1. NCBI lineage: Eukaryota > Metazoa > Chordata > Mammalia > Tubulidentata > Orycteropodidae > Orycteropus > Orycteropus afer. The sequence goes on from NW_006921947.1 coordinate 590,285, forward strand.
TTCTACTAAGGGAGGCAGCTTGCCCTCAGCCCCGGATGTGTGGGGAGCCAAGTGAGGCTGAATTTTCAGGGGGATCAGAGGCCCCAGGGGGACCCTGCGGGGTAGAACAAGGAAATGTAGCAATCCCCTCAATGTGTGTCTCACTCATTTCCCCCCAGTGTGATGGAACCACACTGAGTGAACAAAGCCCCAACAGAAGCAAAAACTAAGACGATGGTTTTTTTTTTTAAAATGAATTTTGATTAAAAAACAGAAGTTTCTACTTTTTCCTGTGTACACAAGGCAGACATCAGAAGACAGCTGAACCGCTGACAAAGTGTTTCCTGATTAATTATCACATCCCGTGTGGCGCTCAGAGTCCTTCATTAAGAGTGCCACACCATCAATGGGTTGTCCCCCATGAGGGCTCCCAATTAACTCATCTACCACATGTACCAGGCCACCGTGAACAAGGGCAGGCCTCCCAATCCCCTTTGTTAGCTGTTGAACTCAGCGATTGGGATCCTGGTCATGTTTCCATAGCGGTTCCTGCTGAATTGGTCAGAAACCACAGGGGCTCGAGTATTCTTTTACCCAAAGCAAGACGGTGGCTCAAGTACAAAGGTGGGTGAACCTGGGGTACTCTGCAGGGGATTTTCCTTACATCATCTGCCAAAACCCCAACCCGCACTGCCTGCCCAACGCCACTTCCCTGCAAGGCATAGCCCAAAGCCCACCTCCTTTAGGAAGTTTCCTGGGTTAACTCTTCTTAGCCTTCTCTCTAACCCACCACTCAGTCTCTCCACTATAAATGCAAGTCTCTCCAAATGGAAATTATCTACAGCAGAGGCATATTTGTTTGCCTTGACCTGCCTCCCAGAGTCTCTGGGTGATGCAAACGGTTAACATAGTCATCCGCTAACCAAAAGGTGAGAGGTCCCAGTCCACCCAGAAGAAAGACCTGGCAATCTATTTCTAAAATATCAGGCTTTGCAGACCCGAAAGAGCACAGCCGTATGCTGACCCACATGGGTCAGAGACGACTCGATGCCAACTGGTTTGGTTTGGTTACCTGCCTCCCACACAGGTTGGAGACAAATATTTGTGCCCACTTGGCTCCACCCTAACCTTCAATGTTGTGCCCTCAGGAAAGGCTTCCTGAGATAGCTGGGTCTCAGTATCTTGGGCCTGCTCTGCTGAAAGAAACCAGACATTTTCATACTGAAGGTGAAATCACAAAACACCGGGTTATGACAATTCTCACAAGAGAGGTTGAAAAACAAAGGCACGGGCCTGGCAGGGCAGGGATGAAGATGATGCGTCACTTTTAACCTCCGAGAATGCAGGGTCCACGTCAGGGAGCCCTTGTCCTTGCCTAGCTGTGAGCTCAGCTGGCCCCGCCCTTGGCATGAAGGAGCTGCTGTCACCTTGTCCTGAAATGGAGTCATGGTACAGATGAATGAGTTTCTACCTGTCTGGCTGCCAGGTGCTTCCTCAGAGAGGCACATGGCCCCACGGACCTCCTGGGGAGCAGGACCGACTGCACTCACTTCACACTAATCTGAACAACAGAAAGCATCGAACAGCCCCAGGGGCCAGATATTTTTCACAGGCTTTGGACATGTTCCTCTGCCACTACCAACAAGTCATCACAGAAAGCTGTAAGCACCAGCTACCAGGGACCCGTGCCAGTTGCTCTCAAGTGCTCTCTTTCCATTTGCCCCAAGGAACAGGCTCAGTGCCATGCTCAGAGAGCCCACCATGTGACGTGACAGCAGCTCAGGAGCTGTGGTCAGAGGCCAAAGTGCAAGGACAGAGAGCCTCTTCTGCCCCAGCATTGCTGTGTGAGCTTGAAGCCATGCTCTTCCACTTCCACCTATGTGGCAGCACTGGGAGGTGGGCATCATCATCCCCTGGTATGGATGAAGGAACCAAGAGCAAAGGGAGTCAAAGGGACTTGGCCAAGGTCATGCAACTGAGCCTTGAAGCCAGGCCACTGGGTGCTAGAGCTGGGAATCCCAGGAATCAGGCAGCCATGATAACAGGAGCCAAAGCTAAACAAAGGCCAATATGACCAAGTGACCAGCTGGCCCAGGATCCTGAGGCAGCTCCACAGGCTTCCCCATGGGCCAGTCAGGTGGCAGGGAGGGGCCACCACCTTACCCATGCATTCACCAGCAGCCTTTCTGTTCACATCAGTCAGCAACCCAGTCACATCAACTGTTGCACTCAGCCCAGTTATCCACCAAAGCCTACGTTGGAATGGCTCTTCCATAGCTTGCTACGCTCTCCCCAAAACATGGTACTCTGGAGCTCCTCCAGTCCTCCGTACAGCAGATTAAGGTCCCCATGTTTGTATTCTGAGCTGGGCCTACCATCCCTTCTAGCCCAGCTCCACCAGTTATCAGTACAGTGGTGACATCTGACCTTCCTTACCAGCTCTAGGACAATGTCCTTCCTGAGCTTCAGCTTTGTCATCTATGAAACGAGGTTCATAAACAAACTTTCTTCATCAGCCAATTGTTAAGGTATGTTACTGGTGAAGTGCTATTATTTCTATGTTGTGAGTTCTTCTTTATTGTTCCCATCACCATCATATAGAGCCAAGGGGGAAGGAGAGAAAGAGTGGAAGTAGATGGGGATTTTTTCCAGATCTTTCCCTGTCCCTGAGGGCTGTCATTCTGTGCCCTTGTCCAGCCTGACTGGATTTCTAAGGGCAATGCCTCCCCCTACTCCTTGTCCCCAGACTTGCCTGTGGTCTGTCCTCCAAACATCCCAGAGTCCTCCCTAAGAAAGTATTGCCTGGATGTGATGGCTGCAATTATCTAAGCAGCAAATAACCAAGTGCAACTGAAATGAGTAAATCAATGGGATTAAAAAAGATGTGCCTCCAAGGACGCTCTTTAACAAATGGATGAAATTGGTTTCTGGAGTCTGGAGGATGTTGCTAACACCTGGGTACTCAAGACCAAATTACATTTGCCTTTGATTTTTATTAACACACCCACACACACACACACAATGGAATTTCATGTCTAGCAGGGCCAGCTTCCTGGAATGTGAGCTGTGCAGTAGCACATGGCCCTGTCCTCAAAAGGGCCTCATGCTTATTATTATTTAATATTGAATTGAATACAATAATGAGCATTATTAGTTTAATGCTCTGCTGTGGCTGACTTGAAATTCTTAATTATCTTTAAACTTGTTGTAAGTGAAGTCTGACGGGACAATGGCACATGGACGTGAGTAATGGAGATGCGTGCTCCTGGCCACCCCATTTGCACACAGCATTCACAGAATTCCAACGTAAGCACGTTACATCCACAACTGAGTATGCAGGGGTACCGACAGAACAGAGTGGGCATGCTCTCTCTTGAACCAGATCGTTCTTTGAATGCAAAAAGGCAGGCATGGTGTTCTAAGGCACATACCCTATTTTTTGCATATAACACACTCATAAGAAACCAACACACGATGAGGTCACATGGTTTGCAAAAAGCTGTGTAATGCATTTGTGTATAAACATGATAAACAGCCAAGGATCCTGATCATGTTCTTTCTTGCTCATGTTGCCCTCCCACATCAGCCAACCACTTATGCTGAAAACAATGACAAAGAAGAGGAGGACAGAGCAACCCACGCTTCCTTTTCCTTTTAGTTTTTCCTGGCTCATCAGTAAGCCAAAGGTAGAGGGTGATGGTAGAACATGCACACACAAGGAGTGAAATTAGTTGAGTTAGTTTTATGCAGCATTTCCAATGTTCTTCTAAGAATGAAATACAGACTTACTGGACTGGTTGAGACCAGTGGACTCCCTAAGACTATTGCCCTGAGAGACTCTTTAACCCTTGAACCAAAACTAACCCCTGAGGTCATCTTTTAGCTAAATAACAGACTGGCTCATAAAATAAAGAATATGACCCATGAGTACTGAGCTCCTTTGAAAATCATCTATGTGAGACCAAATAGTCAACGGTTACTCTAAAGCAAAGATGAAAAGGTGGGGGCAGGGAAACTAGATTAATGGAAATGGAGCAACTAGAATGGGCGTATTGAGAACATTCACACATGTGAAGAATGTAACTGATGTCATTGAACAATTTATGTAGAAACTGTCAAATGAGAACTTAAACTGCTGTGTAAACCTTCACCAAAAAACACAATAATTTTTTTAAAAATTGGGCCCATTCTATGCTTTTAATCCACAATTTGAGGTCACTTAGTCATACACTCAAGTGGATTTAGAATGGGTAATGTGTTTTAAAAGTGGTGACTGAATGTCAACTTAGAGAGATGGTTGCTATACTCACGGCTCTGTGCCATGGAAATGGCAATGTCACCTGGAACCCTGAGAGGCCATTTTGCCACCTAAGAATTTTGGATGAAGTCACTGGAGTCAAACAATGTAGAATGCTTTGCAGAGGCTTCAATAAGAAGAATTTTCTTCACCACTTCTCTGATTTTCTGGTATTGCTTAAAATAAGTGTTACATACACACAGCATTCTAAAAGCAAGAGGAAATTTTTAAAACCATTTAGACCCTCTCTCCTTTTCCAATCTATAATCAGGAAAGACGAGACTGAAGAATTCTGGTCTTTTGTCTCACAGCCAAACGTGCTCTTGTTTCCACCTAATGCATAGTTATCAAAGTAAATATTCTGTTAGGATAAGGCCCAAGTCCCAAATCTGCAATGCAAATGCTAGACAGAGAAAACACTTCATAAAAAATATTTTGTGTCTCAGCAATGTCTTTACAAAAGGCATTATTAAAAGTAAAACCTCACTGGACCAAGACAGAGTCTTACAGAAAAGATGACATAAATCTTTACAGATCAATGCTTGTTAACGTCAATTCATCTTTTTAATGAAAAGCCATGGCTATACCATGTCATAGGATTAAGTGAGCTAAGGCATGTCATGGGCTTTCCACCAGACCTGAGAACACTCGATAAAAAGCAGCTGTTACTACTAATGGGGAGACAGAGAGGGTCTGGAAAGGCGTTTTCAGGAAAACAAGGCTCTGGGTTGGGCTTGCCAGCCTTCTCCCACCACACCATCATGGTGGCTAATGACCATCTAAGGAAGCCTGGTGGCACAGTGGCTAAAGTGTTAAGTTGCTAACCGAAAGGTCGGTAGTTTGGACCCACTAGCCAATCCGCAGGAGAAAGATGTAGCAGTCTGCTTCCATAAAGACTGACAGTCTTGGAAAGCCTAGGGGGCAGTTCTACTCTGTCCTAGAGGCTCTGACTCAGAACGCAGGTTTGTAATGATCACCTGCTCCACCCACTCAAGGGCAGACCTCAGATTATGTGCAATTGCAGCTCCCAAGCCAGGGTGGGGGTCTGAGTAATTCTTACTCACTCAAGAAAGCATTTCAAAGTGTGAGTGAGTGACAGCAGTGTCAGGAGAGGAATGCGTGCTTACATTTATTTAAAGAAAAAAAAATCAACGAACACCTCTGTGCTTTACTATTTACTACCAAAAACCAAACCCATTGCCATGGAGTTGGATCCGATTCATAGGGACCCCTCCTTGGGTTTCTGAGGCAGTATCACTACAGAAGTAGATTGCCCAACCTTCCTTCTGAGGAGTGGCTGGTGGGTTTGAACCGCTAGCCTTCTGGTTAGCAGTCAGATGCCTTAGATACTATGCCACCATAGCTCCCTTACTATTTACTATATTTACAAATTTGGGGAATTTCTCACTATTAATTGTAGCCCAGAGGTGGGAGGTCACTTAGTCATACACTCAAGTGGATTCAGAATGGGGTAATGTGTTTTAAAAGTGGTGACTGAATGTCCACTCAGAGAGATGGTTGCTATTCTCACGGCTCTGTGCCATGGAGATTGGCAACGTCACCTGGAACCCTGAGAGGCCATTTTGCCACCTAGGAATTTTGGATGCTCCCTTACTATGTACTATATTTAGTAAAGAGCTCCCTTACTATTTACTATATTTACACATTTTGGGAATTTCTCACTAGTAATTATAGCCTAGAAGTGGGAGCCACTCCCCAGCAGAAAACGGCTGCATTGGGGGCATGTGAGATGCCTTTAAGCACTTAGAAGGATAGGGCATGCAAGGAACCCGAGTTTAGTTTATTATTATCATCATCATTTTATGCTAAAGAGAAATGCTCACTCATGTTGTTTAGAGAACCATAGACAAGTTCTTGACTTTGGCTAAGTTTTCGAATTCCAAAGCCAACCATGAGTTTGTAGCACTTTTTAAAAAAAAAAAAAAAAAAAAAAACATGTATCACGTCAAGTTTCTGATCCTAGGGGTTGGTATAAAGGGTGAGTCGGACAGGATGCTGCGATATAAAACAAAACTCCAACAGAGTTAGAAAATTGTAAGTAGTTTTCTTTCGACCTGGCCATTCTGATAATTAACTTGTTTAAAACGTCCACAAGTCCTATGTGGAGGATTTGCTGTGTAAGCTTTCCTGCTGCCTTGTCAGTTTCACAGGTGAAAGTAACAGGTAATTTGTTGTGTTCCTGCCAAACAGTTGATCAGTCGATATGCTAATTATCCAGTATATTTACTCCTTTAAAAAAGTAATTTGATTACTTTCACCAGTTACTGCTAGCCCTACTGGCAGTATTCAAAAGAAGTAAGAGATGAAATTTCAAACTTGGTAGCTCCTTCCTTGTTTCAATACATCTGGTAGGGGAAAAAGATAGAAATTATTTCAGTTCAAGTCACCCATGACAATTAGTCTATTTGCTTTAATGCATCTCAGTCAGGCTGCCTTCACCAGGCTCAATCTGAACTTTTCAGCCAACACATCTCCATTCCCTTCTCTTTAGCCTCCTCCTTGCCCATCAAAAACCTGGATCTCTCATTATTTCCCAATTAAGAACATATCAAGGTTCACAGGCAGAAATGCACAGAAGGTTCAGGAGGCCAAGTCTCTCCTTTTTAAAGACCTGCAATTTACTGTTGCTCCTACTGCTACAGTGTGCTGTCAAGTGGACTCCAACTCATAGAGATCCCATGGACAACAGAATGAAACACTTGCCCGGTCCCGCACCAGCCTCATAATCCTTGCTATGCTTGAGCTCATAGGTGGTTTAACCCCATCAGCAGCTCGGTGGGAGAAAAGAACGTACTGCTAGCAACACCTAAAACCGGTTCCAAAATTTTAACTCTTAATTAAGAACTCATTTGTTTATTTAACACATAATTATCAAGCACCCACCATGAGCCAGGCACTGTGGATGTAAAAGGGGCAAACAGACATCTATTTATTATTCAGCGAATATTTACCTATTCATTCGCATGGCGGCTGGAATCAGAGAGCATCTTTCTAGACACTGAGCACAGAGTTCACGTCTAGTTCATTCACCAGCACAAGCCTAGCACCCAGCCTGGGGCAATGGTAATTGGTGCTGTTGAGTGGCCAACAAGAGGGACCTGGTCCTCAGCTTCAGCTCAGTACACAGGTCACAAAAGGATGGATGGAACCATGAGGCAGGGCTATATAGCAAAGCTGAAGTCTTCAGGGAGGATGGGAGACAAAGGCTGGGTTGGGCGTGGGGCAAGGAAGGCATCAGAGAACTGTCTGAATGGGTACCTGAGGGATGAAGGGGGCTTCTCTCCTGCACGATTCTTTTGGGAATTTCTCCAGGCTTCTTCATGTCTCCTAGACCTCAGTGTACAAACTTCTCTCAACTTTTACAGTTTATAGAGAAATGTGTTAGTCCATGATCACTGAGGTAGCGTAGTGCCTAAGGCACTTGACTGTTAACCAGAAGGCTGGCGGTTCAAACCCACCAACCACTTCTAGGAAGGAAGGTTGGACAATCTACTTCTGTAGTGATACTGCCTCAGAAACCCAAGGAGGGGTTGCTATGAGTCGGGGCCGACTCCACAGCACAGAACAACAACAACAACCGTTAGTTGAGAACAGTGCTTGGCTTTGAGCTCCTGGAGATATGTGCAGAGCAGTAGCTTAGAGGAGCACCCAAGCTGACTGAGACTCAGAGGCAAGATGTTACAAGAAGGAGCCATAGACTCTGATCTTATGCCACTTGTCAAGGCTAAGTAAACCAACTAAAATGTGTTCAACCATTGCAAAAAGCTAATTTCTGGGTCATTGTGCTCCTTCCTGTGACCTGTGTGGGTTTGAAGGAGACAAGTCTTGGGCTTGCAATCAATACCCACCCCACTGCCATCGAGTTGATTCCAACTCACAGCGACCCTATGGGACAGAGCAGAACTGCTCCACAGGGTTTCCAAGGTTATCAATCTTTACAGAAGCAGACTGCCTCATCTTTCTTCTACACAGTGGCTGATAGGTTGAAACCGCTGACCTTTCAGTCAGCAGCCAAATGCTTGAACCACAGCACCATCAGAGCTCCTTGCAACCAATACAGTTGTCTGTTTTTAAAAAAAAAAAAAAAACCCCGTGGGGAAATACATATAGAGAAACATCTGCCATTTCAATCATTTTCACATGCACAATTCAATGACAATAATTACATTCGCCTTGTTGCACAACCATCACCACCATCTGTTTCCAAAGTTTTTCATCAGCCTTCACAGAAATGAAGGTGCTCTGGTAGCACAGTGCCTAAGTTATCTGACTGCTAACCAGAAGGTTGGTGGTTCAAACCCACCGGCCACTCTGCAGAAGCAAGACCGGGCAATCTACTTCTGTAAAAATGTACCGCCTTGGAAACCCAATGGGGGTCACTCTGAGTCGGAATTGACTCGATGGCAGTGGGTTGGGTTGGTTTGGTTTCACAGAAACAGAGTGGCCCTTCCACAGTGCCTCCCCCTTTCCTTTCCCACTAGATATTTCATAGAAGTGGACCCATACAGTGTGTGTCCTTCCGGCCGGTGGCATTTTAACTTTTAGTTTGTAGCGGTTGGCATTTTAAATCACTAATATAGATGGCTGATGTGCTTCTTCACTATGACATCCCTACCTGAGAGGATTTTAATCAGAAAAAAGAAAAAAATGAATGGGAGTTGTTTAGTGGTTTTAATGCTATTGTATGATTCAAGCCAGTGCCATCAAGTTGATTCCACTCATGGCACCCCCATGTACATTACAGCAGAACTTGCTGAGCGTGTTAAGTGTCTGCACCACCCAGGGACTCCTAAAGTGTGTCTAAAAAGAGAATGAAACAAAAAACCACAGTTGCTATTAACTCAGTTTTGAATCATGGTGACCACATGTGTGTCAAAACAGAACTGCCGTGACTTCTTGGAAGCAGATTGACAGGCCTTTCTTCCAAGTCACTTCAGGGTGGGTTCAAAGGCCAACCGTTTGGGTAGAAGCACAGCGTTTACCCATTTGTGCCACCCAGGGACCTTAAAGCACACTTCCTAAACCCACTGCTATCGAGTGGATTCCAACCCATTAGCGAGCCTATGAGACAGAGTAGAACTGCCCCGTAGGCTTTCCAAGGCTGTACATCTTTATGGAAGCCGACCAGACCTGAATTTAAGGAAGAACAAATATACACAGTCTCCATCAAGTTCCTGCGTGCATCCAGGTACTCAACATACTTCTTTGTAGCGGTAAAGGAGCTCTGTCCTGGTTTCTATCCCTAAGGTATTTGCCTGGTAACTAGAAGGTTGGAGGTTCAAACCCACCAGCTGCTCCTTGGAAGGAAGATGGGGCAATCTACTTCCATAAAGATTTACTGCCTTGGAAACCCAGTGGGGGTCGCTATGAGTCAGAATCGACTCTATGGCAGTGCGTTTGGTTTGGTTTGTTTTCTATCCAAGCAGTTTCCATGTCTGGAAATAACTTCCTGTTTTTATATTACAAAGATTTATGATGTTTTAGCTTTTCAGAATTGATGAAATGTTTAATTAAAACCCACATTATATAGTCCACTGTAATACAAATAGCCTATAGTTTTGTTTCACCCTTAAAACATACTACCATCAGGATCTACTGAGCACTCGATTCAAACTGAGAATTCAACTAACATTTATTTTACAGCTTCAAATGGTGGTATAAAATTCGCTCTCATGAGCTATGTAGAATACACAACACGTGTACATGACAAATATACAAATTGCACCCAATGAGTCATGTGAAATTTCAATTTGGAAGCACTTCTCCGGTCTTAATGGCTGTTTGGTAATGCATGCGTTATTCGACAGTTATAAAATTCACACATTTAAAAAACCAACTGAGCCAAAGTGTGCCCAGAAGGAATTCAATCAATGCACTTTTCTGCATAAAAGCCAGCCATTCAGAGCAAGAAGGAAAACAGCTTCTCCTATAGTTGAAGGTAGTTATTCCACATCCAATACTGTCATCACATCATTCAGAAGTCCTCGCTAAATTTATCCCATAAAAACAAAAGCGGAACACTTAAAAATTTCCCTACATACCTAGTTAGCCAGTGAGGGAGCCAAGTGAACGAGCTGGAGATGGGGCAGATATCAGCACAACCCACATTTTATGAAACCATGACCAGATGTGGCTTTGAAGGCCCAAGTGTCTAGATAGTCCTTCAATCATGACCTTGGCATAGCAGAATTTTTAATACTATTTCAAAACACCAGGTGCTAGTTTCCCTGGCCATGCCTTGGCTAGGAGGGGGAAGGCCTGCGTCCCCACACTAAAATGTATTTATGTATTTTAAGCACACAGCAGTTCTGAGAGGAGATTGGCCAAGTCTCCTGTGGAAAGTGGCTGTCTAGCGCAGATGACAACAGCCTCCTGGGGGGAGGGCAGAGCAGACCCATGAGAACCCACTCGTCGCCTGGCAGCCCCAAGACCCCAGGCTTCACGGGTGACTGGAGCTGCCACCCTATTCATCCGCTCTCCCTGCACAATACCGAACCGCGGTGCCCTCTTAACACCGTGTCCCCTTCCTTCATCAACATTCATATCTCAGCGATGACAGCCAAACAAGAACGTTGCTGGGAAATGTGCCTCTCATTAGCATATTCGCCCTCCACACAACAGCCCCTGTTCAGCTTCTGCTGTTTAAAAGCAACGCAGAGCTGCTCTTAGTAACAGTGTCTGAAATGTCACCATTTGCCTCCCTCCAAGGCGCGTGTGCGCTTTTCCATTTTCTTAAAGCAAGCCTGCTCTCAAATGGCCTCAATAAACTTATTAGAAAATATTTATTTGACCACTGTGGAAGAAACATCCTCCCTCTTGTCATTAGATTGCAATTAAATTCCTTGATTACAAAAACAGAACAAGAATCACAGTCCCTAAACTGTTGCTCCGATCTCGTGCTGGAGCTCAGCACATCCTTTCCTTCTCGAGAGTTTGACAAAATGAAGAAATCCAGTGACTGAGGATACTCATTATTAGGGTGGGCTCCACAGAGGTGACACCCACCACAACTGGTTTATACATTTCCCATCTCCAGCCATAAAGAGAGAGAATCGAGCAAAAGCCTGAAGGGCCACACCGATGCATCGATGACCTCGAGACTTGACAGTGGATGAAAGCAAGCACTTCATGTCCCCTTGTCCCAAAGGCTGTCCCTGCCGCCTTTGGGTAGTTCTCAACTCAAAATAGGCTAAGCTGAATTCCTCTGCCCTGTCTGCCTCAGACACCGCCTTCTTCCTCCCTAATGCTACCTTTCCTTTCAAAAGCACTGCTAACCTCCCAATGGCTTCCTTTCAATACTTCAGAGTCCCAGCTCCACCATTTACCAGCTAAGTACTTGGGGCAAGGTAGCTTCCTTTTCCACTTGCCTGGACATCCATTTCCACATCTGTATAATGGTCATAGTAATATATTTTCACATCACCGTATTGTTTGGAGCAGTCATTCAAATTACACAAAAATCCCTCTATCTCCATTCTCTATGAAATACATATTAATTAGCTATGACTTCCCCACATTTGATTAGTTACCAGGGGTGTGTGTGTGTGTGCATTTTCGTAGTGGTTCCGAGCCATCCTTTGCCCCTTTCTCTGTCTTCTCCTGGCTCAGGCTTAGATGAAGAAATGACTGTCTAGGTGGTTATTGGCCTCTGTGTTCTCTCATCTCAAACCCCAGTAAAAGGCTTGTTGTTGTTGTTGTTATGTGCTCTCGAGTCGGACCTGACTCATAGCGACCCCTCTTTGGGTTTCGGAGGCAGTATCACTACGGAAGTAGATTGCCCACCCTTCCTTCTGAGGAGTGGCTGGTGGGTTTGAACCACCAGCCTTCTGGCTAGCAGTCAAGTGCCTTAGGCACTATGCTACTAAAAGGTTTATCTGTCCAAAAACAACATTGCCATGGAGTTGCTCCCATGATCTACAATGGAACCTATGTCTACTAGATTGGGTTGCTTCTCACAGACCTACATGGATCACCCTTCTCTCCAGCAACCTGTTGTTGTTGTTAAGTGCCGTCCAGTCACCTAAGGTGCCCCTATGGGCCACCATGCTCCTCTCGGTTACCTGTGTGCACTTTCCTGCCTCTAATTCTTGGACCATTTTCCCTCTCACTCTTACTCCTCTCTCCTTTCCACTTGATCTAATTCTATTCATTTTTTTTCCAAAGCACAACTCAAGGGCTACAGCTTGAATGAACTCCCAAAGATTGGGTTCTTGCCATGTCTCTGGTCATGAACTCCCAACTTACTACTTTATGATGTTCTATTTATTATTCCTCCAAAGCATCCGTCTTATGTCTTACATTCCAAAAGGACTTTGACCTCTCATGGGACAGTGATCATATAAATTGCTTCTCTGGTGCCATATCATAGCACCTAGCTCAGGTTTGGTGAAATGTGGTGACAGTCAATGGGAACTCATTCCTTCTTCATCTAGTCATTACTAGAACATCTGCAAAAAGCTTTGTGGCTTTCTAAATTAGGATAGAATTTTTCTGTTAAGCAAATAAACATGGACCATACAATACCATCTCTTCAAAAAAACTGGAATGTGAACAGTACTTTAGGGAGTCCTAGTGGCACAGTGGTTAAAGCATTGGGCTATGGGGTAGTTACGGTTGTGTGTCAACTTGGCTGGGCCTGGCTGAGTGGCTGGGCAGCTGGTGGTAGTTATTCCCCATGATGAGACTGGCAATCAACTGCATGGTGGGACCTACCAAAAGCAGCTGAGTAGCTTCTTTAGGGATGTGGTCTGCTTCCCATATATAAGAAGCAGCTTTGGGAATGGTCTCTAGTTTATGACACACTTGAACCCTGCATGTAGCCAAGTCATTGTTTAGCAGCCTGCCATGCTCTGCCGATCGTGGGACTTTCAATGGACTTGAATCAATAGCCTGCCATATTGTTTGGTAACATTGGGATTGTGCCTTTTTACTTGTCAACCTTGGGTTTGTCAGCCTCAGCAGTCAGCAGGTGCCTGAGTAAAGAAAGCCTCTAGCTCCAGTGTGCTGGGAGCAGGAGGCAGAGCTGGACCCCAAGGTTGAGGGGCTTTCACCCAGTCCCTAGAGCCTGGCACTTTGAACT
>NW_006921947.1:604035-611073 GCF_000298275.1 Orycteropus afer afer
GTTCAAACCCACCAGCCACTCCTCAGAAGGAAGGTTGGGCAATCTAGTTCCCAAGAGATACCACCTCGGAAACCCAAGGAGGGGTTGCTATGAGTCGGATCCGACTTGACAGCAGTGCGTTGCATTCAGAAAAAAGTGTAAAATTATGTATCTAAGAAATTGTATAGTTAGGGCTCAATATCTAGAAACAGTAAAGGGCTTTTGTTTGCCACCTGTAGTTGGTGAAGCCCAGGGGCCCGAAATGACCTCAACTGTCCAACAAGAGACACATCCATCTGCCAGCAGCAATTGTTTGATTGACCTGATTAAAGAATAACTATTTCCATGGTCAAAACGCTCTATCCAGACACAACAGCCTTGGGCACACAATGGCAGTAACGAGAGATGCATATTTCCCTAGTTAAAAGATGAGTCTGTGGGCAGACCATGAAATAACATACCATTAACATTTACACCACAGAATTCTTTCACTGGTTAGAATGTGTAGTTTAGCCAAAATCCCTTTTTCCCCCCCAAAAAAACAGCTTTACTGAGCTATAACTGGCATGCAATACCATTCCCCCATTTCAAGTATAAAATTCAAAGGTTTTTTTTTATACTAAATTCCCCCCTTTCCACTTGTTCAAATTCTCTGGTGGCAATCATCACCACACTCTGATTCTGAACATCCCCTCTAACTGAAACCCCTGATCCATTAGCAGCCGATCTCTATTTTTCTCTAACCCACCCCACCCCCATCCAGTCCCCAAGCAACCATTCATCTCTTTCTGTCTCTATACATTTGTCTATTCTGTATATACAACACGTGGTCCTCTGCAACTGGCTTCTTTCACTCAGCCTCATGTTTGCAAGGGTCATCCGTGTAATAGCATGTATCAGTATTGCTTTTCTTTTCATTGCCAAATAGCACTCGGCCATAGGATATGTCCCATTCTGTTTATCCATTCATCACTGATGGACATTTAGCTTGTTTCCACTTCTTGGCCATTATGAATAATGCTGCAATGAACATTCACGCACATGCCTTTGTGTGGAAATCTGTCTTCATTTTTCTTGGGTGTAGACCTAGAAGTGGAACTGCCGGGCCATATGGTAACTCTATGTGTAATGGTTTGGGGACCTGCCAGACTGTTTTCTAAAGCAGCTGCACCATTTTACATTCCCCTCAGCAGTGTGAGGGTTCTGATTTCTCCAGCCTTGTTATCTATCTTTTGATTATAGCCATCTTAGTGGAAGCAAAGTACATCACTGTGGTTTTGATTCACATTTCCCTACGGACCAATGATGGTTGACGTCTTTTCATGTGCTCACTGGCCATTTGTATCTGTTTGGAGAAATGCCTATTAAATCCTTTGCCCATTTCTTAAAATGAGGTTGTCTTTTTATTATTGAGCTATAAGATTTCTTCATATATTCTGGATATAAGTCCCTTATCAGATATATGATTTTCTAATATTTTCTCCCATACTGTAACTTGTATTTTCACATGGTGTGCTTTTTAACCCAAAAGTGTTTGAGATTTTCTTTTTCTTTTTAATTTTTATTGTGATCTGGGTGAAAGTTTACAGAGCAAATTCATTTTCCTTACAGCAGTTCATACACATTTTGTTTCATGACATTGACTGCAATCCTCACAATGTAACAGCTCTCTTCCCACTTCCTCCCTGTAGTTAAAAAAAGTGTTTAATTTTGATGAAGTCCAATTTATTTATTTTTTTCTTTTGTTACCAGTACTTTTGGTATTATAGTAAGAAACAATTGGCAAATCCAAGGTCATGGATAAATTACTCCTTTGTTTTCTTCTAAGAGTTTTATAGTTGTTTGTTGTTAGCTCTTACATTTAAGTTTACAATCCATTTTGAATTAATTTTTGTGTATGGCATGAGTTAAGGGTTCAACTTCATTTTTTTTTTTTTTTTGGCATGTGGAGATCCAACTTCCCAGCACAATTTGTTGAAAATAGTTTCTTTCACCCATTTAATTGCCTTAGCATCCTTGTTGAAAAAAATTGCCCGTAAGTGTAAGGGTTTGTTTCTGTACTCTCAATTCTACACTATGGATCTATCTGCCTACGTCAGTACTACAGTCTTGATTACTATAGCTTTATAGTTTTTAAATCAGGAAGTGTGAGTCTTTCAACTTTACCTTTTGCAAAATTGTTTTGGCTATTTTTGGTCCCTGAGTGATGCAAATGGTTAAGCATTCAACTACTAGCTGAAAGGTTTGGGGTTCAAATCCCCCAGAGGTGCCCTGGAAGATGGCTCTGGCAATCTTCTTCTGAAGATTTTGAAAACCCCATGGAGAACATATGGGGTCTCCGTGAGGTGGAGTCCACTCAACAGCAACCAACAACAAATTCCATTTTGACAGAACTCTATTTTAATACGTATGTTAGTTATATAAAAAGTGACTGGAATAACCTAGTTTCAAACCTGACTGATGCTCATTAGATGGCAAAAACTTTTAGTGCCTTAATCTTTTGATGGCTAAAATGTGCTTTAAACACACACACACCATGACATTCAAACATCTCATTTAACTTTTTTTGTCAACTTAAGACATTCAGAATTATTTGAACACAAACCATTAGAAACTCCTACTGGACACAATAAGTTGACTGGCAAGCCTTGGACACAGAGACTCAGAGCCCAAATAACAGGAGAATGTCATTTTCCAGGTCAATTCTGGGATTTAGAAGGATCTTCAAACTTAGGTAAGACCAAAATATTTCACGGTGTATCCCACAGCACTTTCTAGCTGTCCACAGCTGCAGATGGGCCCCCTCAGAAGCATCAACGTATTTATTTCCTCATGTCAGAGCAATCTACGGCTTATAGTCCTTGAACATTCTTTACCATTGACTATGAATAACAAAAAAAAAAAAAAAAAAAAAAGACTGTCTTTCTATGAAGGAGACCAAGAAAGCTGGGATTTATCTTGCTTCACTTACGTGGAGATCTTGTAATATTTATCAGAATGTTTTCTGTTCCACAGTGGGAAATTTAAACACCTGAAAGCTGTCCAGCTTGTTCAGTATGTACTTAGGATAAACTGCCAATTTCCATCTCACAGAATTGTTCTTGTGTATGAAATGGTCTTCCATCCAACCTATTCCAATAACCTATTCCAGAAACAAAATTATTCTGACATATATAGAAGACAGATTTTCTGCATCCTTGCAAGAGTAAGTTAATAGTGAAAACTCTCTCCTATTATTTTTTTGGTATTTATAGCCAACTAAAAGTTATTTACATTATAGTTAATTGCTGGTTGTGTATTTAGAAATTGTTTCATAGGGCTTTGTTTAAACCTTTTGTATTCTACCACTTCTATGGGTGTTTTAATTTCTCAAGACAGAAGACAGCCAGTGACTTTGCAAGGAAGCTTTTCTTTAGCAGGCTTTCGAACTGGTTCAAACTGGTTCAGTCATGGCCCATGTAGCAAATCTGGAACAGAATCCAATTTGTAAAATTAGGTGAATTGGGATGATAACTCAAATGGGAAAAATTACAAGTCAAAGCCCTGGAATGGGAGACTCAGGACAAGCATGGCAAGCTGTTTCAGAAATCTGATGTGGGAGACTGGATTATTGCCATGCCTGTGGAGAGTGATACACATTCAAACCAGCATGGTCATCACCATCTTTGAGCTGGCACCGCTGTATCGACTCTGCTGGTGAAGATATTTGGTTGCTATGCAATGCACACTGCCCTTATTTTCCAAGAGAGAGATTAAGTTTCTAATATGTCATCAACTCGTAATTTTTCCTGTTTCAGTTTCAGTTCCAGTACACCCACAATTTTCAAATTCTGGTGCTTTCTGGTTTTGCTTCATCCATGACTGAACCGGGAAGAATGAGGTCAAAGCCCTGCTTTTTAGTTACAAGTTTTGTACAGGGTTCACACCCACACATAATTTAGATCCTTCAAACCAATGACCTTTGTCATGGGTTTTATCTGGAACTTCCCTATTCCATACAAGAGGTTGTGTCCTTCTGAGGATTCTCAACAGGTCATGGGAACTGAATCTTAAGTGATTGGTTCTCTATCTTGGGCAGAATGGATGGGAAGTTCCTTTCCACAGGAAAGAATGCCAAAACCTCTGCTCTCCTCCCTTCATTCCTCTTTTTCATCTTCTATATCTTTCCCTTCCTCTGCCATTTGGTTGACTCCGTGTGACATCTAAACATCTGGTTTCCACCTGAACACTCTCCCTTTTTCCTACTTTCATTTCTTGTATGGAATTTGGAATTCCTATGCATCAATATGCCTACCTCATTTCCCAATCACCTCCAGAGTTTCTAAACTGGATCACCTTATTCTGATCCTTGTTTCTGGGGCACTAGGCTAGATCCACAGCCAATCATGGGATGGCACAGGGCTGAGTCATGTTTCATTCTAATGTACATGGGACTGTCATGAGTTAAGGGCTGACTTGATGACCAATAACGACCACCATCACCACCACCACCACCACTACAGAAACCTATTCTGAACAAATACTGATTTCCTCTTCCTTTTTTTTTTTTTTTAACTAACTTTTTCTTTGGTGCCCAGTCATCATTCCCAGTTCTTAGTCATTTGTTTTAGGCAAAGGCCAGAACTGTCATGGGCCATTAACATGTGCAAGGATGGCTCATTTGTTGGCCCGATCTGATGTATGTGTGATGAGGGTATGAGCTTTCTGTGCACTGCACCAATGAGGCTTCTTTCTATGAATGGACAAAGATAAGCAGATGGCCCATTTGTATTGAACTTCCTCTCCAGCATTTGTCATCTTTCTATATGTTAAATATATAAACGTAGTACCATAAATCTCACATCCAAACATCAGTAATAATATAAAGATTAGAATATATGAGTAATAATATAAAGATGGGAAACCATTTGAGGTAAAGGGCCATCTTACACATTTACTTTAAAGAGATAAAAAGCAAAGATGTCACCTTGAGGTGCCTGACCCAAGTCATGGTATTTTCAATCATATCCTATGCATGAAAACCTGGATAATAAATAAGGAAGAACAAAGGATAATTGATGCCTTTGAATTATGGTGTTGGGGGAGAATATTGACTATACTATGGACTGCCAGAAAAATGAACAAATCTGTCTTGGAAGAAATACAGCTGGAATGCTTCTTAAAAGCAAGGATGGTGAGACTTCATCTCATGTACTTTGGTCATGTCGTCAGGGGGGACCAGTCTCTGGAGAAGGACATCATACTTCATAAAGTAGAGGGTCAGCAAAAAAGGAAGATGATTCAACAAGATGAATTGACACAGTGGCTGCAACGATGGGCTCAAACATCCCAAAGAGTGTGAACACGGCACAGGACAGCGCAGTATTTCCATTCCCTTGTACACAGGATCGCTATGAGTCAGAACTGACTAGACTGCACGAAACAACATACATTTGCAAACATCCTTATGCGTGAACTGCTGCCACAGTTCTAAGAGTGTTGAACGAAAAAAAAAAAAACTGGCAGAAAATCAGTTAAGAGCAATATTGCAATTATGTTTTTTTTCAATTACAAAACAATTTTTAATAAAATTAAGTATTCGGAGACCAAATTTCAGTATTTACCAATGAGTTTCTCTTTCAAACTTTAACCACATAAGGACTCTTGTCCTTTACGGTTTTCAGCATATTACTGCTAAATGCAGTGCATAAATACCCCATCTAAAACCACACAACAGTAATCCCACTTAGAGTTTTGCATTTGTTGAATACATGAATTATGATTCTATTCCACCTCCTTCTTGTCTTCAATTGGGCCCTCATTTCTTCATAGAAAAATGGAAGTGTTCTCTAATCCCTCAGCCATTCAGCTGTAAGTGGATTAATGCTGGTGCATTAGAAAATGGCTCCTATACATCACGTCAAATGAGTAATTCCTAATATTAGACTCTGTAATAAAGCCAAAAAGATCCTCCAAATTACAGATTTAACACTAGCTTAATAGCAGGGGCTTTTTTCAAGCAACTTTATTAACACAGCAATTTAAATATTAATTGAATTTTTTTTCTTATTCTCTGTCACTTCTTTAATCATATTTACTTCAAGAAATAAAAAGCGAGGTGGAGAATAAGTACCTGCATTTGCTTTTTATACCTTAAGCCTGGAACTACATAGATATTCAATGGTTATGCCTTAGGGTTCTTAAGAGAAACAGAACCAGTAAGATAGAACAGTTGATCAGTCTTTCTCTATTTTTCTATCTATCTATTTTAAACAATTGCCTCACACAGTTGTAAGGGGCTGGCAAGTTTAAAATCGGTAAGTCAGGCAAAGGCTGGAGATTTCTGCAATCTTGTCTCCCAAAATCCATAAATAATTCTGACAAAATGTCTATTTATAGTCTGGAGGCAGAATATATCCTTGGGCAAAGTCTTTGTTCTCAAGGCCTTCAAATGATTGGTTAAGGCCCACCCACATTCTTTCCTTAAGGCCAACTGATTTAACCACATGTTAACCACTTCCTGACACCAACTAGACTAGTGTTTGACCAAACAACTGGGTACTATCACCTAATCCTACTTCCGTAGTGATAACTGCCTTGGAAACCCAAGGAGGGGTCGCTATGAGTTGGGGCCGACTCGACGGCAAATAACAACAACAACAACAACAGTTCACTATAAAGATATTAAGGAAGCTACCAACATATCAACCAAGAACTTTAAATGCTTCCCCTGTTACTCTGACAACTGTCTGCATCACAAATGGTCTTTACCCTGCTCCTGTGCCCCCAAACACTCACACACATTTGCTCCATGGCATGTCATCTTTTCCACTGTGAAGCCTGCCCTGGATGATGAGGGTCTTGGACAACAGATTCCAAGTTCCAAACAAATGGTATACAAATAGGCTTCACCACAACACTCTCCTGAGTATGGAAAATGGCTTACAAGAAGCCTAAGACTGGCAAGGGGAACCCAATGGAAATTATTAAGTTATCAGATTAAAAAGAAAAGAAAAAGGTGAAATGTAGAAAAAATAGAAAGAGGAAAGTTCAAGTCCACCACCATTATTAATATTATGA
>NW_006921947.1:611173-614117 GCF_000298275.1 Orycteropus afer afer
AATTTTGATTCCTATGTGCTTTCACATGCCATAATTTTATGAGCAAAACTCACACTGTAAGTGAAAATTTGTTTGTAAGCAACAAATTTGCCTTTGTGGAAAGTAATTCAGGCACCATTGTGGAGATGGACTGGAAGGACTGGGAAGAGACTGGGGACAGACAAAGGGCACAGGAGGGTGCTCAAATTGTCTGGTCAATGGACACGAAAGAGGACATATTGTATGGTTACATTCATATGACATGTTCAGTGAGGACAAATCAAGCCAGAGTCGATTAATGGGGGTGGGAACAGGGATGAACTATAAAACGGACTTGAGAGATCTAACTGAGGAGATGGAAATGTTCAAAAATTCGTTTGTGGTGATGGCTGCACAACTCAGTATATTTACTAAAAGTCATTTAACTGTGTACTTAAAACTGAGGAGCTCTGGTAACATAGTGCCTAAGGCACTTGACTGCTAACTAGAAGGCTGGTTCAAACCCACCAGCCGCTCCTCGGAAGGAAGGTTGGGCAATCTACTTCCGTAGTGATACTGCCTCGGAAACCCAAGGAGGGATCGCTATGAGTCGGGTCTGACTCGACGGCACATAACAACAACAACAACAACAACAACAACAACAACAACTTAAAACTGGTGAAATCTATGGTATGTCCCTTATATTTTCCATAAAATTGGTCTTAAAATAATGAATGTGGGGGAAATCCCCAGGAAGCAGAGACAGTAACCCGGGTCAGAGATAATAGAGACGTGGGCCAGGTGGGAACGGCATTTGAGAAAGGGGGACTGATTCAAAGGAGAGGACAGAATTGTCGGGCTATCCTCAAGGCCTTTCTCTACCACTTCAGCATCCTGTGAACTCTTAGAGCACCAGCCTTCTGTCCCATTCTTTTGACACAGTCACACACTGCCTTACATTATCGGTTGATTGTGCATACTGTCATTGCCTGGAGGCTGGATGTGTACATGGCTGCACCAGAATTACTTGTGAACAAACGAATGGTAAAACAATTGAACATAATCAGCCCCAGGCTGAATATCATTGGTTATACTGGCTTATACTAATAGTCATTATAATGTTAAGACAATAGAACAAGTAATAATCTTCACACAGGAGTTGCTAAAGTCATCAACACAACAGCAGAGTAAAAATTAATTCATTTGAAAATAACCACCGTAACTGACAACAGAAAGGGAATATAAAACAGAATTAAGGAGTCAGTTAACAGAATCACCATCTTCTATAGTAGATTATATCCTGGGGAGCGAGTAAAGGAAAGTATCAAAGATTAGGACACTGTGAAAAACATGTGTCTTCCTAACTCAGAGTTTGCCCAGTTACTAACTCAAGTCTTAAGCCTGCATAGCCCAGAGCATAGAACATAGATTTGGGGTCCAGGAGATAGGAGTCTGGACCTTGGTTGAACCACTTAACTATGTAAGCTTGGGCAATATTCTCAACCTCTCTAACATCCAGCTTCCTTGTGAAAATGAGAATACTAAACATCTTTCACAAATTCAATGGAAGTAATAAAATTAGGATGTGCAATGAATAAACTATTGTTTTTATTGAAATTATTATTTAAAATATTTGTAGTGATCCATTTCGCCAACAAGTTAAAGCCATATTAAATTCACTTCCTTGATAAAACTAAGTTAATTTGAGGATGGTTCTATCAAGTAACTAATTCTGATTGCAAGTCATTAAAGTATACGGAACAGAATATCTTGGACAATGCAGGAGTTAGGGGCACCAACTCCTGCATAACTTTTGACTCCCCTAAAACGTAGCTGCTAATAGCCTACTGTTGACAGGAAGCCTTATCGACAACATAACCATTCTATTACTACAGTTCTTGCTATACAGTTGGATTTTGACATGAAGACACACACATACAGAACAGTAAGTTTATTAACTGTATGGCATGATGATGACTGTTCATTAAATGGAATTGGATCATCATAAAGGTCTTGATCCTCGTTGCCTTCACGCTGCATAATCTGAGGAGCAGAGGAAGAGGAGCGGTTGGCTGTGCAGTCTCAGGGGTGGCAGAGGTCAAAGGGGAAGCAGGAGAGGCAGGCACACTCGGTGTATTTTGACAGAAATACATCGTAATTTCTTTTCTTTTCTTTTTTTGTTTTCATTTCTCTAAAAAACATTTCTATACAGTACCAGTTCCTCCATCGCTTGCTTTAGTTTCAGTGCCCATATCATGGAAGGGTCCATGTCGTAAAAGACAGTCTTAAATAATCAAACCCTTCTGCCAGGCTACCTAATATCAGTTTGTGTTCTGGCACTGCTTCCCCGTCTTCCTCCTCATCGTCTGGCCCTGGTTCAGAAGCACTCTTCTCCATCACGTTGTCTTCTGTTCCTTCCTCTGGTGTGGTATCTATCAGCTCTTGAATTTCTCCAAGACCGGTGTTTTGAAAAAATTCCGTATGTAAGTGGGCTTGCACAGATCAAACATGTTGTTCACAGATCAACTGTATAGATTTTGTCAGACCTGGGTTCTAATTTCAGTACTGCCACTCATGACCTTGGATAATAAAAAACTTGGTTTCCTAGGTGAACAGGACTATACACATGACCATATATAGGTTTGGTAGACAATATTTCTATATACATATTTGTATGTGCTATAAAAACATCCATATTTGTAACAGAGTGAACAGGGGCAAAGTTACAATAACTTCTTAGTCACAACCAAACACCTTGAGGGAATGACTCACTGGGCCCATGCGCTCGACACCATGGTTGTAGGGGACTTCAAGCTCAATTAGCATAAAATAGTATACAAAAACATTGTGCTACATCCTACTTGGGAGCTCCGGTAGTGTAGTGCCTAAGGCACTTGACTGCTAACCTGAAGGCTATAGGTTCAAACCCACCAGCCACTCCTCGGAAGGAAGATGGGGCAATCTACTTCCGTAGTGATACTGCCTT
>NW_006921947.1:615272-623884 GCF_000298275.1 Orycteropus afer afer
TAGTCTTCAAAGAGACATCTTTGCTCTTCAGCACGTTAAAAAGGTCTTTTTGCAGCAGATTTGCCCAGTGCAGTACATCGTCTGATTTCTTGACTATGGCTTCTATGGGTGTTGACTGTGGAATCAAGTAATATGAAATCTTTGACAATTTCAATCTTTTCTCTCCTTATGGTGATGCTGCTTACTGGGAGATCGGAAAGGCAGTATTTGCACAGGGAGATATCTCAGAGGGCAGGAGTGCATAGGAAAGAAGGACACAGGGAAAAGGTAACCACAGGGGGGAAGTGGGAAGAGAGCTGTTACATTATGGGGATTGCAATCAATGTCATGAAATGAAATGTGTATGAACTGCTGTACAGAAAGTGAATTTGCCTGTAAACTTTCATCCAAACTACAATAAAAAGTTTAAACAACAACAACAACAAATCTTTGGTTTCTTCACCTGTAAAGCCTGTATGATGATATCAGCTGAAATTCACTGGGAGGGTTAAATAAATCGAATAAATGTTGAGCACTTGTTACACATCCTGGGCTATAACAAGGCCTCAATGAACTAAGCTACCATTATTAATATTCATGTAAAATCATGATTATGTAAAATATGCCTTGCTTCTGGTTGTACACCAGGCTTTTGTATCCAATGTCTCAAATAGAAAATAATCCTTTGTTCTGGAAGGAAGGATGAAGTCATCTCAAACATGCATTGGAAGAAAACAGCTGACACAGAGAATTAGCCCACCCTGCAATGCTGTGGGCCTCCGTTTCACCTGGAGAGGTCCAGTGTCCACAATGTTTTGATGACATAAATCCTCAAGGACAACATGTAGCTCGGCTATCAGTGCAGGAAGGCAGACTTTTCTTTGTCTCAGAGGCACACATAGTTTTAGAAAAGAGCTCACTTAATGTTTTGCTTCTTAACATCTCTCTGGGCTGGTTTTACCAATGGCCTGATGTATCCATGTAGAGAAATCCCCTCACACACACACACACACAGCAATCCCCCCACACACACACTGCACCTGCCACATGCCAAATTCCACGGAGAGTCCTCCATTTCCAGCTCATCCTCTCTTCCACACTCATTCCCAGTGTGGATGGCCCCTCCAGGGACAGCGGACTTGTTTCTGGTCTTCTGATATTAAAAGTAATTGCTGGGGGAAGGGTGCAGGGGGAAACTGTCATGTATATTCTTGACAAAATAAATGTCCAGAAGTGGGATTCCTGGATCAAAGGGTCAATGAATTTTTTATTTTGGTAGACACAGACAAAATGTCCTCCACACGGGTAATGCTGTGTTTGAGTTTCCACTAGCAGCACATTACGGTGGGAAAAAGTAGAAAAACTCCTTGAATGATTCACTTAGGTAGGTACGTTTGGGGAGGGGGGTGTCCTCAAGACCACGCCTACATTCTGAGATTTGATAGACAGATTCGTGGAAGTCAGCAGACAGGTGCACTCATGGCGAAGATCGAGTACAGTCAGAGAGTGAGAACGCAGGATCCAACTAGTGAATTCTAGAGGAATCTGCAGGTCTCTGCATGCTTCTCACTCCCATGAGGGGCCACGTAGAGTGCTCTCTCCATCTAGCAATGAGAATGCAGCAACATGCTGTGATGTTTCTCCCCAGGGAAGCCCATGAGAGACTCAGCACCCAGGGTTTTCGTTGGAGGCTGGTCAGGTAAGGAGGAGCCCTGGTAGCACAGTGGTTCAGCACTCAGCTGCTAGTGGTAAGGTCGATGATTCAAAGCTACCAGCTACTCCACAAGAGAAAGTTGAGGCAGTCTGCTTTCCTAAAGATTTATAGCCTTGGCAATCCTATGAAGCAGTACTCCTACTCTGCCCTACAGGGCTGCTGTGAATCAGAACAGGCTGGATGGCAGTGGGACTTTGGGGTTTGGTTACTTAAACACCCTGTGACTAATGAGTTGCCGTCAAGTCATTTCCTCTTCGTGGTGACCCCATGTGTGTCAGAGAAGAACTGTGCTCTATGGGGTTTCCAAGGGCTGAGTTTTCTGAAGTAGATCACCAGGCCTTTCTTCCAAGGTGCCGCTGGGTGGATTCAAACTGTCATCCTTTTGGTAAGTAGCTGAGTGCTTAACTGTTTGTGACAGCCAGGGACAAATTCCAGACTCCCAGAAGGAAAGCAGGTGTTTGCAACAACCATATCATTGGTACAAACAGTCTAGGCACTGTGGACCAGATTTATCAGTTAGGGAGAAGGAAATCAGCCAAGGGCCAACTTTGCAAGCAGGCCTTTCGAAACCTAGCAGCCTCAGATTTGCTATGCCAACTCTGTTTGACACAATATCACAGGCTGAAATGATCTCAGGTAAGCTAGCCAGCTGCCAAAACAAACAAACAAACAAAAAACCAAATTCACTGCCATGGAGTCAATTCAACTTATAGCGACCCCTCCCTTAGGTTTACAAGGCGGTATCTCTATGGAAGTAGATTGCCCAATCTTCCTTCCGGGGAGTGGCCAGTGGGTTTGAACCGCCAGCCTTCTAGTTAGCAGTCAAATGCCTTAGGCACTATGCCACCAGAGTTGGGGACAATACGCCCAGTGGCAAGAAGGGGATGCAG
Organism: Orycteropus afer afer; assembly: GCF_000298275.1. Lineage (NCBI taxonomy): Eukaryota > Metazoa > Chordata > Mammalia > Tubulidentata > Orycteropodidae > Orycteropus > Orycteropus afer. Next base: position 617,856 of record NW_006921947.1, read on the forward strand.
CATTTGGTGAACTCTGGCTCAGAATGGGGAGTCCTGTTTGGTCAGCTGTGTGTCACTGGAACCCAACAGCTGCACTCCAGGCACGGTGGCAGGGAGTTGTACCTGGCGTGACAAAATTACCACCTAACAAAATTACTATTTATTTCAAGCTGCTTTTTTCTTTCTTTTAACACACAAATCATCCCATTCCTCCATTCTCCTAAAACACGAAGAGCCAAAAAGGAACGAAAGGCAGGTGCTGGCTTTGTAGATTTCCATGAGAGAAAGGCTATATTAGCCCGCTGTGAAAGCAGACTACAGGATAGGATTTCTTTGGGGTTAGAACTGAGATTTAAACACACTAACTCCTTAACAGGAGATTTCTCTCGGTAGCATGCATTTCCTTGTGATATTCTAGAAAGGCGTGTATTTTCTAATGTAATTAGCTCTGCCTGTGCACCTTCCAAATAAATCATGAAACTAAATCATTCTAAGCTTTGCTGTAGAGAGGCTAGTGAGTAGATCCTCTCCCAACCTTCTAACAGCCCCATTTTAAAGTTAACTTTTCATTGACATATAAGAAACACATGGAAAAATGCACAAAGGAGAAGCGTATAGCCTGTGCCATTTTCACAAAGTGGATATACACATGCAACCAGACCCCAGATCACAAAAAAGTCCCAACTCCAAGAACTTCCTTGTGCCCCTCTTCCCCCCTCATTGGTAACCACTGAAATGTGTGCCCAGTTGTGACTTTTATATAAATGGAATCATAGGGGTGTTCTCTTTTGGTTCTGGTTTCTTTCATTCACAACATGTTTGCAAAATTCTATACATTACGGTGGTTTGCTCTCTCAGTGCTGTATGGAAAGCCATGGGATGAATATGCTCTGGGTTATTTCTCCTTTCCATGGCTGAAGGAAATGTGGACTGCTTCCAGTTTTATAGTCATTACAAAGAGTTCAGTGTCTTCATTTTCTAACTGCTAATTAATTTTTAAAAATTAACTGATGAATAGATACACAGTCAGGTACACATCTTAAGCGTAGAGCTTGATGAATTTTGCACATGCTTGCACCCACACACCCATGTCACCCAAACCAAGCTCAAGACACAGAATATCTGCATCATCACCCCAGAAGGCTCCCTGAGACAGCCTCAATTATAAATCTCTCCCAGGAGATGAGTCACTGCCAATATGTAGACCCACGCACAGCATAGTCTCCACTGAGATGGTGCAATGAACATGGTTGGGGGACATGTTCTACCCCAGGCCTGTGTGGTTTGGCTGTGACCTTACAAAGGTCACTTGGAGCCTCTGCTCCATTATCTGGAACATGAAAGGGTGGAGCTTGATGGATCCCAGGACTCCATGCAGCTGCGAAATTTCATCAGTGGAGGACAACCACCACTGCCCGGCCAGGACTGCGCTCCTCACCCGAAATCCTTCTGCCTTCCTTTGGATCTGGCAGGGGGCAGTGTCAGGACAGGGAGAAGTTAATCCCCACGCCCCCCCCCCTTAACTCTCCATTTTCTTTATAGATCATTATGAAACCATCCCCCAATCTTCTTTTTCTCAGGCTGAATAATTGCAGCTCTTTGTGCAATTGGCTCGACTCCAAGTCTTTGTGGTTGCTCTCGGTACAGTTTCCAATTCTCTACATGCCTCTAGAAACTAAGGAGGCTTGAACAGATTCCATATTTCAGCAATGTATTGGCCACCGGTGATTGAGGGGGAAAGGGGCCTGGGCAATGAATGCCTCCCTCCAGAACCATGCTGTTCACCGTGTGGGCCCCAGACCGGCAGCCTTGCATCGTCTGGGATTTATGTACAAGATCCTCAAGGGACTCCTATGCCCACGGGCTTTCGTTTGGAAAGCAGAGGATGCTATATTTAAAAGCAAATCTTGAGAAAAGATGGTGTACTAGTTTCTTACGGCATCTGTAACAAACTACTACAAACTGAGCAGCTTAAAACCACACAAGCTTATTTTATTTTATTTTTTACAGCTCCGGAGGCCAGGAAGTCTGAAATCAGTCTGACCGGACTAAAGTCAGGAGTCAGCAGGGCCGGTTCCTTCCAGAGGCTCTAGGGGAAATTCCACTTCTTTGCCTTTTTTAGCTGCTAGGGGCTGCCTGCATTTCTTGGCTGGTGGCCCCTTCCTCCATCTTCAAATTGCTCCATCTCTGACCTCTGCTTCTAAGTTCACATCTCCTTCTGTGGCTCAGAGCCTCCCACTTCCCTCTTACTTGGACCCCTGTGATTACAATAGGCCCGCCTGGATAATCCAGGGTCATCTCCCCATGCCAAGAACCTTCATTTAACCACAAGTGCAAAGACTCTTTCTTCTGCTTTATAAGGTAACAGATTCACAGGTTCCAGAAATTAGATGCAGACATTTTAGGGGGCCCCAGCAACAGCTGAAGGAGCCTTGGTGGCACAGTGGTTAAGTAAACAAACAAACAAAAAAACCCATTGCCGTCCAGTCGAATCCGACTCACAGCGACCCCTCCTTGGGTTTCTGAGGCAGTATCACTACGGAAGTAGACTGCCCAACCTTCCTTTTGAGGAATGGCTGGTGGGTTTGAACCGCCAGCCTTCTGGTTAGCAGTCAAATGCTTTAGTCAGCTGCAAACTAAAAGGATGGCAATTCGAACTCACCAGACACTCTGTGGGAGAAAGATATGGCAGTCTGCTTCTGTAAACCCTATGTGGTAGTTCTACTCTGTCCTATAGGGTTGATATGAGTCAGAATTGATTCAACAGCAGTGGGTTTGGTTTTGGTAACCACAGTTGGGGAGGAAGAGAAATTGAATAGAAGGAGGCGATCATTATTAACCAATATCACTTAGCAACTATCACTTATACAGGTGGTAGAACTGCTGCAATGACGTCAAACAAAAGTATAGAACATTTTTCTACAGCACGGAACTTTTCACCTTATCATGCTGCAGTAAAGGATCACTGGTTTTATACCCATGGAATCAGAATTTCTGTCTCCTCCTCCTTCCTAGAATCATAACATTTTAAACTTAGAAGAAACCTTGAAAATAAATTGCTTCTATTTCCATATGATACAAAGCAACTGAGATGCTGGCAGACGAATGGTGGTGCAAAAATAAAGACCAGGATTTCAGCCCATGTTTTATACAGCTCAATGTCATTTCTTTTTACTGTTTTAAGAAAGGTTTGGGTTTGTTTTATTAACAGAATACCAACTGACTTTTAGATAACTGCATATTATCTCAACCTGAAATTGCCCAAATTCATTATTTCAAGAAGCATTTTATAAGCACTGGGCCAGTAAGCAACATCATGATAAACAGAGAAAAGATTGGAGTTGTCAAGGATTATCATTTTACTTGGATCCTCGATCAACACCCATGGAAGCGGCAGTCAAGAAATCAAACGACATATTGCATTTGGCAAATCTGCTGTGAAAGATCTGTTTAAAGTGTTAACAAGCAAAGATATCACTTTGAAGATTAAAGTGTGCCCGACCCAAGCCATGGTATTTTCAATTGTCTCCTATGCATATGAAAGCTGGGTAAGAATAAGGAAGCCTTTAAAATATGGTTTTGGTGAATATACCATCGACTGTCAGATGCATGAACAAAACAACAAAAAGGTGCTAAGAAACAACCAAATACACAAATCTTGAGTCTTCTGGAGCTCATACCTTAATGAGGTAGACAAACAGGTAATCAAGATTCCTGTATACTATGGTCAATATTGTTATAAGGACTAGTTCGTTATTCCATTCATTCAGCCACTAAGATTGCCTCCAAGGTGGCAGAGTACAGTGAAGGGAGGACCTGACTGCACTACAACCACCGGCAATCCAAGGGCTGCATGTGCCTCAGAGAAGTGGGGGCAAGAGGGAGCCCCGTTTATGGAAGGCCTGAAAACCTCCATTTGGTGTGTTGTTGTTAGGTGCCATCAAGTCAGTTCCAACTCATAGAGACCCTCTGTTCCGCAGAACAAAAACAGTGCCTGGCCCTGTGCCGTCCTTTCAATCATCGGTATGTTTGAGTCCGTTGTTGCAGCCATTACTTCATTGCATTTTGTTGAGGATCTTCTTCCTTCTCACAGACGCTTTAACTTTACCAAACATGATGTCTTCTCCAGGGACTGGTCCCTCCGGAAGTCCAAAGTCTGTTGAGATGAAGTCTCACCATTCTCACTTCTAAGGAGCATTCTGGCTGTACCCACTCTGCATAAGAGATCCTTATCTGTGCTTCTGAAAAGGCATCTTACTGCTTAGGGTATCTTGGAAACTACACAAAAACCATCCAACCACTTCATCCTCGGCAGTAAGTATTTTTACTCCCTTAACAGTATTGTTTGGCTCTTTTCACACCCTCCCCCACTGACCCACTAGATCATCCTATTTGCTGTCCCTGCAACCCTCTCTCAAGACCATCATTACTTAGGGTTATAGTCAGTGCTGTGCTGGGGGATGCTTAACAGCTGGCCTTCCGGGGAAAAGAAGAAAAATCCTCGATCTGTGTAGCATTTGCCGATTTCCATGATGTAACGGTCCTGCCACAACTGCTCTGACGTAAGCGACGTAGTGTAACTGCACATGGAGTTAGGAAGAGATGCTCACACTCAGGCTGAGAACCAGTACACACCAGCTCCAGCATAGCTCTGAACAACCAGGAATACTCTGCAGCCGTATCTGTGAAGCCAAAAAACCTCAAAAGTGCTCCACATTCTGAGTCTTCCCAACATGGTCCAAGCGAGTTAGTTTCAACTATGTATTGTGACCGCCACATATTGGCTGAAATTATTTCCTTAACACTCTATCCAACCTTTCAAGTTTTATCTCCATCTAGGGGCCTTCCTTGGCCACTCCTGTCCCCACAGAATTCTCTCCCCTTTCTCATCCACCCCAATACACATCTGCGCCGCACACTTTTAAGTGTATTTGCACACAAGATTTCTGGATGGTGGAGTGTACGTGAAATGTCTGCACCCCTTCATATGTTTCCTGTAAGAACAAGAGCGACCATAGGTCCCTTCTGTATCAGCCTTTGTATCTTTCACAGCGGATAAGCACATGGCAGGTGTCGGTAGCACCTGCAGTAAGTCTCTATCAAAATAATCCATGGAGTTTATAAAATAGGAAATGCATAAATGCTTCAAACCTACCATCTCTAATGCTAACACCAAGACTTGGGGCTGGGTAGTTTGAGTTCATCTAAAAAAATGAAGTAAGTTGCACAAGGGACTTATGCACAGGAGTGAGGATTTGAACCCTGTTATCCCATATGGTTGTCATGGTGAGTAGGTGAGTTAATACATAAAATGTGCTTAGAATAGTAAGCATTCAATAAATGTTAGCTGTTGTAACTGTTCTCTTTCCCACACATGATTCCACCACCCACAGAGGATTCAGCAGTTCTTGAAAGTAAGAAGGCACCTCTGCCGAAATAAAGGAATTCCATGCCTCCCTAATGTATGCATGTCGGTTGCATTGCCCCTTTTCTGGGCTCTCCTGTCTTCTCTTCCCTACCCCACCCCCATTCTAGTCCCAGGTTAAAAGAGAAATCCACATCTCATCACCCCAGCAAGCGATATCACCCAGTGGCAGCAACGGATACAGCACTCAATGCTACCATACGCTCTATAACTTCATGGTGAGTTGAAAGAAAAACCACACCCATTTGCCAGGTGATTTTTATACAGGAAGGGATTCTAGAAGAAAATACAATCCTCACTAGAGGTTGGTTGGTTGTTTTTTCTTCACTATGAACCTCCCTTCAGTTATTTCAGTTTTGTGGGGTTTAAGAAGAGAGCACAAAATGTCACATAAACCTAGCTGGGAAGAAGGAAATATGACTGCCATTTCAAACACGTAGGACTCTTATAATACTTTTTGCTACAGAGAAAGATTTAGTATCAAAGATGGCTCCCATGAGGAGCCCAACCAACTAAGGCGATACAGTTATTACAATCCCAAAGATATTTTTTAGAAGAGAGTCACATAAAATAAACTCTGGTGGAAACCATGTAGGGAGATGTCCAAGTATTTTTGTCTCTGATG
>NW_006921947.1:624079-645343 GCF_000298275.1 Orycteropus afer afer
GCTGCCAGGTAACCATTTTGGCAACTGTAAGGAGGTATTTGTTTCCCTGTGGATATGAGACCATTAACACAGTCACATCTTGAACATATTTATATCCATAAGGCATTTTTCATTTCATATTCATGTTCAAAATAATGCAGATAAAAATTCAACTGTTGATCATTTCTTCTAATATTATCTTGGCTCTCAACAATGTTTTATTATTATTATTTTGGCAATCGAAATTATGTATTTTGGTATTAAAAAAGTCAGTAATGAACACTGTGCTTTTACACAAACTCTCAGGCCTCAATATTGTCCTTAACCAAATAAGAAAAAAATGTCTTGGGCTCTTGGTCTATTTTTCTATTCAACTAATTTATTAATTGAAAATGCAACCTAAACAGATTCAATGAACAAAAGTCATATATGCAGATGGTTACTACCTCAAACAGGAATAAAGGATTTGTAATGAAAAGGAAATCTGCCCCCCAACCCTAACCACACCCCCACAAGGGTTTCATGAAAGTTAAGAACGCCTTTGAAATTGTTGGCAAAATCTGCATACATTTGCATAGACACTTTCTGAGGAAGGGGTTCATAAACTTTCAACAGATTCTTCCAGGGTCCATGGGGCAGTAAGACTCAATAGTGTGGTTCATTTTGCTTAGAACAGCCCAGTAGGGTCAAATTATAGGCTAGGGTTAGTGTGTGTGTGTGTGTATGTGTGTGTGTGTGTGTGTGTGTGTAGAGCAGAGTCATGGATTAAGTTCCAAAGTCAGCAGAGAAGACAAAAATGCCACCAAGTTGAAACCACCAAGTCAGTCAAGTGGATCTTGGTCTTTGGACGCTCAAAAGCCGAAAAGAAAACTTTGTTTGCCTTTGCATTTCAGCTGTGGCCTCCTTCCTAGGGGCAGGGTAGTCACGATAGGTTGAAAGGGGGGAGAGAAATGGAGTAACCCACTCTTGTTTGCTAAGGTTACATGCTTGAATTTGTGGCTTAACCACACGTATCATGGCACCCACAGGAGTCAAGGAATGTTCCTCCTGGTGGAGAGAGAATGTTCAGTAGCCTGGGCTTCTGTGGCTTCTTAAAAATCCACCTAAGGCTTTAGCTTTAAATCCCAAACCCGCTTTTTTATAACATTAAATGAGAGAAGCAACAGGGCGGGTAGGTGGGCAGTATAAATCCCATAAAGCAGCAGTAATGACTAAATGTCCATTGGAGCTCTTAAAAATACCCAACGAGAAATTATTCTGAACAGCACCTCCTCCAAAGAGCTGTCTCTTTCACTTCTGTCTTAGTTCGTAAAAATAGACTTTAAAACCTGTTATAATCAGAGCTGTGAAGTCTAATCTCTCTCCTTCCCTCCCTCCCCTGCCCTCAACGCCACCAACATCTTGCATCTTGGAGAAGCAGCAAGCAGAATCTGCAGGAAGAGGACTCAGGTCTGTTCTGGTGACACAGAACCTTGCACATTTTTATATGTCACATCAATAATTCCACTAAAATAGCCTCCCGGGCCAGCCCGCAGAGATTGAGCAGCTAAAGATCCAGAGTTTCACACTGTCTTAGGGCCATCTCATTCGTAGACGATGGCATTTCCTATCCATGTGCTACAGCCACTTGAAAGAAAAATTTACAAAGCCCCAGTTGACCCGTTCATGCTACAGTAACTGTTTCCGTCTCCTGTGGAAAAAAAAAGGGGGGGGGGCCTTACAATTCCACAAGGCAGGGTGGTTGGAAAGAAGATGGCTTCGGTGGAAACTCTCCTTGAAGATACCAGGGATCCAGCCCCAGAGGAAACCACAAAGGCTAGAACAAACACCACAAGCAAAAATCAGCTAGCAGCAGTTATTCAGACGCCAAACTGGCAATCGGGTGCCCTCTTTCTTCGCTGGCCACTTCCCAGGGCTCATTATGAGAAAGATCGCGCTTTCTCTCTCCCGAATGAATGCCGCTTTTGAACACACTTTCTAGTTACGTTTGGTCCCAGTGCTGACGGATTATTTTAACCATGATCTCCTAATGGGAAACTCACTCACTCTTTTCCTGGAGAAAGAGCTGCCTTGTAAGAATTATAGCGGTTTTCACAACACCAGGATGTGTGGTGTTGGAAAGGGAAGAGACGAGGTCTTTGGCAAAACAACAGAGAAAACAATTTTCCTTTGGTTCATCTTGTCTCTTTTCAAGTTTGTAGTCAAATTTTGAAAGACACCAGAAATGCTCATGCTGCAGTTTCATATTTTGTACTCTATATGATAACCCACCAGCCACTCCTCGGAAGGAAGGTTGGGCAATCTACTTCCGTAGTGATACCACCTCGGAAACCCAAGGAGGGGTCTCTGTGAGTCGGGTCTGACTCGATAGCACATAACAACAACAACATGATAACCAGATCAGTGTTTTGCTAAAGCAGTTCTTTCTGGTATCTCGTTTTATTCACTAGCCTCTCATTGCTTTGTAGAAACAAATAGGACCACAGCCTGCTATCATCATTTATTCAGTGAGAGGCTAGTGAACTCAAGAGAAAAAGTTGCTGTAAGTTGTGCCAATTTGTTGTTGGCTCCAACTGGTGGCGACCTTATGTATTAACAAAAGGAAACGCTGCCTGGCTCTGTGCCACCTTCATGGGCTTTGGGACGGTTGAGCCCATTGTTGCAGCTACTGTGTCAATCCATCTGACAGGCGATTTCGCCCTTTTCCCTGACCGTCTACCAACCACAATGCCCCTTTCTAGCGCTTGGTCCTTCTTGATGACATGTCCGAAGTAAGCAAGTCAAAGTCTCCTCGCTCAGATGGAACATTCTGGTTGTATTTCTTCTAAAAGTGATTTGTTCATTCTGGCAGTCCACAGTATTAGTCATTCAATGCCCTTCACCAACACCATGTTGTTTCGATAAAGTTATATTTAAAAAGTCATCTACTGCTTGATGTCTCACTTTGTAGCATAAAGAATCATGGGAAGTCAGCAAGAGAACGAACAAATCTGAATGAATGGATGCTGACCTTTAACCTTGTGGCTAGCTCTCCAAGGATGTGCTTGGTCATGTAAACAAGGCAATGAAGCAGATCTCTGAAGCAGCTCAGTCGGCCAAAAAGCAGAGGGTGTGAGAATTCTGAATCGCCTGGCCTGGTTCTACTGACCATTTCCTCTTGTGGAAAGTGACAAGGGGGCTGCTGATACACGAGACCAAATGCTGGTCCCCCCTTGGGAACTAGGCGGTGGAGTGAAGGGAATCGTGAGAGGACGTGGTGATGGGGGCAAGAGGCTGCTGCCAGGGAACCTGGGGCACAATGAAGTAGGGACTAGCTTTTATTTATTTATTATTTTTTTAAAGATTCAGGAAAATAGCAAATTTGATTCCAGGCCTGGAGTTTTTCAAAGGAAGACTGAGAGGCTCGGGATGATCTCAGAAATAGCATTCTGGTAATATAGTCATGAGTGAGCCCACCAAAGACGTGAAAGGGAGACACAGGAAGTTGGAGTGGTTTATGGAAGTCTCCGTCCCACAAAGCCTCCATGAAAGGAGGGGGGAGGGTGTGGATTAAAGGACAAACAAGAATTCCAGAGGATGAAGGCAGAAGGGTGAGCTCCCAGAGTATGTGAGCTTGTTACCAGGTGGCCTCAAGTTGATTCTGACTCACGGTGACTGTGCCCCATAGAGTTTTCAATGGTGGCTTCTTCAAAGTAGATCACCAGGCCTTTCTTGCATGGTGTCTCTGGGTAGACTCAAATTTCTGCCCTTTTGGTTAACAGCTGAGCAGCTAACTGCATCACCCAGGGACTCCACCGACAGTATCTCAAAACTTTCTTCGAGTTCATTCCGACTCATAGTGACTGTACGGGATGGAGTAGAACTGCCCATAGGGTTTCCAAGGCTGGCAATCTTTATCGGAGCAGGAAAGATCTTTCTTCTGTGGAAAGCCTGGTGGGCTCGAAGCGCCAACCTTTAGGCTTAACCACTTTTGCTTGATCACTATGCCACCAGGACTTCTACCCAGAGTATAATGAAGGATGAGAAATGCAACAAAGGCTGTTGAGGAGAAAGGCCAGGGGATGCCCAGCTCTGCTTTGTGACTCAGAAAAGTCATTCAAACTCTTTATGTCACTAGACGTATGACAGCGTTATGGACTGAATTGTGTGTTCCTCCCCCCAAAAAATACATATTGAAATCCCAACCCTGGCACCTATAAATTTGATTCTATTTGGAGATAAGGTTTTCTTTGTTATGTTAATTAGGCAATACTAGAAGAAGGTAGGTTCTAAATCTAATCTCTTCTGAATATAAAAAGGGCAGAACACAGAGCCACATACAGGGAGACAAGGAAAACAGACAATGGTGACACTCATCAACGAGGATTGAAATAAACAAGGAAGGACCTCCCCCTAAAGCCACGCCCTGAATTCAGATGTCTAGCCTCCTCAGCTATGAGAAAAGAAATGTCTGTTCTTTAAAGCCATCCACCTGTATTTGTGTTACGGCAGCGCTAGGTAACTAAGACAGATTCTGTTCCCACGTTTTCCTCTTTTCTAAAATTCAGGTAATGAAAACACTGATCACAGGGCGGCTGCAAAGATCAAATGTCCGTGAGAGCGCTTTCTAAACCGTGAAGCAGTTCATGACAACATGACAAGGAAAAGAGGGAAGAGGCCATGAGCTACATTTTGTGGACTGATGCTTCAATTTTAACAGGTGAAAGAAAACCTGATTGTCTCAACTTCATTTTACTTCTGACTTCCTGGACAAGAAAAATGACCTTCAACAAGAAAAGAGTAGAAAAAAATATTAGGAAGAGCAAACTGAAGCCCCAAATTGATCAGCGGCTACTTAAAATGTATTTAAACATTACAGTGAGGATGAATTAACACCCCTAGGTACTCGAAGTGGGCAAACTGCAGAAAGAAGAGTCTGAAAAGGTTGAAAGTCATAGGGATAAAGGTTGAAACCTAAATGCAGGCCCTTAGGAACCAAGTGCATGAGTTCAAGATGGAGGTGAGGGCAGTGGTGGGGCAGGTTCTGCAGTAATGCAGAAAGAAACTGAAGGGATTAGCTGAAATCAGGGTCAGTTTGAGCCTAAATGCTTGTTCATCCCAAAAAGCCAATTAGACTTACATCGAATGACCAAAAACATGGGAATCAGATGACATCTGTTGATCTGTGTTCGGTTTGCGATGCCATCATTCTAGAATAACCATAAAAGTGACCCTGCATGGAAGGGCTGGTGGGAAGAATAGAAATTTTGCACGTAGGTACCCAGCATAGTGCCTCTCTCTGAACTCTTGGATTCTGCAAAATAGCTCCATTTTGCATTCAGCTGTGACAAGAGAAAACTGAAGAAGATTCAAGTTGGGCAAAGAATGTTTCAGAAAGTGAAAAGTTCTTCATAGTCATTTAAATAGGGTGTGTGTGTGTGTGTGTGTGTGTGTGTGTTTAAGGGTACTTCCTGGAAAGGTATTTGAATTATGGGGGGAAATGCTTTGTATTAAAATATCTTTGAGACAAATAACTGAAAACTTCTTGGTTATAAAAATAAAAGGCTAACTAACACCTCAGCAAAGAGTGAGTTGAGAGTTAATTTGGTTTTTGAGTTTTGAAGGTAATCCTCACAACTGAATGTAACTACAGGACTTTTAAATCAGATTCAAGACCAGACTTGGGCTTTTCTTGTATTTCTTTATTTCCCATAGCTTCTACTAATAGAACATGAATTACATATGTAAATCAGCTCTCCCTAAATGTGAAATACAGGATCTTAGTCATCTTTTCTTAGATAAAAATTGTCTGTTGTTGGTTATTAACCAGCCTACATTTAAAAGAGTAACTTTTGAAAATGTGCTGGTTGCATAAGAGTTTTCCTTTACCCCTTGGGTTAAATGAGGGGAAATTCCATGGCACAGGATAAAATGTATGCTGTTTCCACAGAAAAGATTCCGTCTCCACCAAGTTTGGCAATAGCCTTCTTGGACAACGAATAGCTTTCCTTTCTCACACTTACTCAATAAAGCAATTCAGTGCACAGCTCCCCTGAAACGGTGGTTATTGCTTTGGACATAACATAACCCGCATTTTTCCCTTGCTGAGACCCTGGGGGCATTTCTTGCCTCAATTCTGAAGACATTCCAAAGTGGTTAACCATGTTGTAAGTAAACAATACCACTTGGGACACATGGAGATGGCACAGACATTGTATCCCTAGTTCCCATCTTCTGGGACAACAGATGCATGAAATGTGGGAGGCTGGGTGAGAATACTACTCTAGCATTTGACCAAAATGTACTAGAGTAATTGTCTCAAAAACATTAGGTGTTAACTGATGAATGGATAAACTAAATGTGACACACATCTATACGGTGGAATATTATTCAGCAATAAAAAGAAATGAAATGCGGTCACAGGATACTTGGATGAACCTCAGAAACCCTGTGCAAAGTGAAAGAAACCAGTCAAATATTACCTGTATTCCATTTAAAATAAATGTCTAGAATAGGCAAATCTACAGAGACAAGAGGTAGACCAGTGGTTGCATAGATCTAGGGGTTCATGAGGCATGTTGAATTGCAGTTAATACTTACAGGTTGGTTTTGGGGGTATGAAAATGTTCTAAAATTAGATTGTGATGGTTGCACAACTCTGAATACACTAAAAACCACTGGCTCATACATTTTAAATGGGTAAACTGTATGGTGTGTGGATTTTAACTCCATAATACCGTTAGAAAACAGCAGGGAGTCATTACGAAAACATAGGGCCACTGACTGAAATCTATAGTCCCCCAACTTAGTTCCTTTTTACTCTCCCCTCCAGAACACCCTTACTCAGTGACATTTCAATTTTCCACTCAGTTATTTACTTATTGCTGCCATAGTTTTTGGCTTTGACATAACTTTAGACTGTTAAGGGTTACAAAAATAATACAGAGAATTCTCACACATCCTTTGTGCAGCTTCTCCTTGTATCTTACATAACCTTGGGTCATTTACCAAAATAAAAAAATTAACCTTGGTACAATACTGTTAACTAACGTCCAGAACTTACTTGCATTTCATCAGATTTTCCACTAATGTGCTATTTCTGTACCTGGGTCCAACACAGGGCAGCACACAACAGCCAGCTGTCATGTCTCTGTGGTTTCCTCCAATCAAGGGTCATTCCTCAGTCGTCCTGGCCTCTCACGATCTTGATTCTTTTGCAAGTATTTTGTCCCTCAGTTTGAGTTTGTCTCATGAGTCAGTTGAGGTGATGCCTTATCGGGTAGGACATCAGAAAAGGAATGTGGTACTCTTCACCGTGCATCACATCAGGGAGTCCTTGGTGACCACATGGATTCCTGTTGATGCTGACCTTGATCACTTGGCTAAGATGCATCTGCTAAGAGTCGCCACTGACTATTCGAATTGAAAACTCATTATCATGTGGTCAGCAAAGACTTATTCAATGTGTAACACATGCCAAAGACAACAGTAAGCTCTAGGGCACTGAGGCTCTGGCCTGTCTGCAAGTCAAGATCACCCGTGACGCCCTTTAAACACACACACTCCTTGGCTCCACCTTGTGAGATTTGGAACCAGAAGGCCTGACAGTGTCTTCTCAGGAGACTTTGATGGCGCCTGGACTATGAAGCAGAGAGAACCAGGGCAGTGACCTAGAAGGGAGGAGAGCACATGGCCCAAAAAAATCACAAAGCATTGATAAGCGTTCTAGCAAGGCAGGACAAGGGGCCAGGAGGAACACAGGAAACTGCCCAATACTGCCTCAGGGACCTTGTCCAAGACACTTCTCAGAGGTGCCCAACTCCTCAACAGCTCTGGTCGCTCTGCATTTGCTTTTCAAACGCCACGATGAATATAATGCACTCAAAGAAAAGTACAGAGTATGCATTTTTGTCAGCAAAGCCACATTGTCTACAACAGCCCTTTGAAAAAAGGGAGAGCTTTTACAACTGTGAGGTTTTAAGTGTTTGGCAGCTTCCAAATCTGTTGGAAGAAGTAAGAGCTGTCCCAACCTCTGGCAGTGTCAGGAGATTTGGGGGAGAAGGTGGGAGAGGGGCCCCCCAGGCTGAGTAGCACTTCATGGAAACCACAGTGGTTAACTCTTCTTACTAGTTCATTCCATTTCCTTAAGCTCACAGCTTTAGCGAAGGCATGAGGAGCAGCTGGGGCTGGGTGAATCAAGTAGGATCACCTGGGGCGCTCTGACAACCCTCCCAGGAGCTCCCTGAGATTCTGATGGAATTGCTTCGGGGCCGGGCCTACACATCTGGCACTTTTTTAAACCTTGCCATGTGCATCGGGGGAGAGAATCATTAGGTTAGATGAGAGCCTTGCTCTCTCACAGTGTGGGTCTCAGCCCAGCAGCATCTGCTTCACCCGGGAGCCGGTCCAAAACACAGGCTCTCGGGTTGTTCCCAGACCTATTGAACCAGCGCCTAGATAGATGCTTTTTAACAAGATCCAAGGTGATTTGTAAGCAGGCTCGTGTTGGAGAAGTATTGAGGGAGAGCTGTCTGAAGGATACAGCAGCCACTGGCCACATGTGGTGATATTAATTAAAATGAACAATTCTCTTCCTTAGTCATACCAGCTAGATTTCAAGGGCTCAGTAGCCACACATGGCTATCATATTAGACACAGATATAGAATATTCCTGTAAAAATGGTGTGGAGATGTCAGGCCACCTCTAACTTCACAAGGGGGAAGAATCGTCAATATCAGCCCAAGGCTGATTCCTATGAAATAGAGTTCAGACGTGCCTCCATCCTCAACTTTTTACCAATTCTGACACCAGCTGTCCTCCCCACAGCACTCTCTACTTCTTTTCTTTTTCTCAATAGACAATTTGTTGCAATGGCCACACAGAACTCACGGAGCACACTCACAGTTAGGTTTACTGAGGTAGTAACAGGCTACAAATAAGGATCAGGAAGCATATAGGCAAAGTCTCCCTTCTTAGGATATTCAGGTGGCCAACAAACATATGAAGAAATGCTCACGATCATTAGCCATTAGAGAGATGCAAATCGAAACAATGAGATACCATCTTGCTCAGCACTAGTACCAAAGTTCAACAAGGCAGAAAATAACAATTGCTGGCAAGGATGTGGAGACATTGGGACTGTAAAATGGTACAACCACTGTGGAAAGCAGTATGGCAATTCCTTAAAAAAGATGGAATTAGAAATACCATTTGACCCAGCATTCCCATTACTAGGAATATATATCCTAAAGAAGCGAGAGCCATGACAAGAACAGACATATGCACACCCATGTTCATCACAGCACTATTTACAATAGCCAAAAGATGGAAACAACCTAGGTGTCCATCAACTGAGGAATGGAAAACCAAACTTTGATACATACACACAATGGAATACTATGCAACCCTAAAGAATAACCTAGAATCTGCAAAATACCACATAATGTGGATGAACTTGGAGGACATTATGCTGAGTGAAATATGTCAATCACAGAAGGACAAATATTGTATTAGTCTGTTATTGTAAAAGTCAAGGAAAGATTTATCTATGGAAGGAAATTTTCTTTGTTGGTTACCAGGTGTGGGAGGGGAGGGGAGGGAACACTGTTAGATAGGTAGAGGTAAGTATTGATTTGGGTGAAGGGAAGGGCAATGTACCAAATGTGAGTGATCAACATGGTGGCATTGAGGAAGAGGAAGGCATAGAGAGGTACGTGGGAAGTACAGACAACAAAGAAGAACCCTTTTGCACATACAGTACTGCTTTACCAGTGAAGGCAATCATGGATATGTGGGTGGATAGATGGGTGGATGGGCTGAACTATTAGGTATGTCTATAAAGCAGGGAGTGTACCCAAGACCATGTATAGGGTGGGAAGACAATGGTTCTTTAAGTGTATTTGTATGATCTGAATTCCCAGGTGTATAGTAGATCTGACAAGGGACAAGATTGTAGTCACTTCTTAGTCACAGCCAGCTACCCAAAGGGACCAAGTAGTTGAACCTGTGAGCTCAGGACCATAGTCCCAGGGGACATCAAGCTCAATTGGCATAACGTACTACACAAAACATTGTTCCACCTCCTACTTTTGTGAGTAGTGACTGGGATCTTAAAAGCTTGCAAGCAGCCATCTAGATGCAACAATGGGTCTCTCCTTGTCCAGAGCAAAGAAGAATGAAGAAAGCCAAAGATTCATGGAAACAATTAGTCCTAGCAACTGGTACACCATGTGATCCGCAGCCTATATGACTATGAGACCAGAAGAGCTAGATGGTGCCTGGCTACCACTGTCAACCACTCGGAGGGGGATCTATGTAGGAGATCCTGGATAGAGAGGGAGACCAATGTGGAACAAAACTCAAAATCATTTGGAAAAGAAAGGGGGGGCAGGTTTGCTGGCCTGATAGAGCCTGGTGGAACCACTCCGACTATGGCCCCTAGCTGCCCTTCAGGTCTGGAATTGAACCTACACCTGTGGTTTCCAGCCAAACAAAAGACAAGCATAAGAGTTGAACATGTACCTGAGGTAGATACACTCCTTGGAGAGAACAATCATGGGAGAAAGAAGGGCTGTTAATGCACAGGGAGACAGCTCAGGGGGCAGGGGTGCATTGAGGGATGGACACAGGGAAGAGGAACTATCAAGAGGAAGTGGGAGGGGAGCTGTTGCATTGTGGTGAATTGTGGTCAATGTCATGAGACAAAGTGTCTGTGAACTGCTGTGTGGAAAGTGAATTTGCTCTGTAAATTTTCACCCAAATCACAATAAAATAAAACAAAATTTTAAAAAGTCTCCCTTCTTCTTCACAGGACAGCTCTCTCTCTCCCACTCTCTCAGGCCACCCTTCCCCCACCCAGGACAGGCCCCCTCTCTGCCCCCCCCCGCCTCCTCTCTTCTCCCCTTTCCCCAGGAGGACAGTCCCCCTCTCTTGCCCTTGGCTCCCACTCAGGTCTGGCCTCTGCCCTGCTCAGTCAAGTGTTACAAAGCTCTTTATCTCTGTCATTATGTGCCCAGAGGCACCCCAATCATCCAGTAAGCTCTGACCCAAAAGGGTCTCTCGCTCCGTGGATTGATGGCTCCACCAAGAAGCCTGAAGGTGCTTGGTTGGCTCTCTTCATGTGGGTCAGCACATCCAGCATAGCCACCTCAGGCCATGGGCCAGGAAGCCCCCCATGCCACCTCATACCAGTCTCCTGGTTCTGCTGCTCCTATCTCTGCCATGCTTCTCATCATCTCACGACTCTCCAGTGTTACAGCGCTGTCTGGCTCCTGGCTCTAGGAAGTGCTCAGCACAGGGACCTCGGGTCCGAAGGACACATGCCCCCTCCTGACTCTTTTTCTTGCTGGCATTGAGGTCTCCCCTTCCTGCCTGAGATGACTCATTTTAAGCCTAGTGGGAGGACAAAACTGGCCAATTCCTTCATTAGGGTTCCATACATCTTGTTTGCATGGCCCCACCTCCACAAGGGTGCCATGCACCTTATTTGCCTTATTAGTGAGCTGTTTAATCCCTTTGGTGGGCCACAAGCACATTACTTGCATAGTCCCAGCCAATCATAGGGAGTTACAGGACCAAACATGGCTAAAAGGGTCACATTAAGTAATTCACTGCACCAAAATTCCCATAATCACAGAAATTTCCATTGGGCAGTGCTGGGCTAGAATGTTTAGTGAGCAGTAGCCCTTGTTATTCAAGTGAATGTGAATGTCAGGGAACAGAGGTGGAGGCTACTGGGTCCAGCTCTTCCTCCAGGTATAGCACCTAAAGCAATGGCTCTTTAATCAAAGATCAAGGAAGAAACCACAAGCAACAAAGGATGGCCATTCTTCAGGCTCTAAGTAGCTTAAGACTACAGACTGGGTCCCACACTTTTTCTGTATCACTCATAGGCAGATCATTGTGTCCTTAGAAGGCCAGTGGTCAATTGTCATTGATTGGTTATTCATCAAAGGCAACACAAAGGTGAACATGCAAAATGTAGAGACATGTTTATCTTCAAGTTTTTAGGAGTTTCTTGTCAGAATTTTCCACACAGAAATCCTCTCTGATAAACACTCATAGGTCATGAGTTCCTAGTATAACTGGTCACCCAGGAACAGTACCCAAAGCCCTACCTTAGTAGATACTCTCATAGGGTACTTTATGCTGTTCACCAGAAACATCGGCAAATGAGATGCTAATATGCAGGGAAGACAGCAGGATGGGTCCAGGAAGCCCATGTGGTTGTGGGGGTTCTGGAACAATCTACCACTTGTGAAGAGGGCTTCCTGCTGACTCTGAAGGCAAAAGGAAACTTCTTCAAGCCCTTACAAGCTCTTATCACATCCATCTATAATCACTAGGGGCAGGGGACAAGAGAATGGCTGTTCCCTAGTGGAACTCGGCCTCCACTATAGAGTGCCGTATGTCAGACTTCAGTGGGCCTGTTGTTTGACGATGTTTGAAGTGATGTCATGCACATACCATGATGCTGGGTCACCCCTATGTAGTTCCTGGAATCATGGACAACCATTGGGGTAATTTGGGAGCAGTATCTCAACAGGACCATTTCCAGATTCCATAATTTCCAGCTATGTGATTAAGTCATTATAAGGCCTGGGTCATAGGGCAGGGGAGGACACTGCCATGACTGTATCCTCGCCTTAAGCAGCCCCTTGTTGCTCCCAGATGGTTGAAAATCAACTGGCAAATCCATACTCACTAAAACTGGAGATGATGAGAGGAGCTTTCTGCCCAAGTAAGCAACATTCTCTATCTAGAAGTGGAAGGTATCCTTTAGAAGTGGAAGAGAGGATGGCAATATGGGACACAATGAATGTAACGAGATTGCAGCACTCTCTGAAACATAAATTATGTTCCAACAAAGAGATGCCAGAGCAGGTGAAACTTGACAAGCATTCTGAATGGAGAGTTTCCTTAGGGTGTGGGATAAAGCATGAGCTATTTAAACAGAGGAGTTTGGGAGTGGGTAGAGTATAAATTGTAAAGCTCCCAAGAACTGTGTCATTTCTTCAGTTAAGGAAAAAAAAAAATAATTGTTTCAGAAACTAAGTACCTGGCAGCACTGATCCTTTGCATCACTTGATTTTGGATCAATTTTAAAAATAATTTTACCATATTTGCTTTGCTTCATTTTTCCTAAAGTGAATCACAGCCCTCCTGACTTTTCACACCTATTTAATACATTATCTTGGAAAAAAAATACGCACATTTTCCTACATAACCAAAATACGATTATCACCCTTCCAAGAGTTAACACATTTCTCAATGTCATCCAAGACTTTGCCAATATTCAAATCCCACTGTCTCCTAAAATGTCTTTACAGTTGCTTTGATTGAACCAAGATTCAACAAGGTCCTAGATATGAGACAATCAGATACAAATATAGAAAACCCAAACAATAGAAAATGGAAAATTAAACTTTAATAAAGCTGACGGAAGGAAAAAAATTAAAGGGAACTCCTTGTGTGGATTTTTTTTTTTTTTTTCTATTCAGAGTTCAAAGTCGGGTGGAAAAGAACAAGATGCCCTCAAGTTGGTTCTGACTCACGGCAACCTCGTGTGTGTCAGAGCAGACTGCTCCACAGGGTTTTCAATGGCTGAGTTTTCAGAAGTCGATCACCAGGCCTTTCTTCCAAGGCACCACTGGGTGGACTTGAACCTCCAATCTTTTGGTTAGCAGCCAAGTGTGTCAACTTCTTACCACCCAGGGACTCCAGGGAAAAAATAAGGAACATATTATCTGAGGAGGAGCCCTGGTGGAGTAGTGCCTAAGGCATTGGACTGCTAACCAGAAGCCTGGCGGTTCAAACCCACCAGCCACTCCTCAGAAGGAAGATGGGGCAATCTACTTCCTTAGTGATACTGCCTTGGAAACCCAAGGAGGGGTCGCTATGAGTCAAAATCGACTCGACGTGAAAAGTGAATTTACTCTGTAAATCTTCACCCAAATCCTAATAAAAAAAAAAAAATCGACTCGACGACAGTGCGTTTGAGTATTATCTGAGGTAAGAAGGGTTTTCCCCTCAACTTGCAGATGTATCAATAATTCCTTGACCTCCCTAACAACATGGGCAAGTTGATAGAGGGGCCAGAGAAGAGAGCAGAGTTCTGGGAGAACAAAGCATTTCAATAAATCTAAAAGGAATCAACGTAGATGCTTTGGGAGCACAAAAACGGAAGGTTTCTGATCCTCACAAAAGGCTCCCAGCAGTTACTGAAGAGCAGCTATGCGCCTGAGATTCTCACATATACACTTCCTTTAATCCTCAAAAAAATCCTTCAAGAAAGTTTGACTATGCCCATTTTAGAGAGAAGGAAATTGAGGCCATAAGGAAATCAGTGGTCTGCTGTAAAAGGCAGAATAACGGCCCTCCCAAAAGTCTACATCCTAATCCCCAGAATTTGTGACTATGTTTCCTTACATGGCAAAAGGGATTAGGGCTACAGGTGGAATTCAAGTTGCTGATCAGGTGATGTTAAAACAGGAAGAGTAGCCTTGGGTTACCCAGGTGGGCCCAATATCACCTAACCTCAAATCCACTGCCATCTAGTTGAGTCCATTCTGACTCATAGTGACTCTATAGGACAGAGTAGAACTGCCCTATGGGATTTCCAAGGCAGAATCTTTATGCAAGCAGACTGTCACATCTTTCTCCCGCCGAGTGGCCGGTGGGTCAAACAGCTGACTTTTCAGTTTCCAGATGAGCGCTTTCACCACTGCATCACCAGAGCTCCTTGAATATGATCATAAGGGTCCTTAAAAGTGGAAAGAGGGGGGCAGGCGAGGAGTCAGAGTGATGTAATATGAGGAGGATTCCACATGCTCTGGCTGGTCTGAAGATGGAGGAAGGCCACAAGCCAAGGGATGTGGGCAGCCTTTAAAAGCTGGAAAGTCAAGGAAGCAGATCATCCACAAGAGCCCTGCTGACACCTAGGTTTACTCCAGGAATACCCTTGGGATTTCTGACCTCCAAAAATGTAAAATAAGTTTGTGCTGTGTCAAACCACCAAGTTTGTGGTAACGTATTACAGCAGCCATAGGAAATTAATACAGCAGGGATATAAGAAAGGCCCCCATAGCCTTTCAGTTTACAACATCATTTGCTTTTGCAAGGAGTCCCAGGGCTCAGTAGTAAAGCACTTGGCTATGAACCAAAAGGTCGACGGTTCAAACCCACCAGCATGCTCTGCGGGAGAAAGATGTGGCAGTCGGTTTCTATAAAGATTTATAGCCTTGGAAGCCCTATGGGGCACAGAAGTGCTACTCTGTCCTATAGAGTCGTTATAAGTCAGAATCGATTCAATGGCAGTGGGTTTGGTTTTGGGTTTTGCTATTTCAATATAGTCTAGTGCCTAAGGCATTTGACTGCCAACCAGAAGGCTGGTGGTTCAAACCCACCAGCCAGTCCTTGGAAGGAAGATTGGGCAATCTACTTCTGGAGAGATAGCACCTCAGAAACCCAAGGAGGGGTCACTATGAGTCGAGACCGACCTGACGGCGGTGAGTTTGGTTTGGTTTGGGTTTAACCTAAAAGTCAATCTTGTTAGGAGGTGAGGATTTTGACCAAGGAGAAGATGCATGTGCAGACAGATTGGCTGGCAGCAAGAGCCAGCCATAAATGAAAAATTCACCAGTAAGAAGCTGCAGTTTAGACAGTCCACATGTGGGTAACTGAGAATTGGCTTTGCCACTTATTCATTTTCAAATTCAAATACAATGCTGCCGGTGGTTCTCAGTAGGAACTTTTTATTGGGAGGGCCAAAGGAGTCTTCTGATTTAAACTATTAAATTCTACTCGGGGAGGACGTAATTTCATCAGTTCTACAACTCTGATAAGGTGGTGCACGTCCAGAAACTTTATAAATATGACACTGTACAGTAGCATCCCATAGGAAGAACCTAAATAAAGCATGAATGGCCTCAAACACAAAGGGCTTCATTCAAACACTTGGTTCCAAAAGCTCCCAGATGCTCACCAGTGACTTTAAAAAGCTAATGATGAAAGGCACTTGGCCCTGCCCCTCAGCCATGCCTAGTAGCAAGTTTCATTCTCAGCAACCGTCTACGGCCATAAAAGCCCTCCATGGGGAACTGCCAGGTATCACCTGGAGGGCTTGTTAAATTCAAAGTGAGAGACCCACCCCCAAAATTTGATCCAGCAGGTCTGCTGGGGTGGGCTCAAGAATTTCCGTTCCTATCAAGTTCCCGGGAGCTCTGGTAGCGTAGTGCCTAAGGCACTTGACTGCTAACCGGAAGGCTGGTGGTTCAAATCCACCAGCCACTCCTCGGAAGGAGAATGGGGCAATCTACTTCCATAGTGATACTGCCTCGGAAACCCAAGGAGGGGTCGCTATGAGTCGGTCCGACTCGACGGCACATTACAACAACAACAACAACATCAAGTTCCCAGGTGATGCTGCAGCTGTCGATCCAGGAACCATACCTTTAGGACCACGGGTATAAACCCATTATTGCCACCTGCAAATGAGTTCTACTCGGAGAAATCAGGGCCAGCTCTTCTGCTTATTACTAAGGACAGAGGAATTTTTCTGCTTCTGTGAGGGCTTCTTTTCCCTTGCAAGGAACACAAAAGACTTTGCTAACATACCCACTGATTCTCCCAGAAACATGCAAACATTCAACGTTATGTCACATTAGGTTATCTCACATTAGGAGGAAGGCCTCAGGCTCACTACATGCCTGCGCAAGCAGAAAATGGTACTTTCCAGGACCCGAGGCTGGCAGGTGATGCTACTACATGGGCATCGGCCATGCTTAAAGCAAGCGGTGGAGAGTTCTGTCCAAACGAATGTTCTTATGGGAAGAAGACGCTAGAGGCCCTCTGGCCTGCTCTCCTAAATGCCTTGCGCAACCAGAGGAGCCTTTTTAAAAGGCAAACTGGATCAGTTCACTTGCCTGTTGTGGATTGAATTGCATCCCTCAAAAGAAGTCCTACCCCCCGAGCTGTGAATGCAACATTGTTTGGAAATAGGTTCCTTGTAGGTGTAATTAGAATGAGGTCATTGGGTGGGTCCTAATCTCTTTAGGACTTGTGTCCTTGAAGAGAAAGAGAGAAGATGGCTATGTGAAGACAGAGGCAGAAATTGATGTGATGCGGCCACAAGCCAAGGAATGGTAGAGCCACCAGAAGCTGGAAGAGGCAAGGAAGCCTCCTCCCTGGAGGACACGGAGAGAGCACGGCCCAGCTAACATCCCAAATTTGGACTTTGGGCCTCCAGAGCTGTGAGACTAAGTTTCCATTGTTTTCAAGCCACTCACTCTGTGGTGTTTGCTATGGCAGCGCTAAGTAAACCTCTCACTGTTCTTTGCACAAAATCCCACATTCTACCAAGTTCTGCAAGGGCTTTGAGGCGCCAGCTCCTGCCAGATTCTTGATCAGCACAAACCTTTCCTCTCTTCTGTCCATACCCCATACATGGGCCAGCTTTCTGTTCAAGTATGCTCCACTGGGTCCTGCACAGGGCCCTGGCCACTTGCCATTCTCTGGATCTGCTGCCCTGCCCAAAGCTGACTGCTTCTGGTCATGCAGGTCTTAGCACAAACCTCACTGACGCTGTGAGGGTCTCTGAGATTGCCCACCCCAGCTCCTCAAGGTCACACCTAGTCTAGACTCCAAAGCACCTGCTCACAGTCTGAAATGATCTGGGACATTCACCTGTTTGTCTTTGTATTGCTGGTCTCCCTTCACTACAATGAAAGCTGTGAGGTCAGGAATCTTGTCCACCATGTTCACCACTCTATCCCCCACAACTAAAACACGAACTGGGGCCCAGAAAGCATTCAGCAATACTGGATGAATAAATAAGGCAGTGGAAAGCGAGGCACGAGTCAATTGAGCAAATTTTCGGTGAGGCTGATGGTAAATTAATAGCTAATGCTATTACGTAATAGCTCACTGCTTAGTACTATCTGGTGGCGTAGTGCCTAAGGCGTTTGACTGCTAACCAGAAGGCTGGCGGTTCAAACCCACCAGCCACTCCATGGAAGGAAGATGGGGCAATCTACTTCCGTAAAGATTTACTGCTTTGGAAACCCAATGGGGGTCGCTATGACTTGGAATCAACCCGATGGCAGTAGGTTTTGTTTTGTGTGTTTATTAGCGTATTTAATCTTCACAACCGTCTGAGGTAGTTACCTGAAACTTTAGATGACGAAACGGGCACAGAGAGGAATTTGCCCAAGATCACAAAGCTAGCAAGGGGCAGAGGCAGGATTCAAACCCAGGTGTTGTGGCTACAGAGGTCACTACTTAACCACTGCAATACAAATCCGTTTGGGATCTGGTTTTTCAGAAATGCAAACTGAAAAAAAGGCTGCCCTTCCTATTCACCCGGAAACCAGAAACGCTTTAGAGATTGCCAGCCCCCTCTGTGGTTCTTAGAGAAAAAGATTTTGTGTGCAAAGTGGTTTAGTTCCTAATACCATGTTTGAAACTTCTATTACCTTTTGTTTCAAAGAGCTTCTTTCCATTTTTTTTTTTTCTTTCCAAATCATCAGAGCATGGGCCTTGATTAGTTGTCAATCTCTCATGGTCTGGGTTTACGACTGAATTATATAGGGCTACATACATATGGCTATTGACCATTGGTTGTGGCTAGTCCCCATTTCCATGTGCTGGAAGTGTAAAAGTCACACCTGACTTCAAAAAGACCTGGGGGGGGGACGTTTAAATCTTTTATATTAATTACGTGTTGAAAGATGACACTTTGGATATATTGGGTTAAGTAAAATAAATTTAACCTGTCTGCTACCTTTTAATGTGGCTACTAGAAAATTTAAGATTAGAGATTTGGCTCACATTATATTTCTATTTGACAATACCAATCTAGAATATTCTAGTATAGTCCATCGAATATATAAAATATCTAAAAATGGTTCCCTGGGTTAGAAATGCATTCTTTATTAATCAGATTTTTATTTAGAAACAAATGCAAGATTCTTCCAGGTTCTGAATGTTAACGAATTCATCGGGCTTCCTTTGACTTAGCTCAGTGCACAGGACTAATCTGACAGTCTCCACTTATCTTCCTGCGTCATAAGGAGTTCATTCGGTGGCTGTGAAGCAGTTCTGCATTGTTCTAAAACACAGGGAAAATGTTTGTAAGGACCAATCAATAACGCAACCACCCCCCACCACCATCAAAAGATTCTGCCAATCTTAGCTCATTTTTATTTGCTCTGGTTTCGGAAACTATGGCATAAGAAGAAATGACAAGGCTCCATTTTCTTGCCACAGTTTTTCACCCTGAGAACTACAAAATCATGCAGCATGTCATTAGGTGGGTTGAGTTTTCCCATAGACTTTGGATAACTGAGCCTGGGTCCTGCTCAAGGAGTCCAGATCAACAAAGATGTAAATAATGACAGAAGGAAATATACAACCTCCTGCCTGCATGTCTTCAAAATATCAAGAGGAGGATCCACAGAGTACATGGGCTCAGATATGAGACCCAAAAGACCACTTGGCATATTCGAACTTTATGGAAGAGGAAACAAACTCTGAGAAGGGGCTAGGAAAATCACATTTGTGCAGCATCTCCATATATTTTACATACATCCCCCATTTAATGAGCAATCCAGAAACCTCCTAGAGGATGAGTCCCCAGCCCTGTGTTCCCAGCTCAGGGCTGCTTTTTTTTTTTTTTTTTAAATCATTCTGTACTGCTTCCCTGACAAAGTCTTTAAACTGCAGAACTAAACTATAATTACTAAGTATACAAGGGGACTGGCTTATTAGAAAATGGCCATACATACACGTTCTAATACATATTTACTGTGACTTTATTTCATCCCAACCTAAAACATTAGCTAACCCCACTGCCCTTGAGTTGAATCTGACTCACAGCGCCCCTACAGGACAGAGCAGAACTGCCCCAGAGGGTTTCCAAGGCTGTCAATCTTTATAGAAGCTGACTGCCCCTTCTTTCACATCTTTCTCCCACTGAGCAGCTGGTAGGTTCAATCCACTGACCTTTCGGGTGGCAGCCAAGTGCTTTAACTACTGTGTCAACAAGTCTTCTCACTAGCTAACAAACACTGTTGTTGTTGTTATGTGCCGTCGAGTTGGACTCTACTCATAGCGACCCCTCCTTGGGTTTCCCAGGCAGTATCACTACGGAAGTAGATTGCCTCATCTTTCTTCCGAGGAGTGGCTGGTGGGTTTGAACCGCCAGCCTTCTGGTTAGCAGTTAAGTGCCTTTAGGCACTACGCAACCAGAGCTCCTAACAAACACTAACACTACATTAATTATCTTGTGGTGTAGTGCCTAAGGCATTTGACTACTAACCAGAAGGCTGGCAGTTCAAACCCACCAGCCGCTCTACTTCTGTAGAGATCCTGCCTCAGAAACCCAAGGAGGGGTCACTATGAGTCAGAATCTACTTGACGGCAGTGAGTTTGTTTGTTTTTTGCCTCCTTAGAAATAAGAATTCTTAGCTATTCAAATGTCCAGGAAACTTACCCTAAGTACCTTTTTTTTTTCTTTCAATAAGTTACCCCTAACAAAAAGAGAGGTATGCAAAAATCACACTTCCAAAATTAGAGACTCTAGACACTAAGGGAGCTCTGGTGGCTTAGTGCCTGTTCTGGTTACCCAGTGCCACTCTAACAGGAATATACCACAAATGGGATGGCCTCAACAAACAGGAGTTTATTCTCTTACAGTTTGGAGGCCTTAAGTCCGAGTTCAAAGTGCCAGGCTCTAGGAGCTGGGTGAAAGCCCCTCGACCTTGGATTTCACCTCTGCCTCTTGCTCCTGGCCCAACGAAGCTTCACTCAGGCAGCTACTGGCTGTTGAGGCTAACAAGCCCAAGGTCAACAAATAAAATGGCACAGTCCTGATGTTACCAAACCACACGGCAGGCCATTAATTCAAGTCCATTGTTAAGTCTCAAGGTTGGCAGAGCATGGTAGGCTGCTGAGCAATGGCACGGCTACGTGCAGGGTCCAAGCGTGCTATAGGCTAGGCATGATTCTCAAAGCTTCTCCTTAAATACAGGAAGCAGACCACATCCCAAAGGCAGCTACTCAGCTGCCTGTAGTAGATCCCACCATGGAGCTGATTACTAGTCTCATTATGGGGAATAACTACCACCAGCTGCCCAGGCACTCAGCTAGGCCCAGCCAAGTTGACATACAAATTTAACTACCACAGTGACTAAGGCATTTGACTGCTAACCAGAAGCCTGGTGGTTCAAACTCACCAGCCACTCCTCAGAAGGAAGGTTGGGCAATCTACTTCTGTAGTGATACCACCTTGGAAACCCAAGGAGGGGTCG
>NW_006921947.1:646350-648582 GCF_000298275.1 Orycteropus afer afer
TTTCAATGAGATGGATTGACATGGTGGCTGCGATGATGGGCTCAAGTATAGCAGGGATTGTGGGGCTGGCACAGGATCGGGCAGTGTTTCATTCTGCTGTGCATGGGGTCGCTATGAGTCAGAAACCACTCGACGGCACCTAACAACAACAACAACTGGGTCTACTGGACTCCAGGCCTCCACCAGTGACGGAATCTTACGAGGTGATGGGACAGGGGTATCTGTCAGGGAGAGGTCGAGTGCTCTCTTCCTGGAGCAGAGCTTTTGTGAGCATCCAAGAAGAGATGGCAGAAGATCCTCTGACCTACAGATCCTGGCTGATGGTGGTGGTAAAAATGGACAACTCCATCCAGCCTGGGCCTTTCCGGGCTGTTCTCAACTACCTGTACACAGGGGAGCTGGATGAGAATGAGTGGGACCTCGTGCACATTGCCCACATTGCAGAACTACTTGAGGTCTTTGATTTGTGCATGATGGTGGCCAATATTCTCAACAACAAGGCCTTCATGAACTAGGAGATCACCAAAGCCTTTCATGTACACTGGACCAACTGGGTTAAGGAGTGCTTGGCAAAAGATACCTTCTCAGATGTGACCTTCATTCTGGATGATGGGACCATTAGTGCCCACAAGCCTCTGTTGATTTCCAGCTGTGACTGGATGGCTGCCATGTATGGAGAGCTGTTCGTAGAGAGATCCACCAGGGAGGTGGTATTTCCTTACACTAGCAATAGCTGCATGAGGGCAACCAAGTGTGGCAAGCAGAGGCGGTTTGCGAGGATGATGAGTTTCGTGTCATCCAGGTTTTAGTCTCTCAACAGTGAGAGCGCATGAAGGTTTGGCAGGGAAATTAGCAGACAAGGAAGGACTCTTGAAGCAAACCTGCCCTCAATAATGCCCTTTGCTATTTTTGACCCCTCTCTCAGCAAAATCTTCATGAACAGGGGAGTGGGGAGGGAGAAGCTGGTCCTCCTCCTTCTCATGGAAAGATACTAGGACTCTACTCTATAAACCAACTCAGGGCCAGGACTATCTCTGGGTCCCACCTCCCTCTATCTGTCACTGCTGCAGGCAAGAGATGGATGGAGTGAGGAGGGAGGGGAGTCTAGGTATTAATTTGACAGCAATGAATAAGCAGAGCAGTGAAATGTGAGTGGCAGAGAATGAGGCCTGTCTTATCTGGGAAAAAGCAGTAGCCTATTTTATGTTGGAGTTTTGAGTGGTTTACTTTTTAATCCCTTTTGTTTCCAAATGTTATCATAATGGCCCCAATGAAAAGCTGACCTACCCTTTTAAAGCTAAAACATGCAGAACAGAAATAATATCTGAGAAGCACAAAAACCTACACTGTACACTTATGTGATGTACTTGGAATGTGTTAAATTAGCAAGAGAAATGCAGTTTTGACCTTGCCATCTACCCCCTTCCCCAGATTCTACAACTCACCAGCATAAAACGTTTATTGTTTTCTCAGTTGGGTGCTGCAAGAAAGCTTCTCCAAATTAGTATTCTACATATGCATTGATGCAAATATATTCAACTGTTAAGCTAATGAATTGGAAAGCAAAGTTACCCTGAGGTTTCACATCTAATCAATGATTAATTAAACCCAATGCCTTTAGGAACTCAATTGTCATCTTTGTAGGATATCACATTTTTTTTTTCTCCAGTGAAATCCTAAAGCATTTTCCTGAAATACTGCATTCCTTCACCTTGATGGTTCTAGTTATTGTTATTGTTGTTAGGTGCCATCAAGTTATTTCTGACGAATATTGACCTCATGTACAGCAGAATGAAACACTGCTAGGTCCTGTGCCAGCCCCACGATCCTTGCTATACCTGGGCCCATCGTTGTAGCCACTCTGTCAACCCATCTCATTGAGGGCCTTCCCGTTTTTCATTGTCCCTTCACTTTGCCAAGCATGATATGCTTCTCCAGGAAATGGTCCCTTCTTATAACATGACCAAAGTAGGTGAGACGAAATTTGGCCATTCTCGCTTCCAAGGACCATTCTGGTGGCACTTCTTCCAGGACAGATTTGTTAGTTCTTTTAGCAGTCCATGGTATTTTCAGCATTCTTCGCCAACACCACAACTCAAAAGCATCAAGTCTTCTTCAGTCTTCCGTTTTCATTTTCCAGCTCTCACTTGCATATAGTTGTTGTTGTTGTTACTTGCCGTCGAGTCAGCCCCGACTCATAGCGACCCCTCCTTGGGTTTCCGAGGCAGTATC
>NW_006921947.1:651327-652472 GCF_000298275.1 Orycteropus afer afer
GGCTCATGAGTTGGTTCAAACTGATGACCTTCTGGTTAATAGCCAAGCACTTTAACCACTGCACCACCAGGGCTCCTTTTCTTAGACTAAAGTAAAGTTAACTAAGAACCATATATGCACCTGTTCCAACTTACCTACAAATTCATCTTAAACATATGCTTAGGAAAGGATCTTGTTCATAACCTGGGGATTGCCTGTATGTCTCAGGATAAAGCTGCTATGCTTGAACATGTGAAAAATGCTGACCCACATGTGTGCATTTACAAGTTCCCAGCCCTGTGGACTTTTCGGGCATGGAACAGATGTATTCCTATATAATCCAGTCATTCCACTTGTCTGTGATCTTTTAAGTCATTTCCTCTCTCAGTACACATGAAAAGAACTCTCAAAACCCAAGCAATCATTTACAAGCTTGATCTTCAAGGTCAAATGCCAAGTCCAAACCCACTTCTTGTGGGTTCCACCTCTTACCACCTTAAGGCACTGACTGTTGAATCAAATGATTCCAGAATATGGAAAGCCTCCTTGATGTTGGATGCATGATGTTGGGTACTGGGCTCTCTCTCCCTGTGATAGTGTCCTGGAGCTTGTAACAGGTCTATCCGTGTTCACTCTGTCCACTCATAAAGGCCTTGGCTTTCCACTGCTGATAACAAAAAATGCTCACATAACAAAGAAAAAGTAATGATGGCCAAAATGGAACGAGGTTTATTACTTTGGGTTTCTCCTCCAGGGGGCGACTGGGTCTTCCTGGGAGAAAGTTCAGATAAAGATGCAGGAACGAACAGCATCACACTTCCTCATGTCATCTTGACCATACCAGAAACGCTGGTAGCCAGAGGTCACCACCCAGCTCCTGGTGACAGTATTCACCATAAAGATTCCGAAATCCACCAGTCCATTTCTGTCACAGACTTGCCATCAAGGTAACCCCCAGCCTTACCTCCTTTTTAAAGTCATAGGATGGCATCATATGTGCCTGAGTGGCACAGGAGAATCACCTGGACAGAGATTAACTGTCCCAGGCCAGGGTACACTCCAGGCCAATTCGATCCAAATCTCTGGCAATGGAACATAGGGAGCAGCAGCTGCTCAAGCGCCCCAGCTGATTCCAATAACAACAGTTTGGGAACCTGTGGTGTACG
>NW_006921947.1:653002-661074 GCF_000298275.1 Orycteropus afer afer
TTTTTTTTTTTTTTTTTGAAGTCGATTCTCTTAGTGGAAGTCTTACAGTCTATAGGTGGGTTGGGGGCAGAAAAACAGAGTGAGAATAGCTGAAAACAATCCCTAAAGGACCCTTTCAAAGGAGCTCTGGTGGTGTAGTGCCTAAGGCATTTGACTGTTAACCAAAATGTTGGTGGTTCAAACCCACCAGTCACTTCGCAGAAGAAGACTGGGCAATCTACTTCCGTAAAGATTGGGTTGCCTTGGAAACCCAAAAGGGATCGCTGTAAGTCGGAATCGACTCGATAGCAGTGAGTTTGGTTTGGAAAGGTCGCTTTCAAAGAGCTCTAGTAGTGTAGTGGTTAAGGCATTTGGCTGCTAACCAAAAGGCTGGTGGTTCGAACTCACCAGCCATTCTGCAGAAGAGGGATAAGAAACGTATAACCTTGGAAACCCGGTGCGGATTGCTATGAGTCAGAATCAACTCCATGGCAGTGAGTTTGCTTTTGATTTGAAGGGACCCTTTCAGCACCTTTGGTCTATTTTTCTGTGATTCAAGCGATGCCTTACATCCACTATGGAACACAATGAACATGAACGCTGATATACAAACACCAGGTTTTGAAACATTTCTTTGTGTGGCGGTGGGTAAATGTGAAGTCTACTTTCTTGCAGAAAACCAGTTGGTTACAAGCTAGGTACTGAACAAAGCTTTCAATCGTAACAATAGGTCTTCTGATGTACATTGACACCCTGGAAGGTAAAATTAATTGCTTTCAACCTTCTTTCATAGGAAGCCTCCCTGGGTAGAGGGCCACCCTCCACATTTCTTTCTCTTCTGCCCTGGTACATGAGATCAGGAGTTACATTTGTCACATGGTTTCTAACTGAGCTAATATTTGGCAGGTCAAACTCTGTCCTCTCAGTCTTTCTATATTCTTTGTTCATCAGCTCCACACACTGTAGCATTATGCTCAAGCTCCCAGGGAGCGCAAACAGGAAGCGCATTCTTTTCTCTGGAAGAGAAAGATGGAACTTGCTGCCTTTTCTTTTGCTTTGACACAGCCCAAGCTTATTTTATTCCTTCCATTTGGTTCCTGCAGGACCCCCCTTCTCTTTATTTTTCCTGTTTTGCTTGGTGGTGGTTTTCAAAACCCAGACTAGAAATGAAGTGTAAAAACAAAAGAAAAAAGTGTTTTTGCTCTGTGTCCCCTCCGAGCCAATGATCTAAAATAGAATCACAACGGACTGTGATGGCAACAGTGCCTGTTTCTCTGCAAAATATTTTTGCACTGCAGACGTCCAGAAGTATGCTGGCCCTTTCCTTCCGTGTGGGCTCACCACCACTCTGCCGGCCAACAGAATAATGGGATATTTGGGAGCCATGACCCTGTAGGCATCTCAGGAGGAACATGCATGCCAATCACCTGAAGACTGTGAAAATACAGACTCTGATCCCACAGGTGTTGGTGGGACCTGGGAATCTGCATTTCTAACAGGCCCCCGCCCCCTCTGGTGATGCAAATGTTGCAGGCCCCAGGATCACACTTAGAAAGGGAGGATCTGATCTATCCAGGGTTCTCAACCTTGAAATTACCTGGAGAGCTTTGAAAACTATTGACATCCAACCTGGCCCCAGACCAATGGAATCCACGGGGTGTGGCCGGGGCAACTTCAGGTAATTCTAATGTACAGCCAATTCCCAGAGAATGATGTCAGAAAAAGTGTGTTTGGCTACTCTCTCTCCATCCTATAGCTCCTCTGGTAGCAGGGGGCTGTTGTTGTTGTTTGTTGCTATGTGCCGTTGAGTCAGATCTGACTCATAATGACCCCTCCTTGGGTTTCCAAGGCGGTATCACTATGGAAGTAGATTGCCCAACCTTCCTTTCAAGGAGTGGCTGGTGGGTTTGAACCGCCAGCCTTCTGGTTAGCAGTCAAGTGCCTTAGGCACTATGCTACCAGGGGCTAGAGGATATTAAAACAAACATGTAGATAACAGCCCATTTCCTGTTCCCAGGGATGCTGACCTTCATTCTACCAGCAAATACATTGAGCCAACAAACACTTGTGGAATATGGACTAAATGCCAGGAGCACTCTGCTGGGCAGTAGGGAAGACAACGCCGAACAAAACAGATGTGGTCTCTTTGACCTACACGAAGCTGACAGTTTGTTGGGAAAAAAGGAGTCCTCCAATAATCCATCGAATTCCAAGCCGTGATAAAGTAATACAAGGAAAAGGGTTGAGTGTGATGAGAACCTACAGCGGGATGGCTGTCTCACAGTAGAACTGGGCAAACGCAATTTGTTCTTTGTCCAACCAATAATGACAGAATCACAGCATTTTTTAACTGAAAGGGACATTGCTAACTTGTACTTCTGGCACATGCTTTTAAAGAGGAGGATAACTGACTTTCTAGTGTGGAATATGTGCTATGCTGTCATCAAATTAGACACGAAAGCAAAGCTATTAGACACATGCTATTAATTAATTACTCTCGGTAGTCACTGATGAAAGTAAATTAAACCTCTGTGGCCAGCTGACAGCAGGAGTTAGATAAGGTATATACCAGGCTTTGTCAAGCCCAGCCCCACTGATGCTTTGGGCCAGATCAGTCTTTGTTGAGGGGGAGAGGGAGGCGGAAGTTTGTCCTGTGCATTACAGGGGGTTTAGCAGCATCCCTGATCTCTGCCCACTAGATGCCAGTAGCATGCCATCATCACCACCACCCCAAGTTGTGACAACCAGAAGTGTCTGCAAACAAACAAAAAAACAACCCAAACCAGCTGCGACCAAGTGGATTTCAACTCATACCTGACCTATAGGACGGCGTAGAATTGCCCGTAGGGTTTCCAAGGCTGTCAATGCTTACAGAAGCAGACTGCCTCATCTTTCTCCTGCAAAGTAGCTGGTGGGTTCAAACTGCTGACGTTTTGGTTAGCAGCCAAATGCATTAACCACCGTGTCGCCAGAGCTCCTTGAAGTGGCTCCAGACATTGCCAAATGTTCCGAAGGGAGCACAGACGATCCCGGTTCAGAACCAGTGATGGAGAGGATGCTTTCTCCCCCAGTACCACCTCTTCAGGGACTGAAGAACTTGGCCCAGTTGGACCTGGGACCAAAAAGAAAGATTTAGCCTTCTAAAAAGAGTACCTGCGCTCGACTACTAACCAGCTCAAAGGATGGCAGTGAGAGCCCGTCCAGAGATGCCCCGGAAGACAGGCCTGGCGATCTGCTTCCGGAAGATCGCAGCCTTGAGACCCCCATGGAGCCGTTCTACTCTGCACACATGGGATGACCATGGGTCGGAATCCACTCGGAGACAATTAACAGCAAGCTTTCCCAGAGGGCAGATCTGATTCTTAAACATCCCTTGACAATCATGCACGTGAAAACCGCCTGGGGGGAGATTTCATAAAATCTGATGCCCAGGTCGCACCCCAGACCGATTCAACCAGCGTCTGGTAGGGTGGGCCCCGGGCATCAGTAGCTTTGAAAGCTTCGGAGGTGATCCCACTGTGTAGCCAAGGCTGAGAACCACCAATCTAGTGCTTGCTACTCCCTTATCCAGCAGCTCCGCATCCTCTGGGGGCTTATTAGAAATGCAGACTCTCTAGCCCCACCCCCGACCTCCTGAATCAGAATCTGCATTTTAACCAGCTCCCCAGGTGACGCACACACGTACATTCAAGCTTGAGAAGTGCTGTTTTGGAATTTAAAAACAAACAAACAAAAAGAGAGTACCTTCCTTGTGACTCATGCTAATCTTTTTCTTTCCCTCAGCTGCATAAAGCAATTCAGATAAAACCCAAAACCACTTGGAATGGGTAATTTTGAAAGAGCTGCTTCTCAGTTTCCCTCCTCTTGGCCCAAGAGGCCATACTTTCGGGGGCAGGAAACCCAAGGTGGACGTGGGGCACATTTGCCATTGTGAATATGTGTTGGAGCCTGCAGCCTCCAGCGGAGGCCTAAGCTGCTGCTATGCGCTGCCCTCCGTGGGTGCTTCATCAGCTGACCAGCCCCATGTGAGAATCCAGTGTGTTTTTCTCTGAGTTGGAGGAAATGGATCCACCAAGCCATTTCTGACCCTGTAAGGCGAGCCGGCACAAGTCTGCCTGTCTCCAGGCTTTGGGAAGGCGTGGGGAAGGAGGGACAAAAGGCAAGGCAAAGACTCCAGAGCTGAGAGGCAGAGCGAGAGGTCGCAGGCACACGGAATGCATTATGGGAGCCGTGGCTGGAAATAAACAGGAGAAAAGTATGCCAATCACTGCATAATGAATTCGCTTCTGGCTGCCAAAGTAGGAGGCCCAGAACAATGAACAATTTGCGGTGGCTTCTGTTTCCACAATGCAGCCTTGTGAATGCCCAGAGGCAGAAATTTCTGCCTACCCTGCACTGGGCATTTTCCCTTCCGCACTGTGCTCTAGACCTGGGCAGCAAGTGGCATCGTTAGGAAACACTGCCTAGGGCTAGGAAAATGAACACTTGAACCTCCTGTCCAACGCAGCCCTTGGCTACAGCCAAATTTCTCGTCTCAAGAAAAAAGGCTGCCTTAAATTGCAAGTCAGCAACGGTTGGCTGGTTAGCAGAATATTGACATACCAAGAGGGGTTCCAGAATCTCCTTGCCAACTCGACTACCTCACAGGCACAGCCTGGGTATAATTATGCTGCCTTTCAATGTCCAGTCATAATTTGTTCACTCACTTGAACTTCGTGTCAGTATCCTCCATCAGTAATTGTGACATGTACTGAAAGAGATCATGATACTGCAGACCTACTTCACCCATTCCTGTGTCTGCTTATTTATTCATGTATGCCTATTTCTTTTGATACGTGGCCTATCGAAGTGGTCCCCAAACTGGCATATTCAAGAAGTCCAGGAATTCTCTCTTCTTCGGACAAAAGCTGGGGTCACAATTTAATAACATTTACCTGGTAAGCACTGGGTGAACTTTCATCTTCGTCCCTCCTCTGTAAACCTCCTTCTGAATACCACCATCTATTTTACTTCCTCAGCCACAGATCCACATATGCCTGAATCAAAGACTGCCCACGCCATTTGTCAATGCTGCGATGTGGGGTGTACCATGACTCTGGTGGTGCAGTGCCTAAGGCACTTGACTGCTAACCCAAAGGCTGGTGGTTCAAACCTACCAGCCGCTTCTCAGAAGGAAGATGGGGCAATCTACTTCCGTAGTGATACTGCCCCGGAAACCTAAGGAGGGGTCGGTATGAGTCGGGGCCGACTCAACAGCACATAACAACAGCAACAACATAGCTCAGTCTCCTCATCTGAATACTGTGGACTGTTGGATGGTAGCCGGACTACGTGATTGCTGGGGTGACAACTAGCTCAAAAGATGCCTACAGTTCTGCAACTGTGATGAGGAAACTCCTCATTTCCCAACACCCTCTTCCTTCCCAGTTCAAAGAAAGAAGAGTTTTGATCCATCCAGTTTTCTTAAAGGCACTGCCATCTGGGATAACGTTGCTCTCTCCACAGTTCTCAGACATACTCCGGGCTTGAGGCTCCGCAACTCACCACAGGGTATCAACCAGTTCCACAGAGAACTTGAGGTCCCTTTCTTAAAGCTTCTATCCACAATGAATGGTCCAACATTTGGCTCAGCAGGATTAGGAAGTAAACACTTTGGTCCTGTTTTCCAAGAGCCTCATAAAGTTTTTGGCCATATATCTCTAGTAGTTTTTTTAAAAATCATGTATTTCCAACACATGTAAATTTAGATACAGATTGTATGTTTGTATTAGGAATATATATGTTAAATATAAGGCATACCTAATGTCTTAGTTTTTAAAGAAATACAGAGGTGTTAGTATTTTCTTCCTGTACCCAATGGACCATCTTGTACCTCCTACTCCATTCTCCCACAATTGACTTAATGTCCCACTGAGTAAATCTGAGGCAATGAGTGTGAGAGAGAGATTATGAATCTGTTGTTCTCTGATTTGTGTCATGACAATCTGTTCTCAATCTCCAGTGCTCTGCCAAGAGCCTCTTCTACTTACCAGAATGTTCTGGTGTGGAATTCTAGTTCCTTTATCCTCACAGCACTGTGTCGTGTGGTGTGGTAACTCAGTATTAACAGTAGCCAGTCAGAGCTTTTAGCTCTGGTTGCATAGTGCCCAAGGCGTCTGACTGCTAACCAGAAGGCTGGCGGTTCAAACCCACCAGCCACTCCACAGAAGGAAGACTGGGCAATCTACTTCCATAAAGATTTACCACCTCAGAAACCCAAAGGGGGTAGTTATGTGTCAGAATCGACTCGATGGCAGTGAGTTTGGTTTGGATTGGATTGGATTAAGAGGTTTACCCTCCCAGCATTCCTGGCTCCAAAGTTTGGTCTTATCTGTAATGAAGAAAGCCAAGGGTAGGTTTAGGGATAGGACTTTCAAGAGCTGAAAAGAATGCACTCAACTTTTCTAATTATGGAGAAGAGAGTTCCAAGAATGGTGCTCTACCAATAGGAAGCACATTTAGTCTTCTGTCCCAAGTATAGGACAAAACAGGTAGTGAAAGTATATGTGACCATTAGACCAAGGTTTACTGAGCACCTTATCATGTGTCAGGCTTGGTGTCAAATTTAACAAATCACAATGCTTTGCCCTCAAAGTGCCTTTAACCTCCGTATGATCAGATGGGTAAGAGGGGGCATGTCCTAGCCTGGAAGGCAGCACAGAGGACAGAAACATGAGATTGCCTACAGGGAACAGACAAGGCTCTGAGAGAAGGACCGAAAGAAGAGGAGAGGTTGGTTAGACAGACAGGTGAGGGAGTGGGAACAGAATACACAAACAGAGCTTTATGAAAGAGCATGGCAGATCTGGGGATACACGAGTGGGTTCGCATGAGGAAGCAAAAGATGTACATGGGAATATGTTGGGAGATGGGGCCAGGAAAGGTAGGTTTAAGCCAGTCAAGATTTGCAGGAGATGTATCTGGCTCCCTTTTCTCAATAATTCAATCCATTTTTGAGATCTTTAACAAAAGATCTACTTTGGCAGTGAATGGTATTGTTTTGTGACTTGAGAACAGTTTTTTCTCCTGGTAGTCACTATTACTTCCAGTGTCTAAACTCTGGACAGATGGGGGGGGGGGTAGAGAGGACTTGCCTGCAATCTTTCAAAAGTTGTTGTTGTTGTTGTTGTTGTGTGCTGTCGAGTCGGCCCCGACTCATAGTGACCCCTCCTTGGGTTTCCGAGGCAGTATCACTACAGAAGTAGGATTGCCCAACCTTCCTTCCGAGGAGTGGCTGGTGGGTTTGAACCACCAGCTGTCTGGTTAGCAGACAAGTGTCTTAGCCAATATGCTACCAGAGTAGAGGCACAATTTTATATGTCACTCTTTCTACCTGTCAGGAGATCTGGGGAGGACATTGGGGCTGAGGCATAATGAGCAGTTTGGAGTAACTTGAGAGTTTCAATGTGAGCACAGGTTGGGCCACAGCAGAACAGGAAGGAGGGGTTTTTATTATGGTTTGGTCATTTCTTTAAAGTGATCAAAAGCAAAGATGTCAATTTGAAGACTAAGGTGCACTTGACCCAAGCCATGGTATTTTCATTCACCTCATATGCATGTGAAAGCTGGATAATGAATAAGGGAGACCAAAGAATAATTAATGCCTTTGAATTACGGTGCATGCTGAGAATATTGGATATCCCATGGACTGCCAGAAGAATGAACAAATCTGTCTTGGAAGAAGTACAGCCAGAAGGCTCCTTACAAGTGAGAATGGCGACACTTTGTCTCACATACTTTGAATACGTTATCAGGAGGGACCAGTCCCTGGAGAAGGAGGGCTGCTGATAAAGAGGAAGACCCTCAATGAGATGGATTGATACAGTGGCTGCAAGAACAGGCTTGAACACAGCAACGGCTGTGAGGACGGTGCAAGACTGGGCAGTGTTTTGTTCTGTTGTACATAGGGTCGCTACACATCGGAACTGACTTGACAGCACCTAACAACAACATTTCAACTTTAACACACATAAAGCACCTACTATGTGTGGAGCTCTGGTAGCATTTTGCCTAAGGCACTTGACTGCTAACCAGAAGGCTGGCAGTTCAAACCC
>NW_006921947.1:661239-665379 GCF_000298275.1 Orycteropus afer afer
ACGTAAATCAAGGAGCCCTGATGGGACAGTAGTTAAGCACTTGGCTGCTAATTGAAAGGTTGGTGTTTTGAACCCACCAGCCACTCTGCAGGAGGAAGATGTGGCAGTCTGCTTCCATAAAGATTAACCTTGGAAACCCTATGGGGCAGTTCTACTCTGTCCTATAGGGTCGCTATGAGTTGGAATCAACTTGATGGCAGTGGGTTTGTTTTTTTGTTGGTTTTTGTTGATGTAATTTATTGGCCTGACTGACTTCTATTCCCTGCTCTGTGTCTAATGGCCAATGTTAATGAAAATCTGTAGTCATATTTGACCAAATGGGCCCGAGGCAGATAGAAGGGAGAAAGGAAATCAAGGACCACAAAATGCCACGTCCTGGGGCACTGGTCCCTGGAGAGCCAAAGGTTTTCAATACTCCACAAAAATAAGGACTCATACTCCTAAAGTCGTCCACTCGCTGGTGTCTTTGGAGTCCCTGGGTGGCAAATGGTTAAGTTCTCTGTGACTAACCAAAAAATTGGTGATTTGAATCCACCCAGAGGTGCCATGGAAGAAGGGCCTGGTAACCTCCTTGCAAAAGGTCACAGCATGAAACCCTGTGGAGCAACAGTTGTTCTCTGACACAGGGGGTTGCCATGAGTTGGAATCAACTTGATGGCAAGAGGTTAAGTAGTGTCTTTACTTTCCCCAACTCAGGGAAAGGAAGTCCTCCACAGATCTAGTTTCTTTCATGGGCTGAATATAATTAAGCATGGCACATTATAGCTTTGTTATTAGGACAATGTGCAAGCAGAAGAGAGTTGGCCTGCTATGCAGGGATGTTGTATGGCTGCGGAGGTCTCTCTCCTCTTCTCCCCCAGGGTCTAAATATGCTAGGATATTTAGCATAACAAGCTCCAACTCTGCGGGGCATTCTGCCTCTCCATATCTTCAGAGGCCTCCCGGAAGAATTCCTTGGCACTTCGCCTGTGTCCTCCCCAGGGTTAAGCCAAGCTGGTTTCAAGCCGGAAACCCAGTGTGGCTCAGGAATGGGTTCTCCCCTCAGGAAAGTTCTGGGAACACTCACTGTTCCCACAGTGCACAGGGTGACAAAGGAGAGGAGCCTGGTCACATGGATCCCTCCAGGTGACCCAAAGCATCTCAGCCACTAAGCTGTTAACCAGCCCAGAGATTAAATGGGTTCACATCACAGACACAGGATAAATGACACAGAGCCCTCGCTCTCCCAACTAAACCCTCGTTTTTATATAAAAAAGACTTAACAAAAAACTATGCTGTGTTATTGTGGTAAATCTGGACACAATACCATGAAATCTACCTAATCAGACAAGCTAGATAGAAAATTTATCAATCACACAATGGCTTGATCTTTCTCCGAGTTTGTACAAGGCAGTTCTTTCAAGCCACAGATCTTGGGGTAGATTCCATTTACCTTAGGGGTGGAAATGAATATTCCTGTTTAGCATGTTTGTCCCCTTAAGATGGTTGCCTGGTACAGTGAAGTGTGAGATTGGAAGTTTCTGTTACAAACCGAATCCTCATTCATTTGCCACCCATTATTTGTGGTAAACAAAAATGTGTAAATCCACACAAGAAGAAATAATAATACAGCAGGTCAAATAGTCAGTTACAATAAAATGTTGGGTTCTTTTCTGAAGGTTGGGCAATCTACTTCCGTAGTGGTACCGCCTTGGAAACCCAAGAGGTGTCGCTATGAGTTGGGTCCCTCTCCACGGCACATAACAACAACAGAGTTACTTTGTATTTTCTATCTTCCATCTATATAGCACAAGGGTCAGCTGCCATTTAACCTATGTTAAGGACAAAATCCCACCATCCATCTGTCAGTTTGTTGTTAAATACACAAGCCATTGTGTATTGCTGTGATGCTGGAAACTACGCCACTGGTATTTCGAATATCAGCAGGGTCACCCATGGTGGACAGGTTTCAGCAGAGCTAACAGACTAAGACAAACTAGGAAGAAAAGCTTGGTGATCTATTTCCAAAAAATAGCCAATGAAAATCTATGGATCACAACAGAATATCATCTGATCCAGTGCTGGAAGATGAGCCCCCTAGGCTACAAGTTGCTCAAAGTACACAGTGGCCACAACCACAGACGCAAGCAGCCCAACAACCATGAAGATGGGGCAGGACTGGGCAATATTCCTTCTGTTCTACTTGGTATTGCCATGGGTTGAAGCTGACTTGATGGCAACTAGTAAAAACAAAAATCAAACCTATACACTTACTAAAGGAGCTCAGGTGGTGCAGTGCCTAAGGCATGTGACTGCTAAGCAGAAGGTTGGCAGTTCAAACCCACCAGCCTCTCTGCGGGAGGAAGATGGGGAAGTCTATTTCCATAAATATTTACCACCTTGGAAACCCAAACGGAGTTGCTATGACTCGGAGTTGACTCAATGGCAGTGAGTTTGGTTTGTTTGTTTTATACACTTACTAAGATGTGGAGGTTGCTCTGAGCAGAGAACCAAAGCAGGCCTCCCATCCACTCCCCCTCTCTTATCCTCTCAAATGAACTGCTCAGCCCTTGGAGATAAAAATGACAATAAAAAGTGAGTCCCAGTTGCTGTTTTCCCTGAAATGTTACAACATCGTTTAGTGGGATAGAGGTCTTCATTATTCGCTGTGCAAATGTTTTCTTTGGAAGGTGAGGTTCTCCTAATGGGACAGACTTTGGTTTGAGAGCACCCACTGGGACATCTTAGCTGATGCTTTGCTTTCTTTACAGTTTCTAAATATACCCACATAATCAGAGCAGCCCAGAGTGGACAGTAAGCTCCTTAGCGTGGCACTGCTCTGATCCTGCCTCACCATCAGGCCTTGACAGCCTAATGGCC
Organism: Orycteropus afer afer; assembly: GCF_000298275.1. NCBI lineage: Eukaryota > Metazoa > Chordata > Mammalia > Tubulidentata > Orycteropodidae > Orycteropus > Orycteropus afer. The sequence goes on from NW_006921947.1 coordinate 664,099, forward strand.
ACAGTAAAATCTGTGAGTCCAATTTCTGCAATGAACATAATCACAGTCTAGTACCTTTTTTTTTTAGTTGTTTTAAGATTTCTAAACTTGTGTTGAAACATGCTGCTTTCATTTCCCTAGAGGGGAATAATATTCCTTTAGCAAAATTCTTAGGTCAAGTCCATGTGTATTTTGGAATGGACAAAGAAACTGGAAAAAATAACAGATATCATCTGGGGGGAAAAAAAAGTCATAGCCGATTAGTAACAAACTCTTCTAGATGCTTACTAGCGGGGAACAGGGTTTCCCAGAATGTAAATCAAGGATTGCAAGCTCCATGAGATGTTGATAGGTATTCCACAGTCAAATGTGCCTACAAAATGGTAGAATCTCCAACTCCATTCTGGAGAATAGTAACGGATGTTAGAGCAGCAGTGGAGAAACTATATATTTAATCTCAGTGTTTCTGGATACTTCCATGACCTCAGAATCCCCTTTTTACCCCAAGGACTGTTGTTGTTGTTATGTGCTGTCAAGTCAGACCCGACTCATAGCGACCCCTCCTTGGGTTTCCCAGGCAGTATCACTATGGAAGTAGATTGCCCAACTTCCTTCTGAGGAGTGGCTGGGTTTGAACCATCAGCCTTCTGGTTAGCAGTCAAGTGCCTTAGGCACTACACTACCAGAGCTCCCTAAGGACAACTTGTCAATATTTTGAGATACTGGTGCCCGATTGAACACAGTGTGACAATGCTGGTATAGAATGAGGGTTTTTTTTTTTTTAATCTTAAATATGGTGTTTACGAACAAGAATTTAAAAATATAAAGCTAGAAGATAGGTAGTCTACCATTTTAATATGCTGTATTTTGAGAGCACTTTTAGGTTTACAGAAAAATTACACAGAAAATACAAAATGTTCCCCTATATCCCCCCTCCTCCCTGCACAGTGTCTCCTGTGATTTGCATCTTACATTCCTGTGGTGCATTTGTTACAACTGATGAGCCAATACTGATACATTATGATTAACCACAGTGCACAGTTTCCATGAAGGTTCACTCTTTGTGTTGTGCAGTCCACTGAGATTTAACAACACATTATGTCATGTGTCCACCATGACAGTATCATGCTGAATAGTTTCCCTGCCCTAAAACTGCCTGGCTGCCTACTATTTAGCTCAGCATTTAAAAAATTTGGTAAGAGAGTTCCGGCAAGATGGCGGACTAGGCAGAAGGATTGCACAGACCCTCTTCAACAAAGAAAAGGGAAACCAATTAACACAGACACAGAAGATAATCGTGGA
>NW_006921947.1:669306-672492 GCF_000298275.1 Orycteropus afer afer
GTATGGATGGAATGCTAACAGCAGAGTGAACCACTATGATTCATGAGCACCCCCAAGTAAAAGGTGCTTCTGGACTGAAACCACATCCTGTACTGAGAAAAACATGGTGGACAGAGCCAGCTCTTTGAAAACACATTACACCTAGATATCACCTCTCCTGTTTATCAAAGCTATTTTTCTCAACAAGAATTAAATACACCACTAAATAATATTTGGTTGGGGTATAGGAAATTGCTGGGTTTCTAGGTAAAAATTGTCACATGCTGGCAATTTCCTATGATTTACTCTAGCAGATGAATTGTGTTGAGATAGGTCACAGAGAGAGTCCATTGTTTTAAAATTAAATAAGAGAAATTGTGATGATTCAGCTAATTAATTTGATTTTACTAGTAGGAACAGCAAAGAGAGAACATCTTTTTCCAGATGGCAGAGTCAACTGTTTTGCAGACATGTTTTTATTTGCAGGAAAAATCTGGATTTTCTTGACATAAGTATATATAACACCCAGATTCAACACACCCTTGCCCAAGAGGTGAGATCAGCCTATAAAGCTCCACTGGCCTTGAGATTTGTTAGAATTAAATCTTACCTTTCATGCTTATCTCCTTCAGACTCAAAAGATTTTGAAACTCTGTAAATGACTCACTCAGTAACTCCCTAACTTTTTCTCCCCTCTATAACTGGACCAGTATTATCCAACTGACATTAGTTTACCATCATGAGATCTCCCAAGAAAGACTGTAGACTCAGAGACCTCTCAGGAGCAAATTGCATAATATTAAAATTCTTTTACCCCAAATGGAAAATTACACTTGGAAGAAAAGAGCTTCCAAACTATTCATCCTCAGAAGAGCTACTTTTTATCATTTGTTGTTCTTTTAAATGACCCAAATTCAAACTGCTGGTATTAATGCCTTGAAAGATCAAGACACTACCACAGGTCAATAAGCGACCTACTCTCCTTAGTCAGAAAGTTCCTGGAGAACTCAGGACCCCTCTGGTAGATGCTTTCCTCTCCTCTAGGGATAGACAGAAGGCAATGGAGAGGTGCACCTGTTGTAACTGGTCAGTGGAGGAAGACCCAAGGACATGGCCCATGAGAGGGAAGCAGTCCTGCTGGAAGGCAGGATGAGGGTAAAGGAGAACCTTAGTTCTGGGTCTCCCAAGGACTTTGGGGCATCTACTCTCAAACCAAAACACCAAACTCACTACCACTGAGTTGATTCCAACTCATAGTGACCCACTACTGGGGTGATTTCAAGGCTGTAAATCTTTATGGAAGCAGACTGCCTCCTCTTTCTTCTGTAGAGTGGCTGATGAACCACTGACCTTTTGGTTAGCAGCCAAATGCCTTACCCATTTTACCAGCAGAGCTCCTTGGAGTCTACTGCAAAGGTAAAAATTCCCCATTTGAGGTCTACCACGTACACCTATGAAGCTAAGAAGAATGGTTTGTTTGTTGTTGTTATGTGCTGTCGAGTTGGACCCAACTCATAGCGACCCCTCCTTGGGTTTCCAAGGTGGCATCACTACAGAAGTAGATTGCTCAACCTTCCTTCCGAGGAGTGGCTGGTGGGTTTGAACTGCCAGCCTCCTGGTTAGCAGTCAAGTGCCTTAGGCACTACGCTACCAGGGCTCCTAAGAAGAATGGTTTACTAATAAGCATACCTAGATCTAAGCACCAATCTATATTGCTTCCTTGCTAGGAGGGGGGAGATCGTCCTCAATGCATTCTGGGTTATTTCTGTTAAAAAGAATCTTCTATCTGTAAATTACAATATTGTATCACTTTCCCACCCAGCTGCCAGTCATATTCAAGATCCCAAAGGAATGACCCCAGTTTGCTCCAGAAACGTCCAGATGGGCTCACTCACATACCACTCCAATAAACAATGTGCTGGGCCTGGTCAGCCTGCTACATTCCCACTTCCCCCGATGTCAGCCATTCCCAATCCCCACCAGCAGCCTCAGCCCCTTTGCTGTTTTTCTCTATGGACCTCATCATTCTAACAGTGCCTTTCTTTAATGAATAACTTAACTGCAGTTACTCATATCACAATAAAGTTACTTGCCCATTTTTAATTGATTAGAGACCGCTACAAATGCCATTTGTAGAGTTTGACCAATATAAACCATTGGGTGTTGCCACTGCACGTGTCAAGAAGAGAAGAGGGTATTTCTATTCGTCTATGATTTCCTTTAGCCAAGGTTTTCTCAGGCTCAGCACCCATGACATTTTGGGCTAGATCATACTCTGCTCGGGGGCAGGAGGCTGCACTGTGCCCTGTAAGATGTTTAGCAGCACCTACCCACCAGTTATGACAACCAAAAATGTCTCCAGACTGTGACAGAACCTGTTGGAACCACCGAGACTATGGCCCCTAGCTGCCCTTCAGGTCTGGAATTGATTCCACACCTGTGGCTTCCAGCCAAACAAAAGCATATGCGTTGAACATTTACCTGTGGTAGATACACTCCTTGGAGACAACAATCATGAGAGAAAGAAGGGCTGCTTATGCACAGGGAGACAGCTCAGGGGGCAGGAGGGCATGGAGGGATGGACACAGGGAAGAGGTATCTATTGAGAGGAAGTGGGAAGGGAGCTGTTGCATTGGGGTATATTGTAGTCAATGTCATGAGACAGAGTGTATGGGAACTGCTATATGGAAAGTGAATTTGCTCTGTAAATTTTCACTCGAATCACAAAAAAAAAAAAAGTCTCCAGATGTTGCCAAACACCTTCTGAAGGGGCAAATAACCCCCAGTTGAAAATCAGTGCTTTAGACTTTCAAAAACTCTGGTCATAGTCTGAGGACCTCCAATAATTGTCTTCATTTTCTCTTTGGATATTGCTGCCCAAGGTGGGGTCCAAGGGTCAACAGCATTTGCATCTGCTGGGAACTTGCCAGAAATGCAGTCTCAGGCCCCACCCCAGACCTGCTCAATCAGAGTCTGCATTTTGACGAGCTCCCCAGGTGATTTTGATGCACATTAATATCTAAGTAGCACTGTCAGCCCTAGAACCCTAGGTCAGGATTCATAATTTAACAGCTTCTAAAGAAGCTGAAGGAGTTCTGGTAGCGTAGTGCATAAGGCACTTGACTGCTAACCAGAAGACTGGCAGTTCAAACCCACCAGCCACTTCTCGGAAGGAAGGTTGGGCAATCTACTTCTGTAGTGATACCA
>NW_006921947.1:672827-673809 GCF_000298275.1 Orycteropus afer afer
TTCTGTTTGTTTCTGCCTAGATGTGTCCTCTTTATTTTTAGAGAGAAATGGAGGCAGGGGAGGGGGACACATGGCCATTCTTACACCCACTTGCTCATAGGGATTAGCTATAAGGGAGCCACTTGATTGTATTTCCATGTCAGACTTACTCATAAGATAATAGGAAACACACCCAAACAACAATGTTTATCTCTCACAAGCTCAAGTATATTCTTCTAAGGCAGTGTGACATTAATTTAAATAGCAGAGCTATTTATTTCAACATAAGGTGGTTGTACATCAGAGCCAACTCAATGGCAAGTAACAGCACCAGCCTTTATTTAAAATGATTGACGATACAGGGCATGTATTCCCAACAGGGGTGATACCACACCCCAGTAAGATGAAAACGGATTCTTGTGAGGCAAAAAAAAAAAAAAAAAATCTTACCCTTTTTATGTATAAAGCACAAATATATACACATTTGTTGTTGACTGCTGTTGACTTGATTCCGACTCACGCACACAAACAGATACAGAGTTGACCTGTTCTATTAACATTGCATAGGTGGAAATATAGGAGGAAAATGCCTCAAAATTCTCTGAGGGGAAAATGATAAATAAAAAGGTTGAGAACCACTGATTAAAAAAATAAATTTCTAAGAAGACAAAGTTACACTCCACTGTAGTCTTGATAAACAGATTTTCAGAAAAAACCCCCAGGAATTCACTAATAATACATCCATGTTATTGAACTGTGGTGTTGGTGACGAATACTGAATATATCATGGACTGCCAGAAGGATGGACAAAGCTGCCTTGGACAAACTACGGCTAGAATGCTCCTTGGAAGTGAGAATGGGCAGACTTTGTCTCTTGTATTTTGGTCATGTAGCTAGGAGGGACCAGTCCCTGAAGAAGGACATCATGCTTGGCTAAGTAGAAGGCCAGTGAAGACCCTCAACGAGATGGATGGACACAGTGGCTGCAATGATGGGCTCCAAC
>NW_006921947.1:673909-679363 GCF_000298275.1 Orycteropus afer afer
CAGGACCGGGCAGTGTTCCGTTCTGTGGTACGCAGGGCCAACCAACCACCACATCTAACAACCACCACAATATCGGTGGTGAAAAACAGAAATGTGCCAGTATGACATGGGAGGGACAGTGACAATGGAGACAGGGTCTGGGAACCATGCTGCTCTAGAGAGGCGGCCACTACTCAACTGTTACCCCAGCTTTATGCAATATGTGGTCCTAAAAATGATCATTCTTTGCACAAAAACACAATAAAAACCACAGAGATTATGGACAAAATGGGGTTAGAGACACAACACTCAAAAAGTTCATCGCTGACGTATATATCAAAAGATGTTGTTAGCTGCCGTAAAGCTGCCCCCATGTGTAACAGAAAGAAATGCTGCGCAGTCCTGTGCCAACCTGTTCATGAGGTCCATTGGCTGGGAATTTAAGCCACAGGGTTCCTTCCCACGTGGAAGGTGAGAATTCTACTACTGAACCACCAATGGTACCAAGAGAAAAAGAAGACAGGAACCTAATACAAGTAGCACAGTTTAAAACAAATGAAATGATTTAGATATACATAAATACTACCATGGCATTATGGCAGTGTACCTTGGAAAAACCTACAGTTAGCTTGTGGAAGCGAATGTAGGAGGGATTGCTACTGGTGAGTTGCTGTGAAGGGGTGGGGGGTGCATTTGATATTGGAGGGAACGTTGTGACTGCAGGAAGTGTAGTTAGGGATGGCTCCTAACGCGCAATGCCAGGGAGATGTTGAGACAGTGAGTACATGTGTTTTATATTCCTGCGCAGCTCAGCTCAGCTCAGTTGGGTACAGTTCTTTGCTTTCACCTAGTGTTTTATCAATGTGAGCTCTGGTATCATAGTGGATAAGGCACTTGGCAGCTAACCAGAAGGTCAGCAGTTCAAACCTACCAGCTGCTCTGTAGAAGGAAGATGGGGTGATCTACTTCTGTAAAGATTTAGTCTCGGAAACCCAATGGGGATCACTATGAGTTGGAATTGATTCAGTGGCAGTGAGTTTGGTTTGGTTTTGGAGTGTTACACCAAGAGCAAGTGGCCCCCAAGCAAACGGGAATATCACGTTATACTCAAATTGTTCTCTGCTACATTAATCACATTGGAACAAATTTGCAGTTTCAAGGCAAGCATTATAAGCAGAACTGACTGTATTTCCCAAATCGTTTAATTTCTTCATGTGGGAAGGGACTCTTTTTCTGGAGGCCTGTCCATGCTGTATCAGATCCATGGGGGACTGTCTGAAGCCTCCAGTTACAACCTCTTAGCCTCTTTCTTCTTCCCCACAGCAAGGCTCCCAACTCACAGCATTCCACACCATCCGTGAGTTTCCACTGAATTCATGAATTCCCAAAAGTCACACACGAAGGGCTGAATACAGTAGTCAGCTGTGGAGAAGGTTTTAGCCTAGCCTACTTGCAAACTCCTAGGTGATTTGCAACATCCTCTGAGCCCCATTATCCAAATCTTTTATAAAGTACAGTTTAAAGAGTTCTGGTGGTACAAGGGTTAAAGCATTCGGCTGCTAACCAAAAGGTCATTGGTTCGAACCCACTAGCCACTCCATGGGAACAAGATGAGGTGGTCTGCTTCTGTAAAGACTTAGAAACCCTATGGGGCAGTTCTACTCTGTCCTAGAGGGTCACTATGAGTCAGAATCAACTTGATGGCAGTGGGTTTGGGTTTGTTTGTTTGTTTGTTTTTTGGGGGGTGGCTTATAAAGTACAGTTGCTTTGAGGATTGAATAAGAAAAGGTACCTTGAAATTACCTAGGCCAGTGCTCAAAATATAGCAGTGGAATATAAATGTGGACACAGACAGAATCATAATAAACAAGAAAGCATAACCCTTATCCTTCCAAGAGGTGCAGAGGACTGTATCAGAAACATCCCTTCCTGCCGAGGCGTAATATCACCATTGAGGCGGCTATAAAAATGCAGACAGAATAGGAAATAACCATTTCCAGCGCTAAGTAAACAGGGGGCCCCCAGGGAAGCAGCACTTCTACCATCCCAGAGAGCCCTTCATCACCTCCCTCGATCTTTTATGGGGTTTCATCTCCCTGGTTTCTAGGGTTATAGTCTGGAATGTCCCAGTGCTCTGTGTGAAGAAGAAGACTCAATCTCCTCAGTCTACAAAAATCGCTCCTGCTCAAGCCATCCCTCCTGTCGTGGCATATGAATGAGCTTCGGAATCATTTGACTTGGTTTCTCTTTTCCCTCCATCTGTTTCCCAAACCCAACCATCAGACAAAGTCATGCTGCAAAATGTGTTTGCTTGTTTGGGAGATTCCAAGTTCAAATCTGTTTCTGGAGCAGAGACCACGTGCTTGGACTTGAAGATGGATACAGACAAAGACCAGGCTATGATGCTGAGCAGGGAGACCCTCCAGCAAATTCACCCTCAGTAGTTTCTGACTGCAGTTAGACCCCCTCCCCAGGCTCTTTCCCAACTAAGAAAGAGGTACTTAGAAGGGCAAAGTCTGCTTAATAATTTCTCATTACAAATGAATTAAATGACCTCTTGGTTTTATTTATAAAAGAAGAATTGCTAAGTGTCACATAGAAGTAAAAGGTGACAACCTGAGGTGATGCTACAAAGGTAAACTTCCAGTATCAAGACTCATCATTTGTTGGCCTGGCTTCAGAATCCTTGTATTATCATTAGACTATTAGTGCCAGCAGACAATCCATAGACTGGTAACGGGAATTTAAGCATGTGTTTCTCCTGGTCCACTGGTCCACCAGTGAGTGAAATCTTCCTTAATGAATGTAGAAACACAGATAGGATCCTGTTTAATGAGGGCTTCATTCCTTCTGACAATGAGTCCCTTCAAAGGCAAGTGGAAAATCTTCCAGGCCTAATACACGAATGTTTTCCCTCAATTTATGATTAAAGGTGACTCCATAAATTTGGGTTGAATTTATTTCAGTGTTTGCACTAATTATCCCATTTGACCAGTTCAGCCACTTTGAGCTAGATAGCATGCGTCCCCTATTGCACGAATGCAAACGGCTTGCCCACAAATTGATTCCTCCATGTTGCCTCACTTCCTCCTCAGGGTACGTTTCATACCATTCTAGACAGGTCACTTAAGCACTCAGATGTTAAGTGGTTCACCCAAGATCATGGAGCTGTTTTCTCAAAGTCCAAGGACTAAAACCCAGGTTTCTGACCCTCAGTCCAGGACTTGTTCTACTCTGCCACACCAGTCCCACAGGCCTGCAGAAAATCAGGAAGGAACCCCAGAGAAGAAGCTCAGTCTTCCATTTCCCACCCCAGTAGGGCTCAAGACTTAAACTCACAATCCAGTGCCAATCCAACCACAGAGAATCCCATCACTTTTTATCCCAACAGCCTTGGCAATCCCACTGACAGTTATTGGTGTCCCCTAAGCACATGACCTACAGCACCACAGCCTGACATACGAGACCCAGCTGATCTCAGTCCCATAAAGAGGGTACGCAGCATCAGGCTCCATCAACACAGAAAGAGGCTCAAGTCGGAGGCACCTAGTTTGATTCTAATGGGTCTTAGTAGTTTGACTCACCCAAGAGGCCCTGGAACCATCCCAGGGCCCATTGGGGTTAGAAACTAGGTTCTAGAAATGGCCACAACTTGACCTGGGTGTCCAGGTCAAAGCTTCAACCCAAGGAGGACCTCATTAGGGACAACTGGGTTGGATGGACATGCTCTCATGCTCATTGTCATGGTCACTCTGTCCAAGGGCTCTTCTCCTGGCCCATTACTGCCCACTGTTACTCGGCAAGGTCAAAGCCCCATGATACCAGGCACCAGTTATCTCCATCCCTTTGTCTCCCACCCAGGATTTCAAGGCATCTCTGGGTTAATAGGTCCATCCTCAGACTCTGGATTTATACTAGACTAACTCCGGGCACCAAATTACCAACCAACCCAAGAAAATCTCACCTCCCAGTTACAGGATATTTACCATATGCCAGACACCATGCCTGGCACTTGTGAGAGTCCATGTTTTATTTACTCTTCACAGCATACCAAGCAGCTAAGTACAAGCCCCAATTTACCAAGGAGGAATTTGAAGCTCAGAGATATTAAATATCGGCACTTGCCCAAAACACGTAGTTAGCAAAAGACAGACATCAGTATTCCACCCCTGTGCTTGTATTCATTATCATCTTGCCATTCAGTCTCTTGGACCTTTTCCAATGCAGGGCTAGCCTCCAGGCAGGGGAGATGCTGGGACAGTCAGAAGAGCACAAGGTCATCATCATGGTTGTCGTCATCCTACACCAATGGGTCCTCTGGCTGTGACAAATCGTTCCTTTCCTCCAGGAGTCACAGACCTACTGGGTTTCAGAACTGACAGACTCACTCACTAGGGACACAACATAGACATAGACAAATAAGACTCTGCCACGAGGCAGGGGGAGGGCTGAGTGTCTGTGCCTGGCACCAGCAGTAACTGCTAGAAGAGCTGGAGGAAGGAAGAACCAGGGGGAGCCATGTCTGGTTTTGAAGGCTGGTGGGGCCTAGATGTGGCGAGACTGGGTGAAGGCCTCTCTGGCAGAGCTTGGAAGAAGCACCATTCAGTGGCTGGGAGAAGAGGGGCAGGGACATTTGAGGAGGCTGGGGCTCTCTCCAAGGCGAACACAGCAGTATGGCAGGGCTTCTTCCCTCTGTGGGAAGTCTGCTGGACCTTCGGGACACCCTTCTCAGAATAATGTCTTTAAATGGATGTATGAAATACATAGGATTAGGAAGAAGGCTAATTCAGTTGAAATACAACGAGCAAAACTAACTTAGACTATATATATGTTGTTGTTGTCAGCTGCTGTCAAGTAGGCACCTGACTCATGGCAACCCCATGCACAATGGAGAGAAATGCTGCCCAGTCCCGTGCCATCCTCATGATTGGATGCAGACTGGGCCATTGTGACCCACAGGGTTTTCACTGGCTGATTTCCAGAAGCAGGTTGCCAGGCCGTTCTTCCTCACTCATCTTAGTCTGGAAGCTCTACTGAAACCTGTTCAGCACCTAGTAACACAAAAGGCACCAATGACGGATGGATGGTGACTGTACATGAGATGCATTGGCTGGGAATTGAACTCAAGTCTCCTGCAAAGGAAGAGGGAATTCTAGCACCAAACCGCCATTGTCTCTACTTTACATATGTAATGTATAATGTCATAATAAATATAATAACCTACATAATTATATATAATATGCACAATGTGTGTTCTTTATTAATGTTAACAAACAAACAAACAAAAAAACCAAACTCACGGCCGTTGAGTTGGATCTGACTCATAGTGACCCCTCCTTATTAATGTTGTTGTTGTTGTTGTTGTTAAGTGCCGTCAACTCGTTTCCGACTCATAGCGACCCCATGCACAGCAGAACGAAACACTGCCCGATCCCACGCCAGCCCCACAATCCCTGCTATACTTGAGCCCATCAT
>NW_006921947.1:683350-684682 GCF_000298275.1 Orycteropus afer afer
ACTAAGCACAAGCCCACCCGTGCTTACCTCGCTCCCGGGGACTAAGCACAAGCCCGCCCGTGCTTACCTTGCTCCCGGAGACCCGGTCCCTCTCGGGAGGGTAACAAAGGAAAGCGTTCAGTGAATATCAGTGAGCAAGCACAAGCCCGCATGTGCTCACCTTGCTCCCGGAGACCCTGTCCCTCTTGGGATGGTAACAAGGGAAAGTGTTCAGTGCAGTGTATTAATGTTAGTGGGGATATAATAAATAAAATTTCAAAGTAATGATGGGTGTAACAGTATCCTGAGATACCTGCGACAAATGTAATGATATGTGAAGATACCTGTGATTTCCAGTTAATGGCAAAGTCATAGGTACTGCTAAAGTGACTGTGGTTTGTTGCTCACATTCCTAACAGAGCAAATGCTAAATTTCAATTAGAGGTTAGTGAAGAGTACAGATATACTTTTTCCTACCTCAGTTCCTCTTGGGTTCATATGTGGATGCCCCTTGGAGGCATGTGGACCAGTTTAGAAGCCCTTGCTCTGGAGCAAGTGTCAGCAAACTACAGCACAAAGGCCAAATTTGGTCTACAGTCTGTTTTTGTCAATAAAGTTTTACTGACACACAGCCATGCCATTTGTTTCTGTCTGCTTATGTGCTACTAAAGGCAAGGTTGAATAGTTGCAACATAGCTACTATGTGGCCCTCTACAGAAACAGTTTGCTGATGCCTGCTCTGGAGAGACTCAGTGAGTTGGAAGGTCTCTAAACCCCTGAGACCCACTGAGGCTCAGGCCTAACACTGGGGAGTGAGAGAGAAGGAGCAAAAATTCAAGCAGATCCTTTGGCCTGGTCACCAGGCAAGAACTGAGTGCCTGCATCATCCATCCTGGAACACTATCAGAGGCTGTAAAACTGGAGAGAGCAGGAGCTTTCTGTGCCTGACAGAATGAGGCCCAGCAAAAGCTTCCTGTAGTTCGGGCCTGCTTCTGCCTTCAAGAAAATGAAAAATAGTCATGTTCAATGGATACGATGTGGCCTTTAGCGCACAATGTCATCCCATAATCCCATACTCAAATGTGGCTCCATTATTAGTTCATTTCAGTTCTGTATAGTTTCTTAGGGGGCATTGGTGGTTCAGTGGGAGAATTCCCACCCACCCCATGGGAGGCCCGGGTTTGATTCCTGGCCAAGGAACCTCATGTGCAACGACCACCACCCCTCTCTCACTGGAGGCTTGAGTGTTGCTATGTTGCTGAATAGGTTTCATTGGAGCTTCTAGACTAAGACAGACTAGGAAGAAAGGCCTGGTGATCTACTTCTGAAAATCAGCCAATGAAAGCCCTAGGG
>NW_006921947.1:684782-717287 GCF_000298275.1 Orycteropus afer afer
GATCATGGGGCTGGCGCAGGTCCGGGCAGCATTTCTTTCCGTTGAACATGGGGTCACCATGAATCAGAGGTCAACTCAACTGTAGCTAACAACACAGTTTCTTAAACCCATTGTCGACAGTCAATACCTCCTAAATACTATGGCCAAATTATTTTTCAGAGCGAGCTACCAAGTAAGATGCAGAACTCACCAGTGGTGCGAAAAAATGCAATGATGTCAACGCTGGATATGAACAAGCCACCTCTGCAACATGGAATGAACATCTCAAGAAAGAGTTTTTCTAGCCTCTTCCATGTGGCCTGGGTAATTCTGATGTCTTAGACCAGCAGTATGTGCAATGTGCTATCACAAAATCCTGCCCTGAAATGGACCCAGGTTCGACAAGGCTGCCCGCCTTCCCAGTCTGCCCAGCTTCACAGGACAAGTCCATGGTATTCTGCTGTTAGAAGCTAAAGTCCTCTATTTCATCTTTGGTGGGAGCCATTGTGGCCTGGGCCTGCTATGTCCTCCATTGGTGAAACAATGGAGTTTTAAAAAAGTCAACCAGACTCTGACTCTGTCTCGATCCTAAATTTTAAACGATAGTTTCAAACTTTAAAATGAGGCAAGGGCTGTGTTGACTCAAGGGTCACTGGTCCTCTAAATCCATTCCATCTGCACATTAATCCACCAGCTTCACACACAGAGTTCATTTCACATCTCCGCACTCAGAGAACATCTCCGAACCTTCGGAAATTTTAAGCATGCTCAAACGTAAAGCAAGGGCTTCCTCTTTTGATAACGTGAACAGCTGCTGTGGCAGAATTGTTTTTCTTCCCCCCTTTGACTGGGCTTTCTCTCAGGCAGCTGCTTTTGTTTTTTGTTCAGGGGCCTCCTCCCACTTCCCCTCCCTCACCAGTTACAAAGTTGGGGGTGGGGTGGGATGCTGGAGTACAAAGCAGCGCTTGTTAAAAAATTTGAGTAAATCTTGGCTAATCGCCAAATTTAATTCTAAAGACCCATTTGGAGGCTCAGGACTAAAATGGGATACAGTACAGGTCTGCCTGTTTCTAGGACACCATGCCCCTATTATAGCGGGCAGGGGCAAGAGCTTCATTTGATTTGATTGGCCGCTGTGTTTTGAAGATTTGATACATATTTTTTTAAAAATGTTTTTTATTGAGCTAGGCTATACAGAGATTTTTAGTTTGAAATAATTTACGAGTTGATCAAATGTTAAGCCTACTCAATCATGTTGTGATTCTTCTATCTTCCAAACCACGACCTAACTACCTAACAACGTTGTTGGCTGCTGTCCAGTCAGCTCCGACTCAAGGAGACCTAACGTTTAACACAACTAAACGCTGCTGGGCCCTGGACTATCTTCATGATCATTGCTACATTTGAGTCCATTGCTGTGGTTATTGTGTCGAACCTTACCTTCCTAGAAATAGAAGAATCTCCTATTGTGATGCTCTTTTTAGAAATATCCTGTCTAATCACCTCCATATTTTAGGATTAACTCTATTAGAAATATCTAGTAATCCAAGAATTAAGTAGCTGTTGGGCAAGAAAAGCACCGGCCAAATTCATAAAGTCTTTTCAACTATCAGATTATTCCCCAAACTGATTCCAAAGAATTATTTTAATAAGTTGATTTCAAGATATTTCTCTTTTATGAGTAATAAGGTAGTTGTAGGGAAAAAACAGTTCTTTTGGGTTCTGTACGTCACCCCAAGAAAGATGCTGGAGTGGGGATCATCAAAGCAAGACCACTAACTTGAGAATGAACTAACAACATTGACATTTTAGTGAACAAAAGAGTCTGTATGCCTTTCCTGCTTCGTCTCCTATTAGTTCTACAACCCAACTGTGGGTTAATTAGGATGCAAAGCAAATTATTTATCCTTTTGTGCTCTGTCAACTCTTGAGAGGCCATGAGAGTGCTGTGTGGGATAATATCAAAGAGAACATGTGACATTTATCAGGCACTTACCAAGCATCTGACTCAGAGCCCAGGCCATCACGTACATCTTCACATTTGTGCTCCAGGACAACATAAGAGGAGCCTGTACGGATGTGGGATGTGTAGACTACAGCATGGAGAAGCTAAATAACTTACTAGTGAGGGGCAATACCATGATTAAAATCCAAGTTTGTCTGACTTTAAAAAACAACCTTTAACCATTTCAATTTAAAGCTAGATTCAGATCCAAGTTGGTCTAACTTTGAAATGGACCATTGAATACTGTATTGCATTTAAAGTTAGAAAAACTACTTCAAAGAACACTTATGAAAATTCACGCATTGCCAATGAAACCTTATGGATCACAATGGAATACCATCTGATCTGCCACTGACCATAGGGATGGCACACGACAAGGCAGCGTTTCCATTCCATTGTGCAGGGGGTCGCCATGAGTCAGGGGCTGGTTCGACAGCAGCTAACACCATCAACTTCCTTGCCAGTCTTGATTCATAGCCTCTTCATTCTGACTTTACACACAATGATAACAGTCTGTCTGATTTATTAACCACTATTGGTGGCAGCTCAGAAGAAAGGCCTGAGGATCTACTTCCAAAAGACAGCTACTAAACCCTATGGAGTGCGGGTCTCCTCAGACACACGTGGCACCAGGAGTCCAATCAACTCAAGGATAACTGCCTTGATTTTTTGGTTAATTGATGGCAGAACACCGAAACTGTTGAGAAGTTGTCATGAGAGCATGAATGAGATTATAGAGAGAGCACAAGAAAACCAAACGTAACCCACTACCATTGAGCCGATTCTGACTCAGTGACCCTATGGGACAGAGCAGACTGCTTCATAGAGTTTCCAAGGCTGTAAATCTTTACGGAAGCAGACTGCCTCATCTTTCTCCCAGGGAGCGTCTGGTGGGTTCAAACTGCTGACCTTTCTGTTAGCAGTCGAAGGCTTTAACCACTGCGCCACCAGAGCTCCTTTATAAAGTCACAAGCACAGCTATTTAAAACCATGTAATGCTTCTGCGTAATTCCTCCCATCTCATTCTTATATTATAGCATGGTAAATGAGTGGTGTCCATAACAAAGAGACTTGTCAAAACAGATCACAACCTGCAGGCACCACCTTAAAAAAGTGATCAAGGTTCACATACCAGTAATGAGATATATTGACGTCATGTGTGCTTCTCCTATGATGCACAGTGAAGGGCTTGACATCACTTCTGTGGCATTCTTGCCCTAACTGCATAACTCCAATCAAATCATGAGACATCAGACAAACCCAAATTGAGGGAATTCTACAAAATACTTGACTAGTACTCTTCAAAAGAAGGAGCTCTGGTAGTGTAGTGCCTAAGGAATTTGACTGCTAACCAGAAAGCTGGCAGTTCAAACCCACCAGCCACTCCTTGGAAGGCAGGCTGGGCAATCTACTTCCGTAGTGATACTACCTCAGAAGCCCAAGGAGGGGTTGCTATGAGTTGGATCCGACTCTATGGCAGTGAGTTTGTTTTTTAGTTATTTTTGAAGGTTATTTCAGAATAAAATTTTTTAAAAAAATTTTATTGTGATTTGGGTGAAAGTTTACAGAGCAAATTCATCTTCCATACGGCAGTTCACATACACTTTGTCTCATGACACTGACTGTAACCTCCCACAATGCAACAGCTCTCTTCCCACATCCTCCCCGTAGTTACCTCTTCCCTCTGACCTTCCCTCCCATGCACTCCTGCTCCGCAAGTTGTCTCTCTGTCCATACACAACCCTTCTATTCTCCCATGATTGATCTCTCCAAGGAGTGTATCTACCTGATGTAAATGTTCAGTTCATATGCCTGTCATAGAATAAAATTTTTTTAATACAGCATAAATATGAAAAGATATATCTTAGGAATATCTGCTCCTGATTATTTGATATGAAAACAACATTTTGAATCTTTTTAAAAGGAGTAAACCTCAGGTTCACTAAGCACACAGGGGACACACAAATATTTGTTGAAAAATGAACAGATAAATACCTCATTCCCATCTAATAAGATAGCACTACCTGTACAATAACTTTTTTAAAAAATAACCTTCTTATTTTAGAATGGTTTTAGATTTATAGAATTACTGCAAAGGTTGTATATCCAATTTTCCCTTATTATTGCCAGCTTACATGAGTATGTTATATTTGTCACAATTAATAACAAGCTCAACGTGGATACTTCTATTCACATAGCTGCTGATCCCTTTGGGCAACCTCATTATATGGGTGATGATGATGATGAGCTTGCTGCTGACCATGTATTTACTGGTGGCATAGTGGATAAGGCATTAGGTTGCTAACCAGAAGGTCAACAGTTCAAACCCACCAGCCACTCTGCGAAAGGAAGATGGGACAATATACTTCCTTAAAGAATTCCAGCCTCAGAAACTCAATGGGGTCACTATGAGTTAGAAGTGACTCAATGGCAATAAGTTTGGGTTTTGTTTGTTTGTTTTTTGTTGTTTACTATGGGCCAGGCATTGTACTCAAACTTTGCATAAATCATCACTTAATTCTCACCATAACCAAATGAGGTGGGTGCCTCTGATTCTCCCATTAAATGGAGGGGACTGAAGCTCCAAGAAGTTAAGGAACGTGCTCCAGATCACCCAGGAGGAAACAGTGGAGCCAGATTCAAATACAGGACGGGTTTCCAAGTACTTGCTCTTAACCACAACCGCTGGCAGTCAACCAAAACCTCTATGCTGTGGTTGAGCTGTGCTCCCCACAGCCTATGCATGTTCAATTGGTTTTTTTATTAAAAGTAACAGTATTAGTTTCCTGTGGCTGCTGTAACAAAAAACCGAAAACATCGAAGGCTTATAACACCAGAAATTTATTTTCTCAGAGTTCTGGAGGCCAGGTGTCTGTAGAGTCATGCTCCAGAAGAAGAACCTCCCTGGCCTCTTCCAGATGCTGGTGGTTCCTGGCCATCGGGGCATTTCTTGGCTTGTAGACGCATTATTCCAGTCTTGGTCTCCACCTTCATATGGCCATTTTCCCTCTGTGTGCCTGTGTCTCTGCTTCTCTTTTTTTAAAATAGTATTTCTCTCTGTTGTCTTTATCTCATGTGCTCCTCCCAGTGTTCTCATTTACCTTGATCTTTACCTTGATTTTGTGCTGACCTCACCCTTATTGTACATTGCCTTTCCCTTCACCCAAGTTAATACGTGTCTACTTCTAGTTATCGTTTATAAGGATGTAAGTCATACTGGATTAGCCCCACCCTACTCCAATGTGGCCTTGTGTTAACTTCCATTCCAAGGCTCCGCCTGTTATACCATAGTTAATTCTTTGATACATGCCTATAGACTAGGACTAGCCAATAGAATGGTCTGCAATTATGAAAATGTCCTACATCTGCACTGTCCAATATGGTAGCTGCTAGTTATATGTGACTTCTGAGAATTCTGAATGTGGTTAATGTGTAAAGAATGAAATTTAATTCAGTTGTAATTAATTTAAATTTAAATCACTAGCAGCTATCGTATTGGAAATGTACTGTTGAGGCCATGGCATGTCTATCATTACAGTTACTTTTCAAACCAAATTCACTTCCCAAACCCAGCTCTCTTTTCACGATCATTTAACTGCTCATCAGTCCGTCTCAACTTCAATTGAAATAAAGTACTACCAAGGGGTTTATACAAGCTTGCGCTCCATGATCTTACTGGCTATTTGTCTGGCAAATCCCTACATCAGACATTGCTATAAATGGAATATGTGACTCATGAAATGGAGAAAAGTCAATGAAAATATTTCCTGGAGGAAAGCCATTACATGTTTCTCTGCCCAGTGAGGATGGGGTTTCCCTCCAGAGAGCCGACATAGGCTTCAGGATAAGGTGAATATGAACTTCATATTCTCCGGTAGCCAATCACCTGGCCTGAGCTTACGAAATGGAAGATATGACCATCCCAAACCCTTCCCTCGTTGCCAACCACATAACAAAACCCAATGTTGTCAATTCAATTCCAACTCATGGTGACTCTGAGTTACAGTGGAACTGAGCTCCACAGGGTTTTCTTGGCTATAATCTTTTCCCGAGGGGTGGGGGTGCTGTAATATTTATGGAAGCATACCATGGCACTGCTGGCTGGACTTAAGCCATCAACCTTTTGATTAGTAGCCATAATCTATTTCCACCCCCTGGGACCTTCCAACCATGTAGACATGTGTTATTTCCTTTGTCCATTCACTATTTCCTTTTCACAGATGAGAAAACTGAGGCCAAGATGAATGTGAACCATCTTACACGGGCTTAATCTACAGCAAGTCCAAGAACAAAATTCAAAATGTGGGAGCTCTGGTAGCATAGTGCTTAAGGCACTTGACTGCTAACCAGAAGGCTGGTGGTTCAAACCCACCTGCCACTCCTTGGAAGGAAGATGGGGCAATCTACTTCCGTAGTGATACTGCCTCAGCAACCCAAGGAGGGGTCGCTATGAGTCGGGTCCGACTCGACAGCACATAACAACAAACTTTTAAAGTGCAATCCCAGAAAGCCCCGCTTTCTCTTAAAGAAAATCCAGATAATCATTTTTCCACAGTTACTCCATTGATATATGTCCCACAACTGTGTGTGTGTGGGGGGGAATCTTCATCATTCAGACAGCAAAGTGATGTTGAACCAATAAAAGATTTCATTGGTGTCAATGTTCAAAGCCATGTTTGTTCAGAGTGCGCTATTAATTAGCATCTAAAACCTGATTTCTGAAACCCATGTTAGCCCCCCAAATCATCTGTCCTCCTCCTTTACTTTTGTTCCTTAGGGTTTAGAAGTTTATTTGAGATTTCTGCATCAAACAATTAGGTCAAAGACTAGAGAACATGACACTCTTGAAGCAATCCTTTTGATAGATGAAACGGGGAGAGCGGAAGCATTTTCTCAAATTTGAAAAACTATTAAAATGATCATCTAACGTAAATATTGTTGAACTGGCAAATGTTTTATTATATATATTTCACCACAAGAATAATTTTAAAAAAAGATCATCTAAATGGGAAAGCCAATGATGTGAATGGACAAGAGAGAGAACAGAAATTCTGTGATGAAGGAAGTCATTAGGGTATTCAGGGAGGGCAAGGACTCTTGCTTTCATCAGTGGAAGGGTGGGCTACTGCACCCCATGCATCCCACTGGTGTGATCATCGTTTTTGGTACTTGACACAATTTTGGCTATTTAAAAATGACTCCCCATCTGACTACCATAAGAGGAAGACTGAAAATTCCCAATTTCATCTATTTATTTTGTTTCCACACAACTCCACATGCGCTGAGCAAAATCCTGAATCCATATCATTATACCCTTGTGAAGAAAATAGAGTATATATACATCTTAGTTTTAATTTAGATAAAAAGTATTAAATATTTATAATCAAAAAATGGAAGCAATATAATAAAACCCATTGCTGTCAAGTTGACTCCAACTCCCAGCAACCCTACAGGACAGAGTAGAGCTGCTCCATAGGGTTTCCAAGGCTGTCATCTCTATGGAAGCAGACTGTCACATCTTTCTCTTGCAGAGCTGCTGGTGGGTTTGTACCATCGACCTTTCAGTTAGCTGTCGAGAGCTTAAGCATTGCACCACCAGGGCTCCTTAGAAGCAATATGCTTATACCTAATTATTATATAAGAAGATGCTAAGTATTATCTTAAATAAAAAAGAAAAGGACAATCCCAGCATACCCCAGTCTTTCCATTCTTTCTAGATCACTAAACAGGATCTTGAGATAGGGTTCTGCCTTAGTGTTGAATATTAACTTCAAATTAATAGAATAATTTTTTTATCATCTTTATGAGAATGAAGTGCATTTTATTATTGTTATTATTATTGTGATTTGGGTGAAAATTTACAGAGCAAATTCACTTTCCATACAGCAGTTCACATACACTTTGTCTCATGAAATTGACCACAATTCACCACAATGCAACAGCTCCCCTCCCACTTCCTCCCCATAGTTACCTCTTCCCTGTGTCCATCCCTCCATGCACTCCTGCCCCCTGAGCTGTCTCCCTGTGCATAAATAGCCCCTCTTTCTCCCATGATTATTCTCTCCAAGGAGTGTATCTACCTCAGGTAAACGTTCAACTCCTATGCTTGTCTTTTGTTTGGCTGGAAGCCACAGGTGTGGGTTCAATTCCAGACCTGAAGGGGCAGCTAGGGGCCATAGTCTCGGTGGTTCCACCAGGCTCTATCAGACCAGCAAAACTGGTCCCCCCCTTTTTTTTCCCTCCCAAATGATTTTGAGTTTTGTTCCACATTATTCTCCCTCTCTTTCCAGGATCTCCTACATTGATCCCCCTCCGAGTGGTTGACAGTGGTAGCCAGTCACCATCTAGTTCTTCTGGTCTCATAGTTGTATAGGCTGTGGATCGCATGGTGTACCAGTCACTAGGACTAATTGTTTCCATGAATCTTTCATTTTCTTCATTCTTCTTTGCTCTGGACGAGGAGAGACCCATCATTGCATCTAGATGGCTGTGTGCAAGCTTTTAAGATCCCAGTCACTACTCACCAAAGTAGGAGGTGGAACAATGTTTTATGTAGTATGTTATGGCAATTGAGCTTGATGTCATCTGTGACTATGGTCCCAAGCCCACAATTTTAATTACTCAGTCCCTCTGGGTAGCTGGCTGTGACCAAGAAGGGACTACAACCTTGTCCCTTGTCAGCTCTACTATGCACCTGGGAATTCAGATCATACAAATACACTTATAGGACCATTGTCTGCCAACCCTATACATGGTCTTGGGTACACTCCCCGCTTCATAGACATACCTGATAGTTCAGCCTGTCTACCCATCTATCCAGCAGTACCCATGTTTGCCTTCACTGACAATGCAACACTATATGTGCAAAAGGGTTCGTCTTTGTTGTCTGTATCTACCATGTACCTCTTTATGTCTTCCAAATTAGAGTAATTTTACATTAAAAAAAGCATCCTTCCTCAATTTATACAGGCCAAAATATTAGTCATCAAAAGCAGTGGGTGAGCCAACTTCAAATGTAAACCATCAGCACCTCAGTATCTCTTGGTTCTATTTTGTTTATGGTCTTAACATTGGAGCATTTTTCAAAGTGAGGAAATTATATTCAAACTGTATTAGTAGTCTCAAGTACTTGAAAATGCTCCCTTTTTTTCACCATGAATGTCTTAATAGTTATAAAAATAAGCTACATGGATTTTATTTTTAAGTTTTACATTTGCAATGTTAATATGGAACATGGATTATAAGATGGTCATTATTCTGCACCATGAGAAACCAAAATAAAAAGCAAACTATTCCAACACTTGACATTAAAAAAATATCTGAAAGTTTACATTATATGTTCTAACAGTTTTACTCTCTTTAATATGTAAGCTGTGTGGCAGACACTACTGCTGTTTTTCAAAATCTATTCCCCTCTTTTCTACAGTAATATTATTTTTAGTTGGGCAAATAGCTTCTCAGTGAAAGATTACATTTCCCAGACTCCCTTGCAGCTAGGTATGATCATATGACTATGTTTTGGCTAATGGGATTTGAGCAGAAGTTACATGTGCATAGCCTTAAAGAGAAGGGCTTGCTCTCCCTTTTCTTCTTCCTATTAGTAGGAATGAGAATGTAATAGCAGGAGCTGGAGTAACTGTTTTGGGCCAGGAAACTGAATCCAAGTATTCAGCAAGATAGAACAAGATAAGACACAGCCTAGGTCCCTTGAAACCTTTTTGGAGAACCACTTTACCAGCTTGGAGTTTTATATCAGATAGACGTAAACTTATGGCGTGCTTAAGCCATTATTATTAACATTTTTTGCGTTTCTATTATAGCAGCTGTGGTACAGTGAATTACTTAATATGGTTCTTCTAGCCATGGTCTTTGTGATGCCCACCAGATGATGGGGTGGAACTTGGCAAATATAAGGTAATTATGGCCCACTAAGGGAGCTCTGGTAGCATCGTGCCTAAGGCACTTGACTGCTAACCAGAAGGCTGGCGGTTCAAACCCACCAGCTACTCCTCAGAAGGAAGATGGGGCAATCTACTTCCATAGTAATACTGCTTCAGAAACCCAAGGAGGGGTCGCTATGAGTCAGGTCTGACTCGACAGCACATAACAACAACAACATGGGCCACTAAGGCGATTGGATAGTGTTCTGGTTACCTTGTATCGCTCTGACAAGAACATACCAGAAATGGGATGGCCTTAACAAACAGGAGTTTATTCTCTTACAGTTTGGAGGCTTTAAGTGCGAATTCAAAGTGCCAGGCTCTAGGGGCTGGGTGAAAGCCCCTCAACCTTGGGCTTCAGCTCTGCCTCTTGCTCCTGGCCCACTGAAGCTAGAGGCATCTCTTCACTCAGGCAGCTACTGGCTGCTGAGGCTAACAAGCCCAAAGACAACAAATAAAAAGGCACAGTCCTGATGTTACCAAACCACATGGCAGGCCATTAATTTAAGTCCATTGAAAGTCCCAAAGTCAGCAGAGCATGGCAGGCTGCTGAACAACGACACGGCTACATGCAGGATTCAAGGTGCCATAAACTAGAGACTATCCTCAAGGCTTCTCTTTATATACAGGAAGAAGACCACATCCCAAAAGCAGCTACTCAGCTGCTTGTGGTAGATCCCACCATGGAGTTGATGGCCAGTCTCATCATGAGGAATAACTACCACCAGCTGCTCAGCCACTCAACTAGGCCCAGCCAAGTTGACATACAAATTGATCTACCACAGATAGCTTGTTAATAATGTAAATAAGATACATGGCAGCATTGTGGGGGTGGGGCCAAGGAAATAAGGTATGTATGGAACCCTAATGTGGGAATTGGTTAGGTCTGCCATCTTAGTAGGCTTAAAATGAGCCACCCCAAAGGCGGAAAGGGGAGATCTCATTGCCATCAAGAGAGAAGAGCTACTAGTAGAGCACATCCTTGGACCTGAGATCCTGCACTGAAATGACAGAGAGACAGCAGAGGGATGGCAGAGACAGCAGCAGCAGAGACAGCAGAATCAAGAGACCAGTGTGAGACAGAATGAAGGGATTCCTGGCCCAAGGAGCAAGGAAGCTGAGTGCCTTCGAGAAGGAGTCTTGCTGGCAGAGTGAGGTGCCTCTTTGGGTACCTATTGGCAAAGCTAAAAGAGCTTTGGGCCAAGCAGGGCAGATACTGAGGCCAGAGAGAAGTGTGCCTGCAGCATTGCTGAAAAGTAGCCGGCTTGATTGAAGAACTGTATCCTGAGTTGTTTCTGACTCTGAATTGTAACCTGTTACTTCCCTAAAACCCATAATCATGAGTACTGTCTGTGAGTTCTATGTGCCCATTGCAATGAATTCTCAAACTGTGGGAAGGACGGTTGATATAGGAATTGACAAAAAGGTTTGGACGGTGGTGGCATATCTGACATCACAGGAATTAGCCTTGGCTGTTGATGTTGTTCTGGATCCTCCTCCCCCACCTTGTGAAGTTAGAGGAGGTGAGATAAAGTCACCCCCACGTTCTTTTAGCAGTAAACCTTTATACGAACTAATAGAAGAAAGTAATAAAATGGTCTCTATGTGTTTTGCTTTATTCAAAAGTAATTACATACTTGTACATACAAAGAACTGATCTTCCAAGCCATCTGGCAGGCTGTAAACATCTTCTGATGATGCTGCCGCTTCTCTTTTGGAATTATCCAGAGAGGATAAACAAGTTTTTGTTTTACTGGGTCCCCAAATGGCACTCCTCAAGTTGGTCACCAACCTTACTCATTGGATCTGGCCCAAACCGCTGTGACCTCTTTCCAAATTCTAACCCACCATCAAAAGGGTGCCACCATTGAGACTGTTAAAAAAAAAAAAAAATGAACCACAGGCTTCCCTAGTCCCTTTTCTAAACTAGCAGGGAAAAATTGTTGTTGTTGTTGTTGTGTGCCGTTGAGTCAGACCCGACTCATAGCAACCCCTCCTTGGGTTTCCGAGGTGGTATCACTACGGAAATAGATTGCCCAACCTTCCTTCTGAGGACTGGCTGGTGGGTTTGAACCGCCAGCCTTCTAGTTAGCAGTCAAGTGCTTTAGGCACTATGCTACCAGAGCTCCTAGGGAAAAATTAGGTAGCAGAATTGGCACTACCCATTCCGTCTCTCTTTCTTTTGGCAGAAGATCCCCTGTGGTATGAAACCCAACAACCAACAAACAGAATCAATCGTATCACTAAATGATTTTGATTGAACCACCTCCATCGAGAGGAGGAAATATAGATTTGGAGGCAGAGTGCTTGGGTTCAAATATTGGCTTTGCCAATTCCTAGCTGAGCCACCTTGGGCAGGGTTCTTCTCTGCCTCAGGCATTACATGGGTGGAATGATGAAGGTTGCAGTGGTTGATGCCTATAAAGCACTTAGGACAATAACGCAACACACTGCCATCGAGTCGGATCTGACTTACAGCGACCCCTCCTTGGGTTTCTGAGGCGGTATCACTACAGAAGTAGATTGCCCAACCTTTCTTCCGAGGAGTGGCTGATGGGTTTGAATCACCAGCCTTCTGGTTAGCAGTCAAATGCCTTAGGCACTACGCCACCAGACAGTGCCTATGTAGGAAGTGGTCAATAACTGTAACAGACACACATACATATATACAGAAGGTATGTGTATCAGCCTTGGGCTGTTGAGGTATACATGCATAACCTAGATATGTGTATGCACGTATGTCTGCATGCATATATATATGCTACACATAATGTAAGTAGCCTTTTTCTATATATAATGGGTATCTATCAGAAGTGGCAAGAGTCGGAGGCTGACTCTACAGCAGCCAACAACAATGTACGTTATTATATATGTATCTTATATGTATGTATATGTCTATTTCTTGACTGATATACACATATATTCTGATTTCTGTGGAAATGAACTTGAATCATAAAAACAAAGTAGCCTTGTATCCCCAGCTCAAAAACTGTCAGAACGTTTTCTCCTGCATTCGTAATACACCTAATGATTAAGGGCACCTGCCACATGAACGTCCCTTACAGGCCCTGACGGGCCCCGCAGGATTTCAGCTCCTCTGGCCCGGCCTCTTGAGGGGGCTGTGGCAAATGGGCACAAAGCAGTGAGCGTGCCACAGCGGCAGTCTCTGGCCCTGCCTGACGAGGCTTTGAACTATGTTTTTGTTTTTGTTTTCTGAGTGACCAACGCCAGCTTGTTTGAGTCATCAAAAAAAGATGCCCATGTGGAAATATCAGAGCCACTCTGCCAATGATGGATTTCCAGAAAGGCAGGAGTGGATCAAAGAGACGCTCGCGGTTGAAGCAGGACTCTTCACAACCCTACATTTTTGTAATGAATATTTTGAAAAACCAGCATTGTCACTGCAACAGGTCCCCAAAATGGGGCATATTCTTATCAACAGTGTGGACACATGATGCAATTTATGCATGGACATAGCTACTGAAAATGTGACGCCCCACTTCCCCACAATTTAAAATGTTCTGGAAGGCCTCAATCATCTGCAAAAGAGTCCCATCTAAAAAGACCGCATATGGCCAACAGTTTCCACTGAGGCCCGTTCCTCTCCGCCTCTTTGCCGGGGGTAGAACTTCTCCTAGGCATCCGCATCAGGCTATTGTACTTAAAATAATGCAGCATTAAGGATTGCTGAATTGGTTTACAAAGAGCCTGTATTCCTGTGTGTGTGTTTTAAGGAGGTCCCATTTTGGAAAGGAAATAAATGAATAAATCCAATCAAACAAGGCAGCAGATTGGTTCTAATGGAAGCTCCCTGGCAGCAGAGGGCAGATAGAAAGAGAATGACATATTCAAGCCCAGCACGGTGGGGCCCTCAAGTGAAAAGCAGGTGGACAGATCCGCCCCCTAATTGCTGCTAATGGCAGATACCCCACATCATGCCAAAGGACGATTTGTTCCCATGTCCCTGTATTATCGGGCAACGTTCCATCTAAGGTTGTTACACTCGGTGGGACATGCCAAGAGCACATGCGAATTATTTTTAAAATATTCAAAATCTAAAATGTCCTAAGTGCTTTAAAGCAAAAGCCTTCTATTATTTCTCAAAACAACTCTTATATGACCAGGCCATTTGCTGAAATGCCAGTTAATGAGAAGTGAAGCACTGGACATGAGCAAACTCTATCCACAGACTTTTATAGCAGTCAAAGTACATACACATTTCTAAACCAAGTAAACACAGCTTGCCATTTTAAGTACAAAGTTACCATGGGAACAATAACATACAGCCCATTTCATCTACCTTAAAGATAATTTTTCATGGGGAATAAAATTATGAAAACAATTAAATGAAGCATTCTATTAAGACTAAAATATATGAGACTAGAATTTGTCAGGCAATCAAACGCCTTGATTCATCTGCAGGGCCTTGCAGTGGTGGCACAGTGGTTAAGTACTCGGCCGCTAACCCAGAAGTCAGCAGTTCGAACCCACGCAGCAGCCTCGTGGGAGAAAGGTGGGGCAGCCTGCTCATAAAGACTACAGCCTTGGAAACCCCGTGGGACAGTTCTACTTCCTCCTGTAGGATTGTGAGGAGTCGGAATTGACTTGATGGCCTGGGTTTGGTTTGAGTTTTCTTTTTGCAGTGGTGTTGCCAGGTTTCTGAAGAAGAATCATCCTGTTCTGATGCTGTTTCATGTAATTTATGAACTGATGTCATTTATGGTTGATACAATGTACGCTTTTGATCAGTTTTATTACCAACATCTCTATTTTCCTAATTGCATTAAAGTATCAAAAATAATTTTCTACATTCAAAAAATGTCCCTTTGAGGACATCAAGCTCAACTGGCATAACATACTACACAAAAACACTGTCCACATCCTACTTTGGTGAGTAGCAACTGGGATCTTAAAAGCTTGCAAGCAGCCATCTAGATGCAACGATGGGTCTCTCCTTGGCCAGAGCAAAGAAGAATGAAGAAAACCAAAGGCACATGGAAACAGTTAGTCCAAGGACTGGTACACCATGCGATCCTTAGCCTATATGACTATAAGACCTGGCTACCACTATCAACCATTCAGAGAGGGATCTATGTAGGAGATACTAGATAGAGTGGGAGAACAATGTGGAACAAAACTCAAAATCATTAAAGAGAGAGAGAGACAAAGTTTGCTGGTTTGATAGAGTCTGATGGAACCCCTGAGACCATGGACCCTAGCTGCCTTTCAAGTCTGGAATTGAACCCACTCCTGTGGCTTCCAGCCAAACAAAAGACAGGCATATGAGCTGAACATTTACATTAGGTAGATACACTCCTTGGAGAGAACAATTCTGGGAGAATAGAAGGGCTGTGTATGCACAGGGAGACAGCTGCAGGAGGGTGGGCAGGAGTGCATGGAGGGAAGGGCACGGGGAGGAGGTAACTATGGGGAGGAAGGGAGAAGGGAGCTGTTGCATTGTGGGATATTGCAGTCAATGTCATGAGACAAAGTGTATGCGAGCTGCTGTATGGAAGATGAATTTGCTCTGCAAACTTTCACTCAAATCACAATAAAAAAATTTTTTAAAAATGTCCTTTTGAGAGAGTCTGATTCTAACTGCCTAAGTTTCACCAAATTATTCACTTGCCAAAGGAGAAACATTCTGATATGACTATAATCTGAAACTTGTTAATACTGTCATTAAAATAGCTTTTGTTGTTGGATGCCATGGAATCAATTCTGACTGCTAGTGACCCTATAGGACAGAATGGAAATGGCCCACAGGATTTCCAAGGCTGAACTCTCTATGGAAGCAGACTGCCATATCTTTCTCCCCTGGAGCCACTGGTGGGTTCTAACCACCAAACTCTGGTTACCAGCTGAATGAATGCTTTAACCATTGAGCTATCAGGGCTCCTTCTAAAATAGCCAGCAACTATAGGAGAGAAATGTCTGCTGTTGTTGTTATTGTTAGGTGCCACTGAGTCAGGTCCAACTCACAGCAACCCCATGGACAGCAGAACGCAACACGGCCCCGTCCTGCACCAGCCTCACAATCATTGCCATGCTTGAACCCGTTGTTGCAGCCACTGTGTCAGTCCATCTCCTTGAGGGTCTTCCTCTTTTTCATGGACCCTCTACTTTTTCAAGCATTATGTCCTTCTCCGAGGTCTGGAGGAATGTCTATTATATGGTATCCTATGTGGTAGAAAGGTATACCGATATTAATATCATATCACCACCCAGGAGAAATACTGTCTTGAATACATTTCTGTTGTTTTTCTTTTCACCCTGACCATAATTTCTCTGCTCATGGGTATAAACTGTGGGCCCTTCTTTAAGACCAAATGTTATCTTATTCTTCACTGTAGTTCCTGAACTTACAACCGCACTGGGCCACAAAGGCACGCAATAAAAGTTGGGAAGGAGTCACTGAGGGAAGTACCCTCTGGCTCTTAAGTATCTGTGGGTGAGATCCCAGGTCTGGGGAGGGACAGAGAACCCCAAATTCTTCGAAGAGTAAACATAATGAAGCCATTGCCACATCCGCAAAGTTCCAGAAGCTTTTTAAGAAGATGAATGGACATCTCTTTCTTCTCACTACAATATCAGGCTATAAAGGAGTTTTGGTGGGAATGTTTTTTTTATTGTGTTTTGGGTGCAAATTTACAGAGCAGAATTTATTTTACATTCAGCAGTTTGTGTACATTTGGTTTCACTCCCCAATTATCATCCTCCAACTCTAACCCACTCTCCTCCCCTCCCTTCCCTGTGACCCCCCCATCCCTGTGCCTCCTTAGTTATGCGCTCTTCTCTGTCCAGCTTTCCCTCCGTGTGAATGCTGCCCCTCTGGCGCCCCATGGCCGATTGCTCCAAGGGGTGTATCTCCATAGAGTAGGTGGGTGCTTCACCCTGGGGTGGATGTTCTGCATGTAAGTCTTTTTCTACTGTTGGGCTGAGAGCCAGTCCTTGGGAGTGAATTTTATCCGAGGCCTGAAGTGTATCCCAGGCCCATAGTCTTGGGGGTCCCACCAGACTCCATCTGACCAGTAATTCTGGTTGTTATTGTGTTTTTGAATTTTGTTCCACATTTTTCCTCCCACTCTATCCAGGATCTCCAATTTTAATCCCTTGGGTGGGAGTATTTTGGCCCTGACTTCTTTTTAGTTTGTTGGGAAGCTAGCTGTACTGCTGTGAATCATATGAAATCGCCATATTTGCACACCCAAAATGGTCAAATATTGTCAATTTCATTTTCCTGTGTCTCAACATAATATCCTCACCAGTGATTGGGAAAGCCAGGGAAATATGATAGTTACACTAGCCATTGTATAATTTATTTGTAGCTCTTGGGGAGAAAAATCTGTTGCTTGAAATTAAATGGTGGGTGAAAAAAAAATGGTACATTTCAATGTTCTAGCCTGTCTTCTTTTGTTAACATGCATATTTCAGAGTTTGCTAGAAAACCAAGAAACAAAACCAAACCACTGCTATCAAGTTGATTCCGACTCATAGCAACCCTAACAGGGCAGAGTCGAACTGCCCCACAGGGTTTGCAAGGCTGTAATCTTTACAGAAGCAGACTGCTTCATCTTTCTCCCACAGAGCAGCTGGCGGGTTCAAACTGCCAACCTTTTGGTTTGCTGTCGAGCACTTTGACCACTGAGCCACCTGGGCTCCTTAAATATTCCCTATAGGGTGGCAAAATCGACCCTGGAGGAGGATCATTGGTCTAACTGACAAACGCTTTTTGAAACAAAAATCAGTTGCTTTTTAAGGTCTCTTAGGTCTCTTCCATTTCTTGTCAATCCCTGAAAGAATAAATGGCTGGCTTTCCAAATCCTGCCTCTGGGCACCTGAAGAAAAAGGCAGCTCAGATGGAAAAGTCAAATGCCTTCAAACCACCAACCTAGAGTGGTTTCTAATCCACAATTCACTGGCTGTCACTTTGGTCATAAGTCTTATTTTTCTTTTTAATGATATCTCACTTGTTGCGAGAGGCCAAGGCAATGGTAACAAATCCAATACTGAACTCGAAATAGTACCATTTTTGCTCAAATCCCTAAACCCCAAAATAAGATTTAAAAAAAATGAAAAAGAATTTAACTTTTATGTCCCAATTTTAAATTCTGTGATAAAATTCTACATTGAGAGACCATTCCAAGAGAAAAACCTCTAACAAGCAAAAGTTTATTTTAAGACTGTATTCTTTAAATATATATATATATATATATATATATATATAGAGAGAGAGAGAGAGAGAGAGAGAGCTCTGGTAGCGTAGTGCCTAAAGCACTTGACTGCTAACCAGAAGGCTGGCAGTTCAAACCCACCAGCCACTCCTCGGAAGGAAGATGGGGCAATCTACTTCCATAGTGATACCACCTCGGAAACCCAAGGAGGGGTCGCTATGAGTCGGGTCCGACTCGACGGCACATAACAACAGCAACATATGTATATAGGGGTCTGTGGGTGGTGCAAATGGTTAACCCGCTTGGCTGCTAACTTAAAAGCTGGAGGTTGGAGGCTACCCAGAGCAGCCTCAGGAGACAGGGCTGGAGATCTCCTTTCAAAGGATCAGCTACTGCAAACCCTACGGAGCACAGTTCTACTCTGACACGCATGGCATCAGCAGGAGTCAGCATCGAGTCAATGCCAACTGGTTCATACTCATTTTTATGTAAGGGTGTGTATGTGTATGCGCGTATACTTATGTGTGTATGTACATGTGTGAGATATACACATTTATGTGTATAATCTATTTGGTATAAGGCAGTGTTGGTTGGGAATATCATGGATTTAAAGAGAAATAAGCGATTCTTATCACCTTTAAAACCAAAACCCAATCAAACTCACTGCCATTGAGTCGATTCTGACTCAGAGCAACCCTCATTGTGTTTCCAAGGCTATAAATCTTTATGGGAGCAGACTGCCTCGTCTTTCTTCCACAGAGCAGCTGGTGAGTTTGAATCACCAACTTTTTGATTAGCAGCCCAATGCTTTAACCAGAACTTCTTTATCCTATTCAAGGAACACAAAATTTAGTAAATGGATATGACAAATATACAAATACCTAGAATACAAAGTGAATTAAAATAAATGTCATAGGGAGGTACAAATTACTACAGGAATTCAAAGGACCAAGGACCGACATCCTGATATGAGATCAAGGGAAGGATCTTGAGGGAATTCATGAGGCAAGAACTGGAGATCAACCTCAGAAGAGGGGCTGGGTGTTGGAAGGAGAGCTTCAGGCAGAGAAATCACTTGAGAAAAGGCAAAAAGAGGCATGAGAGTGTGTATCTGAGCGTATTTGAGCATGTGTGTCTGTGTGTATATGTGTGTGTGTGTGTTGGGTGACTGGCGGGAGATGGTGCCCAGTATGGATCAAATACCAGAAGGTCCAGTTTGGTTCTGGCCATTTTCACCAGCAAGGGAGCAGCAGCCGGCAATGAAAAACTGCATTTCCAAGGAGCGGTTTTAAGAGAATTTACATTTGTGGTTTCTGTTGTCCTCAAATAAATACATTGAAGTTTGAGGTCCTGTTGAGAAACATGAATCTGTGTGTGAAGTGATGGGGAACAGCGGCACACATAATCTCATTTGACGGCTGAATAAGTTGCTTTCTGGAATAAATCAACCTCACGCTACAGCCAGAGGCTGGTCTCCTCTTCCAGGGGTGAGCAGCTATGTAAAATAGTTCAGGAAAAGTTTTCCATTACACTGCTCAGGGCAACTAGGTAGTCTTGAGCCCACCAAGGAAACTTCACTTGCACAAATAACATCACCAAACATGGAAGTAACACTGGAACAGAAGTATTTTCTTTGGATCTTTCTTGGGTTACCTTAGCCTCATCATTGTTTCAAGATATTAATGAAATTGTCATTTTGTTCTTCCCCTTTCAATTAGAAATTTGCATCTTGAATTTAAACTTGATCTCCATACAGGATCAAATCAGGTTCTAGTTCTCTTTTAGCAGAAATCCACATTTTAACCTATTGAGGATTTTTATTTTCTTATACTATGTTGAAGATTGGTTTAAGGAAATACACCTCCCCTCACTCAGCTCACTTCTAAGACTCTGCCCATGGATGCCTCCACTGTGAAGTGCTTTGGGTCCTATGCCCGTTTTCATCAGTACACTTGACACATAAGTTTGCAACAGGCTGTTGACTTGTTGACTATCCCTACTGCTGCCAAAGCAGTTTGAAGGTAGAAACTGTTTACTTATGTTAGTCCTCTGTGCATGGCTACACAGCACACTCTCTCTCATACACACACACACACACACACACACATCTTTAATTGATGAACATGTCACTGAGTGACTTATTGACGGTGAAAATCAGGTCTTGATCATCCATCTCTCATTAGCTTAGCATCCAGCTCAATAAATATTTGGTGAATAGATAAAATCAGAATCAATCATATCTTTAATGGACTTCACATGTTCCAATGTCAGGCTCCCTCACTGCACAACCATTTTCAATGGAAGAAAATACTCCATAGAAAGTCAAACTCTATTTCTCCTGTTCTTATAAGCTGTATAAATAGCTAAACAGCAATACTCCATCTTCAGGATCCCTGTGGACTTTGATGAGGTCACTTCTTGACTGAAAGGTGAACTCTATGATTGTGTAGAAATGTTCACCTTCAATAGGTAACTCTCAGGATGCATGGGCTCCACCGTCCTGGAGAAATTATAAGGCAAGTAAAACTAATTCGCTGGGACCCACCAGCTCCATCCTCCCCTGGCAAATAGATATTCTTGAATTAACAGAGAAGACAGTTACATTCTTATTCTCCAGGATGACAGTGAAATCATCATCTTTCAGAAAACATACTAGTTGGGAAGTACAGCACAAATAAGTGGCTAAAAGAAACAAAACAAAAGAAAACTCACTTTATAACTTGAATTTTCCCTCAGTAATGGTGGATTCCATTTTCTCCCAGGAAGAGATGAAATGCAACTTAAAACATAAAAATGTAAATATCCTGTAAGCTTGCTACTGGGCACATTGCTATGGAGTTACCATATATAGCTCCTACCATATTAAGGAGTTCTGGTGGCACACTGGTTAAGGCATTTGACTACTAACCAGAAGGTTGGTGGTTCAAACCCATCAGTTGCTCCGTGGGAGGAAGATGAGGCAATTTACTTAGATAAAGATTGACAGCCTTGGAAACCCCATGGGGGTCACTATGAGTTGGAATCAACTCAATGGCAGTGGGTTGGTTGGGTTTATAGGCTGGTACGTGATAACTCAGAATCAACTTCCCCGTATAGCTGCTTACTTAGCAAAACTGAACAAGTTTGTCCATCCAGCTGGACTTCCAGAAACCATAAATCTGTGGAAGGAAACCATGACATTCCATGGAACTAGATTTAATCCTAAGTAGTTTACTTTTTACCTTAGGAAAATAAAAGCCACAAAAATTGTAGGGGACCTTGGAATAAAGTTTTTAAAGATGTGAAAAACATTATTAGAAAATATAAAAGAAAATATAAATAAATGAAGAGACATACATGCCTGTACATGAAGATTCAGTGTAGTAAACACATTGATTCTCGTGAATTAGTCTATAAATTCACTACAATCTCTCTCAAAATCATTTTAAAAAAATGAACATCTGATTCTAAAAAAGTATCAAGTATATCTCAGAGAATTTTAAAGACAAACAAAAGGAGGAGACTTCTCTGAGATATCCAGGCTTATTATGAATGTAAAATAATAAAGACAATGTAGTATTAGCTCAGGGATGGTAAAATAGACCAATGGAACAGAGTGGAGTCCAGAGATATACTCACTTGTACAGGGATTCATAGTATATGAAAGGGGTATGATGTAAAAACCAATGGGGGAAGGATGAACTATTAAATATATGGTGGTTTATGTATAGAGAATGCAATGGATTTCTACCAAACAATAAAATCCAGATAGAATAATGACTAAAAAAATAAAAAGCAGAAATTTTTTTTTTTAAGAGAAATAGAAGAATATCTTTATGACTTTGGGGATGGAAACAGTTTTTAAGCAAGGTAAAAATAATAAAAAGCACAAATCAAAAGAATATTGATAACTAAGACTTTGTTACAATGAAAAAAAAATTCAGTACAATAAAGATATCTTCCAAAAAGTTACAAGATAAGCCACAGAGAATAAGATGACATTAATAACACATTTTACTGATTTGTATCCAGAATATATGAAGAAACCCTATGGATCAATAAGTTAAAGACAAATAAAAAAATAAATGGAAGCAAAAACCCAAATGGTCAATTGTAGTTGCTGTTGTTAGCTGCAGTCAAGTCGATTCCAACTCTTGGCCACGCTGGGTGCGCAGAGTAGAATTGTTCCCTAGGGTTTTCAAGGCTGTGACTTTTCGGAAGCAGATCACCAGGCCTGTCTTCTGAGCAGCCTCTGGGGAGATTCGAGCCCCCAACCTTTGGGATAGTAGTCAAGCGTGTAACTGGTTGTGCTACCCAGGGCCTCCAAATGGTAAATAACCTATGAAAAATGTTCAACTTCTCCAGGGAAATTCAACATAAAAAAAAATAATGCAATACCACTTTACAGCTATCAGATATCCAAAAAATTTAAAAACTGTAATAATATCAAATGCTGGTGAAGATACAGAGAAACTGAAATGCTCATACACTACTGTTGAGAGTACAGACTGAGACCACCATTAGGAAAGCAGTGATAACACGGTGATTTAAAGCTAGTTCTGTATGATGACAATGTATTCATTACACTGATTATAGTATTACTTCAGCCAACAAGAAGCTATAATTCCTCACTAAAAGGAATAAAGGGAGATTACTCATCTACAGCTGTCAAGCCAATTCCATAGTGACCCTACAGGGCAAAGCAGAATTGCCCCATAGGGTTTCCAAGGCTGTAAATCTTTATGGAAATAGACTGCCTCATCTTTCTCCCACTGGTGGGTTCCAACCATTTGCAGCTGAGCAGCTTAACCACTGTACCAATCTCCTTAAAGGGAGATTTTGTAGTGTCAAAATCCAGACAGGGTGAGAAGAAAAGTTAATTTGGCAAAAACAACTTAGTATCTATTTCCAGACATTTTCAGGATGAAAACACAAACCATCCCAGGTTCTTTGAGCTTCTGTCCAAGGCTCAGTGCATTCCACCTGGAACATCCACTAGCCAACAGTTCAGAAACTACAATTCCTCCAACTCCATATTCTTCAGGAAACTAACTGGGAGGAAGCCCACCAAGTTACATCCTTACATCCTGAGGCCAGAAAATGTTCACACAGATCATATCCAGAATCAATATGGAACATCTACAACTTCCTCTTTATTAACACCCCCTCAGAATGCACTTTCCACTTGTGAGGGGGATAATAGGGAAACTTGATCTTCGCAATCTTGTCAGTGTATACATATCTGTCAGGCATCTATCTCATCGCTCATCCAGTACTTTCAAAGTCCTTCTCAAACCTGCTGTGCCAATGTTTTCCATTTTAAATGGAGGGTAGGAACCAGTGGTTTATGCACTGACTGGGTAATCTACTTCCGTAAAGATTTATTGCCTCGGAAACCCAAATGGGGTCACTATGAGTCGGAATCGACTTGATGGCAGTAAGTTTGGTTTGGTTTTTTTTGAATAAAATTCTTCAAAGAGCTCTGGTGGGGTAGTGGTTAAAGCATTTGGCTGCTAACCAAAAGGTTGGTGGTTCGAACCCACCACTGTTCTGGGGAAGAAAGATGAGGTGGCTGCTTCCTAAAGATTTACAGCCTTGGAAACTCAATGAGGGTTGCTATGAGTTGGAATCGACTCACTGGCAGTGAGTTTGGTTTTTGAGTAAAACTCTTCATACAATGGCGTTTAATAAATGCTGTGAGCAATAAGAATTTAGAAGCAGGTCTGATCTCTGGACAGAAAGCATCACCAAATTTTAAAATAATGTTATGAATGGTGAGCAAAAGCCATCAGACACAGGAGCGCCTACGGCACGATTCCATTTACATAAAGTGCGGATACAGGTAAAACCATGCTGGCAGAAATCAGGAGAGGGACTGCCCTTGGGGAGGAGCCAGGAAGGGGGGTGGAGGGAGTTGCTGAGGGACGGTGAAGTGCTGCTTCCTAATCTGAGTGCTGGTGACATTTGCAGAGATTTTTCAAACCATACCCTTATGATCGGTCCACATTTTTTTTGTATCGGAAGGAAGGTTGGGCAATCCTACTTCCGTAGTGATACTGCCTTGGAAACCCAAGGAGGGGTCGCTATGAGTCGGGTCCGACTTGATGGCACATAACAACAACAACAACAACATATCATACATCAGTAACAAATTTTAAATGATTTCGTAATATTAATGCTGCTTACAAAACATCTAAAAATATTGATGACAAGATCCCATTACATAATAGAGCTCACAACAGTTTGCTAGTAATCCGGTACAGTGGCTTTGCTAAATGGGAATAACGCATGGAATAGACAGTCATCGCTTTTATGCTCTGGATTCTGTTTTCCTTACCATGGAAACTGTCAAAATATGCCACATGAGAAAACTAAAAGGAAAATTTAAAATTGCTGCCTCAAATAAAGTTATCTTAAGGGCTTGAATTTCTTTGCTAATTACACTTTCATTCTTTTGCTAGTTGTGTGAACAAACGGATCCCTGAACATAAGCTGCCTTTTGAAAACCCACCATTTAAACGTATTTTAGACATTGTGAACCACCACATTCCTAAACCTGAGAGTGACCTGATCCACATACAAAATAGCAGAGTTTCTAGGCTCTTCCAACCTTCACTTCCAGTGTTCCCACCCTTCTTCACACTAGAGCTCTTTACCAAGTATACTCAGATCTCTTAGAAAACACTGACTTCTGGTATCCATGTGGGAGGAGGAGTGGAGCAGAGAGATGAGAAGGGCAGGAGGATAGATATCTATAGAAAAAGGATCTCTGTGACTAACAGGAGAAACCTCGTCCTTCCTCTCCCAGCTCCTGCTTCTCTCAAACAGGTAGAATAAACGTAATGCAGACGTGACTACAGATCCCGAGGACGAAACTTGCTGGCAGGTTGCTTTAAAGGCTTAATCTGGGTAGATTTGATTATAGCTAAGGAGATGAATTCTAAATTTGGAAAGGCCATCAAAGTAATTAAGGATGTTAAGAAAAGTGAAGAGATCTTTCATGTCTTTCTACTTAATGAAGAAAAGAGATAATGAAAAAGATTTTAGTAAGCAAAAAGGAACTTCAGAGATGCAGCCCTTTCACTCAGAGTGCATTTAGCATCAGAGTAAGTTGCCAAGGAAAGTCAGGCACTCTATTCCCAGGAGAGGCTGGCCTCATTATTGAAATGGTTTAGGTACCACTTTACTCAAAAGAAAGAGTGAATTGGGTGGTCTACAAGGCTCTCCATTATACTTTCAGATTCTCAGACAATGCTGGGAAAAGATCATAACACACACACACACACACACACACACACACACAAATCAATCATGTGATTTTAGAAGGAGAAAAACTTTAGCCAGAGATCATTCCAATCTAAGGATGCAATCAACCAAGTCCCCCATGACCACTACTATTCAAATCTTATGACATTGTGAAGCAAAAGAGGTTTCAATTCCTCTTAATCTACAGCAGTGGTTCTCAACAAGCCAATGTCTAGAGACATTTATTTGGTTGTCACAACTGGCGGTGTGACTGCAGTGCTACTGGAATCTTGTAAGTAGAGGCCAGGGATGCTGCTTAATGTTCTGCACTCTCCAGGACAGCCCCCCCTTCCACCTAACAAATAATCAACTGGCTTAAATTTTTTTTAAATGGTAAAAAAAAAAGTCATCAGTGCTGAAGTTGAGAATTCATGCTCTAACGGTACATTTGGAAGGCAAGAAAAGGGGCCTTCTTTTATTTCAGCAGCATATCTCTGACTCCTCCAAAGAAGGAAGCAGAAGGTCACAAAAAAAAAAACAAATAAATACACAAGCAAAATACTAAGCACTAACTTTAACTCAAGATCATTTATAATAGAGCTTGTTACACCAAGTTCAAATATACCAAGTTATATACAGTCAGTAAGAGTAATATCCCAAGACCAAAAATCGGGTTTGCTTTGGCAGATCTTTTTCTTTCTTCTAACCAAGTAAGCAACTTTTATTTCTATACATTAAAATTCTATTTTCTGCTCATGAGATAATGTACTCCTTTTCTTTATTAAAGGCACACTCTCTGGTGGCGCAGTGCCTAAGACATCTGACAGCTAACCAGAAGGTTGGCAGTTCAATCCCACCAGCTGCTCCGTCGAAGGACAATGGGTCAATCCACTTCCATAAAGATTTACAGCTTCGGAAACTCAATGAGGGTCGCTATGAGTCGGAATTGACTCGATGGCAGTGAGGGCTTTTTGTTTTGTTTTGTTTCTTTATTAAGCAGTTGACACATCTATCACATGTAATTGTCAAATGTTAAGTATCAAGCTATTCAAATAAATGTTGAAAATAAACAGCCAAGATTGATCAAGAAGAATAAGGCAAACACACATTACCTATATCATTAGAATTGAACAAGGGGATATCACTACAGATCCTACAGACAACAGGATTATAGGGAAAAGTATAAGAATATTGTGAACAACTGCATACCAATAAATTTAATAACTTAGATTAAATGGACACAGTCCTTGAAAAACAGCAAAACTAAAACAAAATGTGGATAGTTCTATACTGGTTCAAGAAATCAAATTGATAATTTAAAACATTTTCCCAAAGAAAATTCCAGACCCAGATGGCTTCACCAGTGTATTGTTTCAAATATATAAGGAGAAAAAAAAATACTTTGTAAATTAGTAATCAAATAAAATAAATAGACAAGGACTAGGTTCCATTTCAGCCCCCCCCCCACCTCCATGGAGTCACACCTGTCCTAGAGTGAAAACACACACTTCGTAAAATTAACAGATTTATTGAAAGTCCGGAGATGGTCTGGATCGGAAAGATGTCCAAATTCAGATGGGGAAGATGGCCGCCCCACTGGCCAATAAGTAAGCAAGCATTCTTGTACAGCTGGGGCAGGAACTAAAGTTACAAAGTCATGACTGGCTGAAAGACAATCAGGGGAGTTGAAGGAGGGATATCTAAGAACCCAGACTTAGCAGGGATAGGCAGATAACATATATGTGGGATTACATGATTGGTTCAGGGTACATAATTGCAAGCATATGTGTACGTTAGTCTAATACAGGATGGTCACAGGACAATGGCAGGTCAGATCTTTTCTGGAAACCTGTTAAAATTGCTTTCTTATTCATGTCTGTTTCTGGGGGTCCACTGTAAAGATTTATCAACAGTGCAGTGCATCCAGACCCTTTGGGTACAAGCTATTGTGTTTTGCATCTGTTTGACCATGACAGAAAGACCCTCTGGGAACAGACTGTAATATCCCGCATCCGTTGGACCGCAGAGAAAAAGAATGTCTCCTTTAGGGTACATGGTTAAGTCAGCATCAAGGTTAGAGGAACTGCTGTCAGAAAAGGCAGCTTTAAGATTCAACATGGATTCTAGACTCATGTCAGGATTTTAAAATGGAGTTAAGGCTCTGCTTTCAGACTGCTCTCTATACACACACCAAGTGCCTCCGATTTTAGACTCTTATAAACACCAAAGATCAGCCCTATCTCTCCAGCTCAGAAAGAATCACCCTTCTCTTCCTTCTCCACTTTACCTCACCACAGAAATTGTGAGATAAGGGAGGAGGCAATAGACAAGATTGAAAACATTTTTTGCAAAATTCACTTCCATTTGTAATCACTTAACATGCTATTCTCCATCTGGTTTTCACCCTACACCTTCCCCCCAACCTGACTTTCTCTTTTCCCCCAACACCCACTCTTTGCTATGGCCAGGCCACTTTCTTCAGTATCCCACCAAAAAGTTTGCTCACTCTTCACTCTCTTCCATGGGTTACCCTAACCCTTTCTACCCTTCTCAATGTTCCTCAAATTCAGGTCTTCACAAGAAGCTCCATGAAAGTCACAAAGCTTCACCCTTCTCAAAACTCCTACTGGGATTTTGTTCAGTATTTTACACTTAATGACATTCAGTGGGCTTCCGTTATCTCAAGTTGATTATCATTTCCCTCCACGTGTCACCTCCCTGCTTGAAATCCCTCCATGATTCTCTATGACCAACAAGGTAATGACCAAGTTCTTTGCTGGTCTCCTACCCGAGTCTCTCTTCTAGCCTCAGCTCTCCCCCCCTCAGGCCATTCTCAACTCCTCACCGTGCCCATGCCGCAGCCTCTGCTGTCTCTACCTTTGCACATCTGTATCCAGGGCCTGCATTGTCCTCTCTCAGGCATCCTGATCCCCATCATCCTGTTCATCCTTTAAGACTCAAGGCAAGGGTAATTGCCTCCCAAGGAAATCTTGCTAAATATCACCTCTCCTTTTGTTCCTCAAGACAGATCTTGTACCATATTAGTTTATCTGCCTCTCTGAAATGACAATGGTTTAGAAGAATGGTGGATACTGGGTAATTAGATGGGTCCACTAGGTGAAGTCTGGTAAAAGACAACCTTCTGGGTGACGACTCTGGTGCCATGATGGTTTAGCACTCAGCTGCTAACCAAAAGGTCATGGTTTGAACCCATCATTGGCAGCTCCAAGGGAGAAAAGACCTGGTGATTTGCTCCCACAAAGATTGTTATGCTGTTGTTGTGTGCCGTCGATTCGGATCTGACTCATAGCGACCCCTCCTTGGGTTTCCGAGGCAGTATCACTACGGAAGTAGATTGCCCAACCGTCCTTCTGAGGAGTGGCTGGTGGGTTTGAACTGCCAGCCTTCTGGTTAGCAGTCAAATGCCTTATTACAGCCTAGGAAACCCTATAGGGGCAGTTCTCCTCTGTCATAGAGGGTCACTATGAGTTGGAATTGACTTAATGGCACATGACAACAACACACATTATAAATATATAGATTTTAAGTATGTAAAATTATGTTTATGTATTTCAAACCCTATGATAAAACTATACTAAATTAAATAGGGCAAATGACACTGTTTTTAAAATAATACTTTTAGTACTGACTTTCACAGAATAACAATTTCAAGAGCTTGAAGTCATTTTAGAAGAAATTTGATTGCTGCAGGCATACGCAGAGCCCAAAAACAATTTCAAAATCTGTCTGAATGTTCTTTCATTACATTCTTTGCCTTCAGCTTTTTTTTTTTTCCTTCCTGATCGTATAAAACATTTTCCTCTTTCTACTGAAAAATATGTCCTTCTCGTCAGATTTTTGAAGTTAGGAAAAGCTTGGAGTGGAACACTTTCAGTGAAATTCATTCTTGCCCTAAGGATTAAAAGACGACGACAATCTTGTGTTTCCAGTATCACCATACGTGTTAGGGTTAAACGAGCACCCACCAAAATGTTCTGCAACAAGCAGGTGCCAATCTCTGAAGTGTCTGGGTCTCTGTTACATGCCCATCACCAGGAAGGCTCTCCAGGGAATAGAAAACAGATGCTCCCTCAACAAGCATTTGCCGAGTCCTCAGCTGAGGCAGGTACTACACCAAGTCTTGAACCAAAAAATAAACAAGACTCAGTCTCTCCGAGACCAGAGGGTGGTCTCCATTCCTAGACTTCTTGGCTAGGAAGAAGCCAGTTCGTTTTGGGGGCTACTTCCTGCCCTGCACTACATCAGGAAACCATTCCTTTGTCTCCAATTGCACTTGAATTCTGAACCAAACTTTGCATACGTGGGCCTTCAATGGGCTTCCTTTTTGAGTCCAGCCTCTGATGGTAGCTTGGACCCTGGATATGTGGTCAGTGAAGGCCCCCGGCAACCATCAGCTCTATAGAGAAGTGGGCAGGAGAAGCCAGAGCTGGAAGCATCGAAGGGGGTGAACATTATGGCTACCTCCACCAGTTTCCTTGGAGAAGAGCCAACTGCCCTGTAGGCGGGCACTTGGAAGATGCCAGGGTTTATTTAACAAAACTACAAACGAGGCTTGCAACACTGGCTTCACGGAACCAAAAAGTGTTTAAACAACTATTGTTGTTGTTCTGTGCCGTCGAGTCGGACCTAACTCATAGCAACCCCTCCTTGGGTTTCCGAGGCAGTATCACTACAGAAGCAGATTGCCCAACCTGCCTTCCGAGGAGTGGCTGGTGGGTTTGAACCGCCAGCCTTCTGGTTAGCAGTCAAGTGCCTTAGGCACTATGCTAGCAGAGCTCCCATTTAAACAATTAAGGGGCTGTTTTCTTGTGTTTTTCAAGCATAACATTATTATCTCATTTCTTTTCTCTAAATTACATACGTTTAGGATATGTTAGGGCCCCCAAAAATAATTTCATTATATCCTTTATTTTATAATAGACTAGGATGAAAACAATGATTTACCCAAGATCACACAGCAAGTTAGTGGAAGAGCTGGGTCAGGTACCCAAGTCTCTGGCTACTGCCATGCTTGTCCTCTATTTCTTTGCTACTCAAAAGTGTAGTCCCGGGACCAGCTGCATCGGCACCACCCGGGAGCGTTTGGGCCCCACCCAGGCCCCCTGAATCAGAATTCCTTTGAACAAGGTTCCTACCCACTAAAGCACTTGACTGCTAACCAGAAGGCTGCCGGTTCAAACCCACCAGCCACTCCTCGGAAGGAAGGTTGGGCAATCCTACTTCCGTAGTGATACTGCCTCGGAAACCCAAGGAGGGGTTGCTATGAGTCGGGGCCGACTCGACGGCACACAACAACAACAACAACCCACATTAGTTGGAGCACACTCTAAATCAGGTGTTTATTTAATTTTTTAAAATACCATTTAAAAAATTCATAACCCTTATAAAAAATGCCTTACCACAAATTAGATTGAAAC
Organism: Orycteropus afer afer; assembly: GCF_000298275.1. Lineage (NCBI taxonomy): Eukaryota > Metazoa > Chordata > Mammalia > Tubulidentata > Orycteropodidae > Orycteropus > Orycteropus afer. Next base: position 715,543 of record NW_006921947.1, read on the forward strand.
AGTCATTTCACTATAATTTTCATTTAAACCAACAGACAAGGTACCAAACAAAATGAGCATTTCTCTCAGGATACATGAGCCATATTAAAATTGGATGGCTATGCTACAAACACCTTAGAAGAGGTTATTACATTGAATCCATTTAGTTGCTACATCTTTAGGCCTATGAACAATGTGGCAGTGGTGGTGGTGGTTAGGTGCTATAAAGTCGGCTCTGTCTCATAGCAACCCCATGTACAACAGAACGAAATGCTGCCCGGTTCTGTGCCAGCCTCACATTCACTGCTGTGTGTGAGCCCACTGCTGCAGTCACTGTGTCAGTCCATCACGTTGAGGGTCTTCCTCCTTTTCGCTGACCCCCTACTTTACCAAGCATGATGTCCTTCTCCGGGGACTGGTCCCTCCTCATAATATGTCCAAAGTACGTGAGATGATGTCTAGCCATCCTGCCCTCTAAGAAATCAAAATTCTGGTGGGTAATGTGAGTTCCCATCAGATAAAACCAGAGTAACACTAAGAATGTCTTTGTGTATTTGTGTACCAACCATGGACTCTTCCAGGCAGAGAAATCATAATCACTCATTTTATTCTCATTAGTGGTGTACTGCATACAACAGGAGCCCTGGTGGTACAGTTAGGAGCTCAGCTGCTAACCAAAAGGTCGTAGGTTGGAATCCACCAGCTGCTCCATGGGAGAACGCTGTGGCAGTCCGCTTCCATAAAGATTCCAAAATCAAACCAAATTCACTGCCATGGAGTCGATTCCAACTCACCCCTGTTGGGTTTCCAAGGCTGTAAATCTTTACGGAAACAGACTGCCTCATCTCTGTCCTGTGGAGCAGCTGGTATGTTTGAACCACTGACCTTTGGTTAGAAGCCAAGTTCCTTAACCACTACACCACCAGTGCTCCTTTCCATAAAATTTCCAGCCTTGGAAACACTATGGGGCAGTTCTAGGCTGACCGATTGGGTCGCTATGAGTCAGAATTGACTCAGGAACATAAAGGCTTTGGCTTTATTGCATACAAACATAATATATCAACATCTTCCTATTGTACAAGACAACCAACGTTACTAGTCACACACACATCAAGTAGCTCATATGGTTCCACTTATCTGAACTGTCCAGAACAGGCAAATCTATAGAGACACAAAGTAGATTAGGGGTTACCAGAGGCGGAGGCGGAGGGCTATGGGGTTTCTTTGGAGCTGTTCACAATGTGCAAACATTAGATTGTGGTTCCGGTTGTAGAATTCTGTGAAACATACTGAAATCCACTGATTTGGACACTTTAAATGGGTAAAATGCATGGTATGTGAATTATATCTCAACAAAGCTATTAAAAAAAAACCTGGCTCAACAGTCAGAAACCCATGTTTTCTTTCAAGATGCATTAGGAGAGATAAGTTGTACATACCACACTGCTCATGATTTTATTTTTCAGCTTAAAGATTAGGACTACCTTAAAATTTGAGTCTGAAAGGGCTTTTATTTCCACAAACCCCACCCATTTTAACCAGTGAATGAACTGACAAGAGGGCAAGGAAGTAACCTGTATAAGAACCAAAGTACCAACTCCATGGATTCACAGTCAGAATTTTCCCAGGATTAAATCATTTCAATTAAAACATTTATCAGGCTGTGTTTGGTAATTAAATACATCTGGAAAAACAAAACCAGTTCATGGCCCTGTGGTGTATTTACTAACAATCTACCAAAGGAAATCAGTATGTTTCCTTTCTGG
>NW_006921947.1:717557-719095 GCF_000298275.1 Orycteropus afer afer
AAGCCCAGAGTTTTGTGAAAGCCACTTTGGAGAAGGTCTCCATGTGGTATTCTGACACTCAATTTCTAAAGGCTACAATTCCCAACGTCACTGGTTCACCTAATATTTAAAAAACTCCCAGTAACTTCACTTCAGAAAAATTAGTCAATGTTTTCCTTAACACTGTGCTTTCGCGTAACTTTAATACTTTTTGGGTCCCACTTTGCCAAAAACAGTCACAGGCTGAGCCACGGGCATCATGCAATTTTTGTGTATGAAGCTCATTTGCAACAGTTTTGTGTGATGTGACCGCTTCCACCGCAGTATTAAGAGAAGTAAGAACCGGAAGGACCCTTCACTCGAGTCTGCCCTTTGTAGAAGGATTTTACCCTCGCTGTCGCCTAAATTTTAGGTTAAAATTTTCCTGTTGGATTCAGACGCCTTATTTCCTTTCTTATTTTGATCACCTAGTAAATTTAAAAGAAAAAGGATCTAACTATAAAATTCTTTGAGCTTCCTTTTAAATGCAAAAGAAGATGTCCTCCTTACTCTCACCAAATTTTAATCCGTACAATGTACCCTCATGGCCCCCACACACTGAGTTCACAGCAGAGGACATGGGGGGCCAGGGAGTTCCCAGCCCGCACCACTAAAACCCACCGACTTTTCCATGCAAAACGCTTCGCAGGACTCTGCCTAAGTCTTTGTGGCGTTTGTCGTGTTTGTGGCTGGAGTCTGTCTGCCCCCAGAGAAGGTCTGATGGAGCAGAGAGGAAACCGTTCCTAAGCACAGCCTTCAGGGATTTCCAGCACAGCGGAATCCGGCTGATTTTCACCGCACCCTGTACGACTTTTTCCTCCAACAGAGCCCCCATTTATAGATGTGTTGCTGACGGCAGCATTTTGGGGTGTTAGGAAGTGACAGAAAGAATTCTACAGCTCGCATTCTCCGGAGCTGCGGCTTTCACCGTGGCTGGTCGAGGTCCCAAACATTTTGGAACCCGCTGACTACACGTCTCCTCCACCTGCGATGGGGCCTGCACTTTGAGAGTTGGAAGAGGAGACAAAGAAAAGGAGAGGCTCGCCCTCCGTCCCACCCTGCCCCGTCTCTCCTCCCACTTCCCTAGGGTCCAGAGGCACTGCTCCCAAATGCCTCTAGGACGTCCCAGGCTGGGGGAGCGGGCGTTTGTTTCCAGTGGGTTTAAGGCGAATGGAAGGACGGCAGGGCGGGACAGGACCGGATTCGGGGCTGGGAGCTCGGGCGAAAGGGCAGGCGTCTCGGGAAATGGGCGACCCCTTAAAAACAAGCAGGAGACCCCGGCCAGGACGGGATGCGGCCACAGCTGTACCGCGATCCGCGGCAACCCCACACAGCGGCCGTTAGCCCCGAACCCACGAGGCTGACGGCGGGCATCAGGGGCTGGCGATGCCCGGGACGCGCCGTCTCCGCTCCCTGCCAACCCTTCCCTCCTGCGAGCGCAGCCCGGGCGCAGCCGGGGTGGAGACGCCTCAGGCTGGGGCTGGGCGCGCACCTGGGCGGTCTGGCCACCTGCAGCCGGC
>NW_006921947.1:719195-720360 GCF_000298275.1 Orycteropus afer afer
GCAGGTCGGGCGGCACGTGCACGGCCAGGCTCCGGGGTGCGCTGCGCTGGGCTGCCGCTCGCTCCTCGCGGGCCAGGGTGGGAGAGCGCCGCGGCTCCGCCTGCACTGGGGGCCGGCCGCGCCGAGAGGGGCCCTGACGTCAGCGCTGGGGGCTTTGTGCGCCCGGAGCGAGAGCCCGAACGGGGGCACTGGCGCGCTGAGGCTGCCGGCACCGCTCTCAGCTTCCTCCGGGACCCCCGGGCCGGGCCTAAGGGGCTCGGAGACCGGAAAAGCCAGAGGGGAGGGGAGCGAAGGGATCCGTCTGCCAGAGGCACGGACCCTGAGTCCCAGTGGAGAACTGTGATACCTGGAGGAGCCTGCGATCTTAGCTATTGCCCATCGCATAGACAAAGAAACTGAGGCCTGGGGCATTGGCCCAAGAGCGCCCAGGACTAGGCAACACTGTCCCAATCCACAATGCCCGGATATTTTTGTTCTACGGTGATTACTTAATTCAGAGTTCACATTAGAATCAGCTGGGGAGCTTTTGCAAACTCCCTACCCCTACCCTGTGCCCAGGCCGAACCCCACACGGATTTCACCAGTGTGGTACCCAGGCACCGGTGCTTTAAAAACTCTACCAAAGACAAACCCACTGCCATGGAATTGATTTCCGATTCAAAACAACCCTATAGGGCAGAGTCTAACTGCCCCGTAGGGTTTCGAAGGCTGTAAATCTTTAAGGAAGCAGACTGCCACATCTTTCTCCCGAGAAGCAACTGGTGGGTTCTAACGGCTGACCTTTAACCACTGTGCCACCAGGGCTCCTAAACACTCTAAAAGCGACTCCAATGTGCAGCCAAGGTTGAAAACCACTGATTTAAGTTACTTAGGGGTTACAAATGGCTTAGAAGTGTGCAGGTAGCACCCTCCCTCCGCGGGCGGTGCCAGATTTGGTGGTGTCCATTAAGATTCGCGCAAGCCCACCCCTAGCTGACTGAGACTTTGTAGACTACCCAGAGTCCACCGCTTCTTCTGCTCCACAGGCCTCGCACTTAAGCCTTTGTAAGTAAATTAATGGTTTAACAGTGTGCGGAGCTTAACTTCCTCCTGTCTCCTCAGAGAAGAATTCTCTGGTCTCCAAAGGTATTAGGAAAGCTATCCTCGGAAGGAAGGTTGGGCAATC
>NW_006921947.1:720880-731560 GCF_000298275.1 Orycteropus afer afer
TCCTCGGAAGGAAGGTTGGGCAATCCTACTTCCGTAGTGATACTGCCTCGGAAACCCAAGGAGGGGTCGCTATGAGTCGGGTTTGACTCGACGGCACATATCAACAACAACAACATTACCAGAAAGGGAGCTCTGGTGGCATAGTGCCTGAGGCATTTGACTGCTAACCAGAAGGCTGGTGGTTCATAACCCACCAGCCACTCCTGGGAAGAAATCTCTATGAGTCAGATCCAACTCGATGGCAGTGCATTTAGTTTTTTATTACCAGAAAGAAGGGGCTCTGGTGGTGTAACGCATAAGGCATTTGGCTACTAACCAGAAGGTCAGCAGTTCATAACCCACCAGTCGCTCTGTGAAAGAAATATGGAGCGAAGTACTTCCGTAAAGATTTATAGCCTTGGAAACCCAATGGGGGTCGCTTTGAGTCGGAATTGACTTGATGGCAGTGAGTTTGTTTTTTTTTCAGTTTATTACCAGAAAGTAATCCTTTTGAAATATCCCTGAGTGCACATGTGTTCAGGAATCCAACTGCAGATGACAATAACTAAGTTGCCTGCAGAGAACATGGAGAAAGACAAAGGTGGGACTTGGCAGGGTAATGAGGAATTACTGCAAAGTCTTGGTTTAGGGAAGAACATTTGGTTGGTTCCTCCATCTTGGGAGGCTCCTAGGAGACAGTGGAAACAACAATCTGATTCCAGCTTGACAATCTGAAAGAGTATTTTGGCAAAACAGGACCTCACTCAGCCACTCTGAGACCAAGAAATTGAAGATTTTGTGCACTGAGAGAGATGAAAGCAAGCCTTTTGGTCCACTTCTGTCATTCCCTGGAAGTCTTGGATTTTTTGGTTGTATGTTTGTTTGTTATTGTTTTAACCGAAGAAAAGAAAAGAACAGCTGTCCAAATATTGGAGCTAGTCACAATGGTATGTTTGTGATAAAAACTAAGTTATAACAATTGTGTACACGACGTCAAAGGAAAGCATTTTAACAGAAAATTTTCATTTACTTTGGAAATGTCATGGATTGATTTCAACAAAAGATTGCCCCTAAAACCCTTTAGAAAAACAAGACAGCAGTTGGGAAATCAGCAAGGACTACTAACAGGCTAGGTGCAGATGGCTGATATACAGATTCAACTTCATTGTTATCTAAATAAAATGCTATTGTAAAGTAATGATAAACCATTGTCATGGATTGAATTGTGTCTCCCCCCCCAAAAAAAATTTTTTTTTTGTGTGTGTGTTGAATTTCTGGCCTTTGTACCTGTGCATGCGATCCTGTTTGAAATAAGATTTTCTTTTGTTATATTAATGAGGCCATACCTGTGTAAGGTGGATTCTAAACCTAATCACTTCTGAGTTATCAAAAAACCAGAATGGACACAGAGACACATACACATGAGAGAAAACAGACAGACACCATGTGAGGATCGTCTCCAAGCCAAGGAATGCCGAGGAACACCAAGGAACTCTAGAATGCCTGGAGCTGTTGACGTGGAAGGAATCCACACAGTCGAGACCCTGATGGAGACTTTCAGCCTCCAAAACTGTGAAAAAATAAATTTATGTTCTATAAGTCTACCCACTTGTGATATTTGTTGTAGCAGCACTGTGTAACTAAGGCATAGTTACATAACGGCCTAACTCTAAGACAACCATTTTTCACATATTAAATAATGAAACTCTCTAACAATGTAAGCAGAACTGAGTTGGTGCACCACACTGCAGGTGGGCCTTTCTAGAGAGTCATTTGTCAGTATGTATTGAGAGAGTTTAAAAAATTATTCATAGCCCCCGGCCTAATAATCTGGGACTCTCTCCTAAGTAACTAGTGACTGTTTCAGTCAAGATCAATGTAAAAGGATGTTTACCATCAAGCTAGTTGTACTAGCAAACAAAACAGCTAACAAAAGAGGAAGCAACTGTTCAACAGAGGGGGACTAGTTATACAAACTATTGTTAATCTAGCTCAGTGGCCCTCGAAGACAGGTGATTTTGCCCTTGGAGGATGGACATTCAGCAATGTCTGGAGACAGTTTGGGTTGTCATATCCAGGGGGAGGAAGGTGCTACTGGCATCTAGTGGATGCAGGCCAGGGATGACGCTAAACATCCTACAATGAACAGGACAGTCCCACCACAAAGAATTATCTGGGCCAAACTGTCAATAATGGCAAGGCCGAGAAACCCTGATCTAGATGATCATGCACAGTGCAGTCTTGTTTGCAAATTATTATTTCAGAAAAGAGATTTTTCTTTTTCTTTTTAGAGCAGAATATACAGCTGAATTGACATTCTAACTATCTGTCTATCTATCTAGGAAGACTGAAAGAAAATACAGTACAGTCAAGACTATTACTTACTCTTCAAAAATATTTCTTCTATTTAGCCACATAGTCAGACTGCATTTCCCAGACCCCTTAACAGTTAAGTGTGGCCATGATTATCTTGGACTGTTGTGTGAACTGGCAATAAACTGCTGTAATGTTGGAGCCATTACATATTTGGGGGACTATTTGTTATAGCAGTGACTCTGCCTTTACTAATACATATATCAAAATGTTAACATGGTTTGTCTCTGGGATATGGGATTAATGGAGTTTTTAGTTTTATTTTTATACCTTTCTGTGTTTTCCAAGACTTTTACACTGAGCAATAATTACTTTTCTAATCAGAAAAAATATATAGCTGTACCTAACTCTATAAGAGAGACATTCCTATTAGTTTGATTTTAAACTATAAAGAAATCATATTTTCCAGCTGGCTTTTAATAAATTTGCATGAGATCTTACTGATCCTCAATGCTTCATCTAGGAATTAAAAAAAATTTGTAAACCCTAGTGATGCACGTTGTCTGTTTCAATCACTTGAGGGTATTTAATCACATGTATGAAGTCCCTGGGTGACATGCACGGTTAAGTGTTCGACTACTAAGTGAAAGGCTCTTGGTTCACACCTACCCAAAGGTGCCTCAGATAACTGGCCTGGTGATCTGTTTCTGAAATGCCATAGCTTTGCAAACGCTATGGAGCAGAAACCTGGCTTGCTGTCTGAGTCTTTTAATCTCTGCTCTGCCTCTTGCGTTCTCTAGTTAGTTTCTTAGCACATCAGGCATGATTTCTATCCTTTATGGTCTTCTGTCCTGTTTCTAAGAAAGATGGTTGCTTTCTGAAACTAATGGGAAGTTCACAAATTGGTTTTTAACTTTCATAGTCAACTTAAGACAAAAACAAACAAACCAACCCTGAGCTCTATTTGCAGAACTGAATGAAAATGTTAGCAAACCTTGAAATGTGAAAATACATCTGACACAAAGTGGGACAGAGGGGAGTAAGAATGGAAAAGTAACATGGCAAGTTATCTCAGCTTGCCAAGTGGGGATCAGAAGACACTATCAAAAATTGATGGGAAAAGAAAGAAAGATTTGAGAGGAGGGATAATGTCAGGGACCTAAATCCTTATTTTTCATATCACGATGTCACTTGGTATTACCTAAAGTTGATAAATCAAGAGAGATAAGTATATCATGTAGATTAGAACCATGGTTTGTAACCCCATTAGACCCAATGTCGTTTATGAACAAATGTTTGTAATGTCCTTGTGTGCTCCTCAAATTAAATCCAAATCAAAGAAAAAAAATGCATGCACTTCCTTAGCTATAACATAAAGAAGAACTGAAAGCAACTTATAATGAAGAATGTGTAGTCAGTGTGTAAATGTTCAGACACAATGGCACCAGGATATGCACAATGTAGCTGGAACATGAGTGGGACAGCTGCAAATGCCAACTGATTATATTTTCTTTAGTTGCTGAGCTTTTGTGTCACATCCAAGATTATTAAGATGTATGCCTACATCTTCTTCTAAGAGTTTTGGAGTATTGGCTCTTATGTTTAAGCTGTTGATCCATATTTAATTAATTTTTGCATATGGTGTGAACATATCAGATGCTCAAATCTTTGTTAAATTAATATTTCTGCCATTTGAACTTATATAATTTTTGACCTAAAGATCTTTTAAATTCTTATTTGCATAAAAAATATCATTACACCTTACAAACAGCATTCTGAAGTTTGATTCTTCTCTTTAGCGTGTTAGCTATCCCTCCTACTTTTGTGGTACATGCATTCTACATCTGCATCCACCTTGTGGATAAAAATATGGATTCTGACAATCTTTCTTCTTACAGGTTGACCTCAGTTCATTGATTAACAGTCTTTGAAGACGACTGTTTTCAGCCAGCTGAGTAATCCCTTGATTGTGCTGACACCCAGCACACATTTCTGTATGCTGTCCACAAGGAAATAACAACTTCTGTTGTGGAAAAAGACGATTGTCTGTTTAGCACACACTAACCTTTAGGTTTATTCAGCTGCTCAGCTGGGGCAGGCACCTGTTAACAGGGTGATTTCCAAAATGTATCATGAGCTTGACCCATTTAAGCCCCAGAAAGAGGAACAGATACAACAATTATGCAAACCCTTGCCTATTCCAATGCTCAGAAATCGTCTCATGGAGAAGGAACTGGTTCTTGTACCATATTGAAACCAATGTCAAGCAACATCTTCAGTGGGACAATTTCTGCTTAAGATATGAGTTTAAGACTTCCCTCTACCACTCTCCTGTGAGTGGCTCTCTCTCTCTGCTTCAATATTTCCTGAGGTCCAGACAGGATGTGGAGCACATTCCTGTTCTCCCATCCAGAAACCTTTTCCTGAAAAGCAATGAGGCCGGGGGTGGAGGCAAACTGCTATGGCTTCATACATGCTGGTTCCCTGTGATAATTTCTTTCTTTTAAAATTATTCAGAGACCTAGTTGTAACTCTACTATCCATGTGTACTATCCATGCAGTATATACATCGTCGAGTATTTCCCTGTAGATTCTTGAAATAGAGGTAGGCAGAATAAGCGTTATCCACATTTTGCAGAAGAGAAAATTAAGACTCAGAATGGAACAGTGCCTTAGCTGTGGTTGCAAGTCTCATGCATTATAGAACCAGAACTTGTTTACATGAGTCAAAATGACTCCTGGTCAATTTCCCGTCCCACCTGCCAATGCCAGCATCCAGTTAGAAGTGTGACACAGTGACTAGTTGAGCAAGTGATCTCTCCCCTTTGAACCTGTTATCTCATCACTGAGAAGCAGATTAGAATACTACTGGCTCATGTTACCTCCTGGAAGTTTGAGGATGCTCACAAGAGAGTGTTTGAAAACGCTCTAGGCTTACTATTGTTGTTGTTGTTGTTATTATCTGATGAATCTCTCTCTCTCCCCCCACCCCTTCTCTCTATCCCTTTCTCCTTTTTTTTTTTCTTTCAAAACTGTGGCTCTTGCTTCAATCTAGTTTCCTAGTGCATCTTATGTCATCTATGGCCTGGGGAGTCTGTAATCGTATCTGCAAAATTTTGCAGAGTTCAAGGATGTAAAGTGAGGGGCTCAACAATTTTGAACCCATGTTAAAGCAATAATAGGTATTAATCCCCAGCTTGCCTGGAGACTCCCTAAGGGTCGGGTTATGGTGTAAGCCTTAAAATTGAGGTACAATATCATGTGCTGCCTTGACATCTGGTAAAACTGGGAGAACCTTGAGTGGTCTAACTCTAAGTTCCCCACACTTTTATGCTTCCTCAGATAAGGTCTTCTAACTAAACGACCTTATAATGGGACCAGGCACAGTTCCTGCTTATCCCAGAGTAGTAGGTTTCAGTTTCCTGTCAGCCAGTGAAATTATTCAAACAAACCAATTGCATTCTCCCACAGGATCCGAGGAGCATTCCACCCTTTTGTTACTATGAAGCCTGACTCCCATAGACCCTGGTTGGTCACTGTATTCCCAAGTGCAACCTCCATGTGGCCCTCAATGCCATAAGGTATCCTCCTTTCCTGGGTGGTGAATATATGTTCTGAATAAACTGCTGTTGATCTCATTTGTCCAGTGTTGAGTGTTATAAGTGCAGTCATCCTCATAACCCTAGGGCAAGAATTCCTCCTTCACCAACAGGGTGACTAGGAGATGAGGAAGACAGGAACGGACTCTTCTCCCTTATTCTCCTCTGTGTCCTCAGTCCCTCACTGAATATTTGTTGAATGAATGAATATAAAGAACAGGCAGACCTGAGTTCAAACTTCAGCTTGGGCCCTTATTAGTTGAGCTTCAGTTTCTGATCTGAAAACTGAGGATAATAGCCCCTTTGTAGGGTTTTTATGAAGACTCAAATAATAGCTATTCAGTATTTTTCTCTTTCCCACATTCAGTTTAACTCCAGTTCCCCCTTGTATAATGGTATCCACTCTACATTTTGTCCTTCTTTTCAATTTTTGCTTCTGGGTGAAGGCAGAAGCAAAATAGGAGGTAGATAATTCCCCCTTCTCTGTCATCTGATCTGTCCCAAACTGTACTTCCATCCTTTCTTTGTCCGCCCTTTGTCTAGTTACGGGTTTAAAAATATCCTTTGTGCTTTATGGATCACAAATAAAAGCATAGCACATACAAGGGTAAAATATTAGCAAGTCAGTCAACCTACGTGTTTGTTTTCTTTTTGTAGTAATAAAAAGCCATAATTCTAATTTTAAAGACACCGCTACATTCCCTTTGATTTCTTAAAATGCAATTGAATTGGAATTAAAGAATCAGAATCTTTTGAGAGAATTACACTGAAGTAGGTTTTTTATCTCCAAATAGGTCATATTTGAGGCCCAATGTCCCAATATGTAAAATGAGTAATGATTGCTTTAGAATAATCATAATTATATCCCCAAAGAGAATTGTATCTTAGTTAATTTTTTCTTTGTACTGTCAAATAACTGTTTCTGAAGCAATTAGAAAGCAATGCATTATTTTTCACCATGAATAGCACTCCTATTACCCTTCACAGGTCGCTGTAGTTCTCTGCCACACAAGCATTTGAAAGCAGTGGTTTTGTGGTTTAGACTAACCAAGCAAAATACCATTTAGGAAGCTGATCTGCTAATTGACCTTTCAGCCTACACATCCTTTGTACTGAAGCAAAGGGCCAGGAATAAATATAGGCATATGGCTGCTGAGAGCTGATTAATCCTGTCTCTCCATTTGGTTGCCACTTTCTTCTGGAGTTTTGCGTGGGTGACAAGAGCAGATTGGCTGTTGTAGAGAGCCAGGCTCTTCTTCCTCTGTGGAAGAGCTGCCCTTTGCAGTGGCTGTACACAGGGTTCCTTTGCCACCCCTGGGTATGTTTGGCATCATTGGTCTACCTTGAGGGCCAAGCCTCTGAGGATGCTTTTCCCAGTGCTTCCTGATGCCTACTGCATCATATCTCACCACCAGGTTGGCCTACTTGAACCTGGCCACCTTCCTGGAGAGGTTACTTATCCAAATCTAGCAAGAACAGCAGGTGGTCATGCTGGGTGGGCTGTTTGCTTCAGCAAAATTTGCATGGCTAAGAAGGGAAACCTGGCGATTCAGCTAAGAGCAGAGTCTTTGAAGTCAGGTGGGCCTGGGTTCAAGTCCAGCCCCTGGCTTCACATGAGCTGCAGGCCTTCAGACAATTGATGATAACCTGTTCAAGCAGCCTGCCTCCTCTGTAAAATGAGGAGAAGAATCGTGCATCTCGGAAAGATTTACTGCAAGATGAAATGAGTTGACGCACCTAAAGGGTATGTTGCAAATCCTTGCTCTCAGAAAGTGCTTAATAAACTGGGCATTGAGGGGCGCTGTGGCCTGGCCTGGGGGGACTGAGGGGGGTGATCCTGCCTCTTCTCCACTCCCTATGCTTTGCTTCTTCACAAGGTGGCTTTGGTGGTTTAGTTCTTTTAGTTTGGGTGCGTGACTGTGTGTTTGTGTCCCAAGAATGCTTTCCCAGTGGCCCTGGGAGCTGTCACTTTATGTATTTATGTAGATGGGTGCAGACATATTTATTTACATAAAGTCTTCCTTTTTTGATAACAGTCAATGCTCTTTTACTGCAGTTGTCTTTTCTCAGTAAGGCTTAATAGCAAGAAGTGTTTTATTCCTGGAGTGGGGTTCTAAGTCCAGCATGAACTGAAGTTTTCTTTTGCAGAGCCTTTTCTTCCTGCAAGATCGAACTATTTAGTGGCTCTGTGCTTCTCATGGCGGGTGATGGATGGACGTGCCCACGTGCATGTAAAGGGAGACTCTGAGGTCTGGGACAAGTGGCAAGGTATAGCCTCGACTGCTGTGACAGAAGCCACTGGCTGCCCAAACCACATTCCTCCACCCGCACCCTGTCCTTGCCTTGGACCACACAACAGTTGTCTCCTGTGCCATTCCCAAGTCTTACTCATAATTACTGACAGTTCTCAATCTGTCTTCTCTGATTTTCTTTTTCTTATTCCCCCTCCTCCTCATTTCTTTCTTTCTTTTTCTTTTCTGTGCTTTCATTTCCTCCTCTGATTTCTACCAGCTCTGGGCCCCCAACTTGCATTGCTTGTTAGACTGTGCATATGTTTTCTTCTGCCATTCTTCATGTTGACCGGGCTGGCCAAACCACAGAGAGCTGGCACCTGTCACAGGATACAAAGCCAAAGGATAGCATTGTCTAGGAGTGACTTTTCCCAGCCCTTTTCCCACCCTTTCTGCTTTTCAGTAGGAGAGGCCCAGTGAGGCAGTATGTCTATTGGGCCCTGCTGTTGTGTTCTTAGGTGCCATTGAGTTGGCTCCCAACTCCTGGTGACCCAAGCACAATGGAATAAAACACTGCCCAGTCCTGTGCCATCTCTATGGCCGGTTGCTGATCTGACCACTGTGATACACAGGGTTTTCATTGGCTGAATTTTGGAAGTGGATCTCCAGGCCTTTCTTCCTAGTCTGTTAGTCTAGAGGCTCTGCTGAAACCTGTTCAGTATCATAGCCACATGCAAGCCTCCAGTGACAGATGAGGGGTGGCCGTGCCTGAGGTGCATTGGCCAGAGATCAAACTCAAGTCTCCCACACGGAAGGCAAGCCTTCTACCACTGAACCACCAGTGATCATAGATATGTCCATTGTCACATGTCACTTGGTCCTTGGAGGTCCATGCTCTGCATGAACACCTTCTCTGGGTGCCCAGTGGGCAGAGCTTTCAACGTATAGACTGAGATGGTGAGGCTGTGTTCTTGCCCATGCTTAAGGCTCCCGAGGCACCAAATGACATCTCTGTGGATCCACTGAATGAGAGATGCTCCATGAATGGCAGACACCTCAGGAAACAAAAGCCCTGGTGGCCACAGAGACATTTTTGATGGCCATTTGGGTTAACTGATTTGGAAATGGGGTCTCTGGTGGTGTAGTGCCTAAGGCATTTGACTGCTAACCAGAAGGCTAGTGGTTCGAACCCACCAGCCACTCCTCAGAAGGAAGGCTGGACAATCTACTTCCATAGAGATACTACGTTGGAAACCCAAGGAGGGGTTGCTATGAATTTGGAAATACAGCAAGTGACCCCCTTGGGGGATCGATTAGGGTATGTGAGGTCCTCAGTGCCTCTTTCTGCCACTGGCCTGCCAGATAATCAGATGTTCCCATGTTCAGAGCCGCTCAGGTGAAGTTTCTGGTCTCTGAGTGTGACTGGCAGTCACTTGGTAGGATCACATGGGGATGCATGTGAAAAGGCAGGCTCCTGATGACCTGAATCAGAAATTACCCACCAGTCATCCAGATTCTATCATGCACCGCAGGTCACTGCTGCTCAAAGTATAGGCCCTGCACCAGCAGCATCAGCAGCATCTGAGAGCTTGTTTGAAATGCAGATTCAGCACCTTACCCCAGACCTCAAGAAAGGGAAACTCTGGAGGTGGGGCTGGTCTCTGGGTGATACTGCTGCGTGCTAACTGTCTTAGTTCTCTAGTGTGTTATAACAGAAATACCACAAGCAGATGGCTTTAACAAACAGCATTTTATTCTCTCACAGTTTAGGAGGCTAGAAGTCCCAATTCAAAGCACCAGCTCTAGGGGAAGGCTTTCTCTCTCTGTTGCCTCTGGGGAAGGTCTTTGTCTCCTTTCAACATTTACTGGCCTCACATTCCTTGGAGCTCTCCATGTGTTTTGGCATCAGTCTTCCACTGGGTCTAGGAGGTTCTCATCACAGGGACCCCAGGTTTAAAGGATGTGCTCTGCTCTCAGCTTTTCTGTCCTGGTGGGACTGAGGTCCCTCTGATCTCTGCTCATTTGATTAATCCATTTTATATCCTAAAAAAGATCATCTCAAGAAACAACCTAATCTTATAGCTTGCATCCTGCAGATTGAATCCTGCCTTATTAATATAAATGCCTCTAATCCTGCCTGTACGAGAGGTTTCCAACAGGGAGGCAAACTTGTCTGTCGGTTTGTCCTACCATGGTGACGTGTTGATGTGAATTTTGAGGCTGAGCCACTGGTGTTTCTAAGCCAGCGGGATGCACATGGTGCATAGGTATCATCCCAGCTTACAGACTGAGACAGACTAGGAAGAAGGAGGAGAGCATCCACTTCTCAAATAATTGGCCAGGGAAAACCTTATGAATAGCAAAGAAACACTGTTTGATACATTACCGCGCAACTTTATGATTAGTCTGGTTAGGTTAGAAGGCTCTCAGAATAGGACTGGGAAAGAGCTGCATCATCTGAGTAAACCCAGCCTTACTCCTATGGATAAGGTAAAGCTTTCAAGAATGCCATTTGCTGATGGGGCACCACTCAAATTGAAGAGAAACAGCTGCAGACA
>NW_006921947.1:734462-736000 GCF_000298275.1 Orycteropus afer afer
GGGTTTGAACCTCCAGCCTTCTGGTTAGCAGTCAAGTGCCTTAGCCACTATGCTACCAGAGTTCCCATTGACATCATAGAGGTGAGGATTTAAAACACAAAGAGAGTTACATCAGATTAGAAACTGGAAGATGATTGGATCAGATCACAAAATGGAGGGTAATTACGTAATACTGAGAATCATGGCCTAGCCAACTTGACACATAGTTTTAGGACACAATTCAGTCTGTAACACTAACATTGGTCTCAGTTAAGTCAGTGTCTTAGTTTCCTATTGCTGCTGTAACAAGCTGCCTCAAAGTTAGTGGTTAAAAACATCACAAACTTATTCTATTATAAGTCCTGAAGAAAAAGCCAAGGTGTGGGGAGGGCTGCTTCCTTCTGGAGGCACTGGGGGGAATTCCATTTTCAAAGGCGCTCTTGTGGTGTAGTGGTTAAAGCATTCAGCTGCCAACCAAAAGGTCAGCAGTTCAAATCCAATCCATCAGCTGCTCTGTGGGAGAAAGACAAGTCAGTCTGCTTCCATAATGATTTACAGCCTTGGACAACCTATGAGGCAGTTCTACTCTATCCTATAGGGTCGCTATGGGTTGGAATAGACTCGATGGCCGTGTTTTTTTTTTTTTTTTGCATTTTATAGCTTCTAGTGCTGCCAGTATTCCTTAGCTCATGGTCCTTTCTTCCATCTTTAAGCGTATTACTCTAATCTCTGCTTTGGACACCACATCATGTTCTCTTTGGACTCTACCTGCCCCCCTCTTATCAGGATGCTGTGATTGCATTGGGTCCACCCAGATGATCCAAAATAATTTCCCCATCTCAGAGCCTTAATTTAACCACCTCTACACAGTCCCTTTTGCCATAGAATGTAACATTCACAGGTTCTGGGGATTAGGACAGGAACATATTAGGGGAGGTCTTTATTCAGCTGACCACAGTCAGTATCTAAAATGGTCCTTATTAGTATGTAATTGTGGTGCTTGAAATCCAACGGACCAGTGTTTATTGAGGGTCTCTATGGTACTTATCCCATTAATGCATGAAGTCCCCAAGGTTAGTGAAAGGAACCCCTGAGGATCCTTTAGAATGAGTGCTTCAGTGAGCCATAACTTGACATGGATTATTTTAATGATTCCCTGGAACAATCCCAGGGGTAGTAAAGGTTGTTAGATCATCCTTATTATACAGTTAGATGAGGAAACCAGGGCACCGAGCAAATAAGTAACTTGCCCACACTCATACACTTCATGACAATGAGGAACAACATGAGGCGACCATTCTGACCCCAAACCCACACAGGGCATGGCTTTGCTGTAGTCCCTCTATGAATCCATTCTCTTCTGATCAGAGAAGTGCTTCTCAAACTTTAGTGCACATCAGAATCATCTGAAAGTCTAGTTAAAACACAGTATTCTAATTTAGCCTGCCTAGGGTGAGGCCCGGGAGCTCTGGTAGCATAGTGGCTAAAGCACTTGACTGCTAACCAGAAGGCTGGCGGTTCAAACCCACCAGCCACTCCTCGGAAGGAAGGTTGGGCAA
>NW_006921947.1:736100-750503 GCF_000298275.1 Orycteropus afer afer
AAAGCACTTGACTGCTAACCAGAAGGCTGGCGGTTCAAACCCACCAGCCACTCCTCGGAAGGAAGGTTGGGCAATCCTACTTCCGTAGTGATACTTCCTCGGAAACCCAAGGAGCGGTCGCTATGAGTCGGGGCCGACTCCACGGCACATAACAACAACAACAACAACAACAGGGTGAGGCCCATGAGTCTGAATTTCTAGCAATCTCTCGGTGATGCTGCTGGTTTGCAATCACACTTTGACTAGCTCTGCTGTGAACCTTATTCTGGGTTGAGGCTCAGCTCTGGTCCAAGCACTGCCTCCCCTCCCAAGCATTGATGTTGCCCTAGTCTCTTGATCCAACTTTGGGAGCACAGTCACCAGGAGAGCTTATGAAACCCAGATTCCTGGGGCCCACTTCCACTGATTCTGATTCAGTGAGCTGGGGTGAGGCCCATTGATATGCATTTCTAACGAGCTCCCTACTGATGCTGCTGGTGCTGGCAGCACACAGCCCTGGAATAAATCCATACCTTAGGGTCATCTAACCCAAGAGTCGGAGCACCTGGGGTATTTATCTACCAGCTATGTCAGTCATTGGTTGAAGGCTGCGCCCAAGGGGTGATTATCCCTCAGGATTTCAGGCAGAGTGACTTTCTGACTTTCTTGGCTTTGGAGAAAGGCTTCAGTGAAAGAGATCCTGATACTGGCTTTGAAGGCTGCCCAGTAGGCACTGAGGAGGTAAGGCTTTAGGGGATGTAGGCAGAACACCAACAGCATCTGCTACACTGGATCACTCCATCTTTCAGAGCCTGTCTTTTGTCACTTATAAAATGTGGGGGTAGAAGAATGTAGTTGTGTGTGTATGCATGTGTGTGTGCCTGTGAGTGTCAGAATTCTAAAAAGGGCTCCCCAAATTCAAACTACCCCCATCCCTGTAGCCTGTGAACATGATGCACATCATGCCTGTGGCTTTGGTATATGATATGGTATAGCATGGTTGTGACAGCTGGAGCTGTGTGTCAACTTGGCTGGACCACAATTTTGTGGGGTTTAAGCAATTGTGATGTGGGTTATTCCCATGATGGGATCGGATGTATGTGTTTTGAGCAGCCAATCCATTAAAAAAGGAGTTTCCCTAGGGACGTGGCCTGCTTCCAATATATCTATGGACATCCTGGGATAAAAGACACTCTTTTGTGGATCTTGATCCGGTTGTGTTGCCTACAACTCTCTGTGAGTGAACAATCCACCATTCGGCCTGGAGGTGATTGATTCATCATTCGTTGGAGTCAACAGCCAGTATAGTGCCTGCCAGCCTTAAGCTCATCAGCCCCTTCAGCTGCATGAGGCGGGTAAACCTCGAGCTTGACATTTGATCCAAAAACTTGGGACTTGCCAGCTTCTATAAGTGTGTGAGCCATTTCCCTAAGATAAGTTTCTCTTTCTCTATATGTATATATAAGCTTTACTGGTTTTGCTTCTCTAGAGAATCCAGCCTAACACAATTGTTGACCTTGAAAAGGGAGATTATTCTGGGCTATCTAATCTAGCATGAGCCCTTAAAAGCAGAGACTTTTCCCTGATGGTGGGAGAAAAGGAGGGCCAAAGAGGAAGTCAGAAATATTTCACATGGGAGGACATAATTTTGAACATGGAGGGGACGTGGGAGAAGGAACATGGGTGGCCAACAGAATCAGAAGAGAGGCCCCCAGCTGACAGCCAATGAGGAACAAAGACCTCAGTCCTACAATCACAAGGAACTGAATTCTACTAACAACCTTAACGAACTTGGAAGTAGGCTCTTCCCCAAATCCAAACCAAAACAAATCCACTGCCATCAAGTCATTTCTGACTCATAGTGAACATCATCGGATTTCAAAGATAGTAAATCTTTACAGAAGTAGACTGCCCCATCTTCCTTCTGTGGAACAGCTGGTGAGTTTAGAACCACCAACCTTATGGTTAGCAGTCAAATGCCTTAGGCACTGTGCCACCAGAGCTCCTGAAAGGAAGGTAGGCCTGTTGCTGACATTGATTTCCGTCTTATGAGTCTCTGAGCAGAGAATCCACCCATGCTGTACCTAGTCTACAAAAGCTGTGAGATAATAAGTTTGTGTTGTTTTAAGATACTAAATTTGTGATAATTTGATACGTAGCAATAGGAAAGTAATATAACATTCGTTCTTGAGTTAACATAACAGGCTATGGTTGGTAACTTTAATTATGTCTAACCCTGGATGCCAGTCAAACTATTAATAGAAAGAAAAGAAAACTCAACAAGTAGCTCTGGGTTAAGAATAGGCCAATATGGTAAACTGCATAGAGGTCCCCCAAAGATATGCACATCCCAACCCCCAGGACCTGTGAATATATTACTTTACATGGTAAAAAGGGCTTTGGAAATGTGATTAAGTTAGGGGTCCTGAGATGAAGAGATTATTCTGAACATCTGAGTAGGCTCAATGGAATCACTAGGGCCCATATAAGAGGGACACAAGAAGATGAGAGTCAGAAAAAGAAGACTCAATGAGGTTGAAATGATGCACTTTTAAGATGGAGGAAGTATTCTCATTGAGATCTCCAGAATGCAGAATGCAGTCCTGCCAACACCTTGATTTCAGACTTCTAACCTCAGAACTCTATAAGAGAATATGTTTGTATTGTTGTAAGCCACTAAGTTGGTAGTAATTTGTTACAGCAGCCACAGGAAACTCATACAACCACCATCTGAACAGTGTGGCAACACCACAAGAGCAGCATATATGAAGGCCACAAGCAATCTGAGGGAAGGGATGCAGAGCAGAAAAATTCTCCACTTTTCAGTTTAGTCAACAGACTCGAGAAAGTTCAAGTGAGTTTTTGCCCAATGAAAGGGCTTGGGAGAGAGTGTGCAAGCATTGTATGTTTCACAGCAAAGATTTCCAGATTCTTGATAGCTTCATTCTGTGAAAGCCAACAGCTGAGTGTCACTTTGTAGGAAGAAAAACCAAAACAAGAAAAAACAACCCAAAATCACTGCCATCAAGTTGATTTCAACTCATAGCGACCCTCATTGGGTTTCCAAGGCAGTAAATCTTTACAGATGTAGATTGCCTCACCTTCCTTCTGCGGAGTAGCTGGTAGGTTTGAACTGCCAACCTTCTGGTTCACACCATGAATTGGTTCCAGGATATCTGAACTCAAGTCACTTAACAGGAACAAAAATGTATCTTTCCTTTTAAAAACTTGGGGGGAAGTTTAGCACCTTGCTCTCCATGATACCAATTTATAAGAACTTTTTCCTGCCCTTAGCAATCTTCAATGAGGGTTTCTTTCTAGACAATTTCTCTCAAGAAACTCAGAACTTTTCCTGTCCTAGTGGGGTCCGTGAACCAGCAGCAACAGCATAACCTGGGAGTGTGTTAGAATCTCAGGCCCCACTCTCCACCTATGAAGCAGAACCTGCCTTTTCCCAGGATCCCCATGTGATGTGCAGCACATTAAAGTTTGAGATGCACTGTTCTAGACAGCCAAAAACCCAGGAAATAATTCATGGTCATAATTATTTTCCGTAAGGAAAACACACAAATTTAATTCTCTTAACAATTTTTAAACAATTATATTATTTTATCCTAAAAGTAATAAAAAGAATATTATAGAAAAACAGGGACAAAAAGAAAAGAAAAATACTATCTGCCACCCCAACACCCTAATGTAACCACTATATATTTTTTTGTATGTATGGAGCTCCTGGGTGGCACAAATGGTTAAGCACTAGCTACTAACTGAAAAGTTGGTGGTTCAAATCCACACAGATGTGCCCTGGAAGAAAGGCCTGGTGATCTTTCGAACAATCAGCCATTGAAAACTGTATGGAGCATAGGTCTAATCTGACACACATGGGGTTGCCATGAGTCAGAATCAACAGCCACTGTTTTTTTTTTTTTTTTCTACATAGATGTCATCACATTGTACTTTCCTTAAAAAGGCTTTTCACTGAACATTGTTTAATAACCTTAGCTTTACCATCAATACTTCAATGGCCTCTATGATAATGGAATGGTTTAGTTCACTCTTCCCTAATTTTTCACTAATGTAAGCAATATTGTCCACCACTCGTCTGCCTGTTTGTCATACTGTGGTGGCTTGTGTGTTACTGTGATGCCGCCGGCATTTCAAATACTGGCAGGGTTACCTTTGGTGAACAGGTTTCAGTGGAGATTCCAGGCTAACACAGACTAGAAAGAAGGACCTGGCATTCGACTTCTAAGAAACATGGCCAGTGGAAATCTTATGAACAGCAGTGGGATGTTGTCTGATACAGTGTTGGAAGATGAGCCCCTCAGGTTGGAAGGCACTCAAAATGCAACTGGGAAGAGCTGCCTCCTTTAAGTAGAGTTGACCTTAATGACCTTCATGATGTGGCATGACTCAAAATGAGAAGAAATAGCTGTAAACATCCATTTGTAATCAAAATGTAGAATGTACAGAGTATTAAAAGGAAAATCAGAAATAATCAAAAATGAAATGGAATACATAAAGATCAATATCCTATGCATTAGTGAACTGAAACGGACTGGTATTGGCCATTTTGAATCAGACAATTATATGGTCTACTATGCAGAATATGAGAAATTGAAGAGGAATGATGTCACATTCATCATCAAAAAGAACATTTCAAGATCTATCCTGAAGTACAACACTGTCAGTGATAGGATGATATCCATACAACTACAAAGAAGACCAGTTAATCTGACTAATATTCAAATTTACACACCAACCCCTAAAGCCAAAGATGAAGACATTGAAGATTTTTATGTCAAGGTCAATTGACAAAGTCCTGGAAGACAATGTTCTACATCCTATTTTGGTGAGTACTAACTGGGTCTTAAAGTTTGCAAGTGGCTACCTAAAGTGCAGCTTTGTTGTTGTTGTTGTTGTTAAGTGCCGTCGAGTCGTTCCCGACTCATAGCGACCCCGTGCACAGCAGAACGAAACACTGCCCGATCCCACGCCAGCCCCACAATCCCTGCTATACTTGCACTTGGTAAAGTGCAGCTTTACCCAAAGCAAAGCAAAGTGAAGAAAATAAAAGACACATGGAACAATTAGTCAAAAGGACCATGTGAACTGCAGCTTCCATGACCCTGAGACCAGAAGAACAAGATGGTGCCCAGCTACCAATGCTGACTGTTCTGAAAGGGATCACAATAGTAGGTACTGGATAGAGTGGGAGGAAATAGTGAACAATAACACCAAGAAGGTATGAACCCCTTAGAACAATTACCCATAACGATCAAAAGGACAGCATTTGCCCAGGGATAAAGCTCAAAAAGGCAAGAGGGGATAGGAAATAGTAACTGCAGGGAGGAAGTGGAAAGAGTGCTAGTACATTGTGGGGATTGCAATCAATGGCATGAAACAAAACGTGTATGAATTGTTGAATGGAAAACCAACTTGCTCTGTAAACTTTCACCCAAATCACAATTTAAAGTTAAAATTAAAAAAATAAATACGCATTGAGGTCCTCAAAGGGGGGAAGAGAGGAAACTACAAGCTTGTGATACTTTTTTAAACTCCTTTGTTTTATTTTACATTTTTCAAAATATTATTCATATGGTTTTGACTCATTTCTAGTATAATTGTTTATGCTGTTGCATTAAAAAAGAAGAACAAAAAGAACTTATGAAGACAGCTACCTGGCCAACTGACTGGAAGAGATCCATACTTGTGTCCATTCCAAAGAAAGGTGATGCAACAGAATGTAGAAATTATCAAACAATATCATTAGTATCACATGCAAGTAAAATTTTGCTGAAGATGACTCAAAAACAATCACAGCAGTACGTGAACAAGGAATTGCCAAAATTCAAGCCATATTCAGAAGAGGACTTGGAACGAAGGATATCATTGCTGATGTTAGATAGATCTTGGCTGAAAGCAAAGAATACCAGAAAAATGTTTACCTGTGCTTTATTGACTATGCAAAGGAATTTGACTGTGTGGATAGTAACAAATTATGAATAACATCATGAAGAATGGGAATTTTAGAACATTTAATTGTACTCATGAGGAACTTGTACATAGACCAGAGGCAGCTGTTCAAACAGAACAAGGGCATACTGCATGGTGTAAAATCAGAAGTGTGCATCAGGCTTATAGCCTTTCCCCATACTTATTCAATCTGTATGCTGAGCAAATAACCTGAGAAGCTGGACTATATGAAGAAGAATGTGGCATTGGGATTGAAGGAAGACTCATTAACCTACGATATGCAGACGACACAACCTTGCTTGCTGAAAAGGAAGGTGACTTGAAGCACTTACTGATGAAGTATTTTAAATACTGCAGGGTTACCTTTGGTCTGTAGTATGGATTACACCTCAACATAAAGAAAACAAAAATCCTCACAACTGGACCAATAAGCAACATCATGATAAATGGAGAAAAGATGGAAGTTGTCGAAGATTTCATTTTACTTGGATCCACAATCCGTCCCCATGGAAACAGCAGACAAGAAATCAAACAATGTACTGTACTGGCCAAATCTGCTGCAAAAGACCTCTTTGAAGTGTTTAAAAGCAAAGATGTTATCTTGAGGACTAAGGTGTGCCCAACCCAAGCCATGATATTTTCAATCACCTCACATGCATGTAAAAGCTGGACAAAGAATAGGGAAGACCTAAAAAGAATTGATGCATTTGAAGTATGGTATTGGCGAAGAATAGTGAACATACAATGGACCGTCAGAGAAGCGAACCAATCTTTCGTGAAAGAAGTACAGCCAGAAGGTTCTTATGAAGCGAGGAAGCTAGACTTCCACTCATGCACTTTGGCCACATTCTCAGGAGGGGCCAGTCTCTGGTGAAGGACATCATGCTTGGTAAAGCAGAGGGTCAGCAAAAAAAAAAAAAAAAAAAGAATAATGCAACGCACTGCCATAGAGTCAAATCTGACTCATAGTGACCCCTCCTCGGGTTTCCGAGGTGTTATCTCTACAGAAGTAGAGTGCCCAACCTTCCTTCCGAGGAGTGGCTGGTAGGCTTGAACTGCCAGCCTTCTGGTTAGCAGTCAAATGCCTTAGGCACTGTACCACCAGAGCTCTCAGCATTAAAGAATAAGCCCCTAAATGAGATGGGTTGACACAGGGGCTGCAACAATGAGCTGAAACATAACAACGATTGTGAGGATGGCGCAGGACTGGGCAGTGCTTCGTTGTGTTGTACATACGAGTCACTGTGAATTGGAACCAACTTGATGGCACTTAACAACAGCACAAGCAATATTGTGACAAATGTCTTTGTGCATATAGTTTTTTTTTTTTAATTTAAGACTATTTCTTTAGATAGATTCCCATAAATGGCCTTATTGGGTCCTTGGTCATAAACATTCAGAAGAGCATATTTTAAGAAATCTGTGATACATTGTTGGCAAATCTGTGTGTGTCTCTGTGCATAAACTCACAACTTGTTTTGCAAGCACAGAATCGAATCTTTTTCCAAATATTTTTCTAGATTCCACCACATAGATAATGCCTCGTGTCTGCCTGGTTTCAACCTATGAAAACACTGCTCGCCTTATGAGATGCCCAGTGACATTGCTGTGAGGGCCTGCTTGGTTCCCAAACATGGACTCTTGTCTTGTAGGACGATGTCCTGTTTATCAACCTCACCCTATGACAAAGTGGACTATGGGATATGCTCTCCCCTTTGTCCTTCTATGAAAAAATGACATGTTCAGGGAAATAGGTGGGCGCTGATTTGAACTGATATGATGGATTGCATTAGAAAGTGGCAGCAGTTGACTCATTGTCAATTGATTTCTGTCCCTTCATTTTTCATGCCTTGCAGAAGGCAAAAGTGGGACAAATATTTAGGAATTGTTTTTCTGGTGCAGTATTTTCTAAAGGATACAGTTCAGTGGTTTTTTGTATATTCATAAAGTTGTGCAGTCATCACCAATACCTAATTCTACAACATTCTCATCACCCCAAGGACAAACTTGGTATCCATCAGCAATCACTCCCCCATTTCTTCCCAACACCCCCCAGCCCTAGTCAATCACTAATTCGCTTTCTGTGTTAATACATTTGCTTATTGTGGACATGTCATAAAATGTAACCATACAGCATACGACCTTTTGTGATTGGCTTCTTTCATGTTGCATAAGGTTTTTGACGTTCATCCATGTTGTAGTGTGTGTCAGTACTTCATTCATTTTTATTGCTGAATAATACTCATTTTACTTATCCATTTCTCAGTTGATGGGCATTTGGGTTGTTTCCATTTTTTTTTTTTTTTGGCTATTATTAATAAGGGAACTAAGAATACTCATGTATAAGTTTTTGTGTGGACATATGTTTTCATTTTTCTTGGGCATATACCTAGAAGAGGAATTGTAGGGTCATATAGGAGCCCTGGCAGCTCAGTGGTTAAGTGCTTGGCTGTTAACCAAAAGGTTGGAGGCTCGAATCCATCAGCCGCTCAGCAGGAGAAAGATGTGGCAATCTGCTTCTGTAAAGATTTATAGTTTTGGAAACCCTATGAGGAATTTCTACTCTGTCTTAAAGTGTTGCTTTGAGTCAGAGTTGACTCCATGGCAGTGGGTTTGGTTTTTGGTTTAGAAGAACTAATAAATATGTCCTGGAAGAAGTGCAACTGGAATGCTCCTTGGAAGCGAGAGTGGCCAGACTTCGTCTCACCTACTTTGGTCATGTTGTCAGAAGGGGCCATTCCCTGGAGAAGGATACCATGCTTGGTAAAGTGAAAAAGGGGAAGGCCCTCAATGAGATGGATTGATACAGTGTCTACAACCATGGGCTCAGGTACGGCAAAGATTGTGAGGTTGGCACAGGACCGGGCAGTGTTTCTTTCTGTTGTACACAGGGTCACTATGAGTTGGAGACAACTAGAAGGCAACTAACGACAACAATAGGTATGAAGTGGTATCTCATTGTGGTTCTGATTTGTATCTTCTCAATGACTTCTCAATCTTCTCAATGTTGAGCTTGATATCATGTGCTTATTGGCCATTTGTATATCTTCTTTGGAGAAATATCTATTTAAATCCTTTGCTCATTTAAAAAGTGAGTTGCCTTTTTATTTTTTAAATTGTAAGGTTCTTTATATATGCTGGATACAAGTCCTCTCTCAGATATGTGATTTTCAAATCATATAATTCTTCCATGCTGTGGGTTGTCTTTTCACTGGTATATAATTTTTAATCTATACACAAGTGAAGCTAAAGCACTGAGAAATTTACTTTGGATCTTTTTCTAAACTCTAGTTTTCTGGTATGTGTATATGTGTATGTGTCTGTGTGTGAGAGAGAGAGCAAGAGAGTTAAAGAGAGAGAGAGTTAAACTTAGCCATTCAGCAGCCTGTAAGACTGTCCCCCAGAGCAGATGCCCCATCCTTTATTTGCCTCGGTTTCTGAAGGTCTGATTTTACAGTGAGCGAAACTGAATCAATGATAAAAAGGAGTTTATTGTCCCTCTTCTGTGTCTCCTATCTTCCTTACCTAAAACTAGATCTCCAGAGATGGAGGAATGGGGAAAGAGGCCATAAGTCATCTCCATTTTAGTAGGATCATCTCCAGAAGAACAACATAATGTCCCCAATGAGAGGATAAGCCTGGACTTGAACCTGGAGAAATCCACTTCAGAACAAAAGGTCTTCATGGTCAAATTAGCCCCACAGTAACAGGTCTTAGGAACACATCTTCACTGTGCTGGATGAAGAATCCATTCTGAAAACAAAATGCTGACTTGTTCACTGAAGACAGCTACAGATGGGTTGATTTAAAATGATAGCTGAGCATTTGAGGAGTCCCTAGGTGGTGCAAATGGCTGCTCACCAAAAGGTTGGCAGTATGAATACATCCAGAGGTGCCTGAAAGAAAGCCCTAGCTATCTGTTTCAGAAAAGTCACCAGCCTTGGAATGCCCATGGAGCACATGTCTACTCCGACACACATGGGGTTGTCATGAGTTGAAAGCAACTTGATGGCAACTGGCTTTTAACATCTGAAGAAAAGTGGCGGGGCTCTCCCCAAAAAGGCTCCTGCCATGGGATGGAGCAGCGTCCAGAAAAGGAATGGCATGATCTAGAAGGTCCTTCTCCTTCTTTCCTCTCTGAAGACATCCCACCGCCCAGTCCTTAAGATCAATCAAGTCCCACTTCTCTCCTGCACCTTCCAAAACCCTGTTAGCCCACACAGATCTAAGTCCTCCATGCCTGTGTTGGGTCATCCAGCCTCAGCTCATCATCTTGGGCTCCAATCTCTGCTTCCAGAGACTGTGTTCTCTGTGACTACTTACCTCCTCCACTCCCCTGCAGTTCCTAAGGCGTGAGGCAGTAGTTCTTCACAGACAACGAAGGTATTCTACAAATATTTGTTGAAGTGGGTCAGACATAACCAAACACCTTGAGGGATGAAGTTCCTAGGCTCAAAGGCAAAGGACCATAGACTTGAGGGACATTTAAGTCAATTGGTACAGCATAGTTCATAAAGACAATATTTTGCATCCTAGTGAAGTAAGTAGTGTCTGAGGTCTTAAAAGTTTGTGAGCAGCCATCTAAGATACAGCTATTGATCTGTTCCAGCCTGGAGAAAAGGAGAGTGAAGGAAAACAAAAACTTAAGGGAGCAATGAGTCCAAAGGACTAATGGATGACATGAACCACAGCCTACACGACCGTAAGACCAGAAGAAGTAGATGGGGCCTGGCTACCACTACTGACCGCTCTGACTGGGATCACAACAGACAGAATGGGAGAAAAACATAGAACAAAAAAATTCAAATTCACAAAAAAGACCAGACTTACTGGTCTGACAGAGACTAGAGGAACCCTGAGACTACATCCCTGAGACCCCTTCTAATCTGGAAGAGAAGCTGTTCCCAGAACCCACCTTTCAGCAAACAATAGACTCATTGTGGTTGCTAGGTGTCATCAAGTCAGTTCTGACTCATACTGACCTTTTGCACAACAGAAGGAAACACTGCCCAGTCCTGCACCATCCTCAGAGTCATTGCTATATTTGAGCCCATTGTTGTAGCCACTGTGTCAATTCATGTCATTAAGGATCTTCTTTTGCATGACCTTCCACTTTTCCAAGCATGATGTCTTTCTCCAGGGTCTGGTCCCTTCTGATAACATGTCCAAAATACGTGAGACAAAGCCTCACCATCCTCGCTTCTGAGGAACATTCTGGCTGTACTTCTTCTAAGACATATTTGTCCGTTCTTCTGGCAGTGCATGGTAGAGTTAGTATTCTTCGCCAACACCTTAATTCAAATGCATCAATTCTTCATTTTTATTCATTGTACAGCTTTTGCATGCATATGAGGTGATTGACAATACCATGGCTTTGGTCAGGTGCATCTTAGTCCTAGAAACAATAGACAGGCCCACAAAATAAAAATAACACCTGAGAGAAATGCGTTCCTTAGAACAATCAATTATACGAGATCAAAAGGACAACATTTGCCAAAAAGCAAAGACGACAAGGCAGGAAGGGGTAGAAAATCCAGACAAAATGAAATGGGGAACCCAGGGTAGAAATACTGACACACTGTGGGGAATGCAACCAATGTCATGGAACACTTTATGTATAAACTATCAAATGGGAAACTAATTTGCTCTGTAAACTTTCACTTCAAACCGGAAAAACCAAACTCACTGCCATCCAGTTGATTCTGACTCTTAACGACCCCTATAGGAGCTCTGGTAACTTAGTGCCTAAGGCACTTGACTGCTAACCAAAAGGCTGGCGGTTCAAACCCACCAGCTACTCCTTGGAAGGAAGATGGGGCAATCTACTTCCGTAGTGATACTGTCTTGGAATCCCAAGGAGGGGTCGCTATGAGTCGGGTCCGACTTGACGGCATATACAACAACACAACAACATTGGATTTCCAAGGCTGTAAATCTTTATGGAAGCAGACTGCCCCATCTTTCTTCCACAGAGTAGCTGGTGGGTTCGAACCATTGACCTTTTGGTTAGCAACCAAATGCCTTAATGAGTACATCGCCAGAGCTCCTTAAACTTTCATCTAAAGCACAATAAAAAATTAAAGAGAGAGAGAGAAGTTCAAAAAGTTTCTGCCCTTCTTAGCACAGCTAGAGAGTTTCAGGGTTAAAGCTATAACCTGAGTCTCTTGAGTCTCTCTTCAGTGCTCTTGACCCTGGCCATGGGATGAGATTTTTATGCATAAGCATGTCCGGTTTATAAAGGAGGGATACTTAATAAATGTCATTAATATGATCACCATTAGCAATGTCTACAAACCTACATAGACCTGTGTTTAATTTAGGCTGACTCAGTAATCTATAAATCCAGAGAGTAGATTTAGCATCAGACAGAAAGAAAACAATGTATTGCTCTGTCTGACAGTTTTGCTGAAACTCTTCATGGCAGAAAGCCTCCCACCCTGTAAAACGCTTGGTTATTTCTGGCAGCTGATTAAAATCCTAATCAGACACTACAACAGGACTGGGGAGCTGAGAAGCTGGTGCAATATCAAGTTCACACATGACTGTGGAGGGAAGGGGCCTCGTTGGCATACTCCCTGCTCACGCGGCACACGTGGCTCTGAGTCAGGCTGGCTGGTGCAATTAGAAGTCGTGCTAGCTGCTGGGAGAATGACATGTTCCCGAATTAGCAAGAACTGGAGCTGAAGAAAAAGCCCTCATGATATTTCTCTCTTTCATGACATCCCATGCAATATTTCTGCATGGGAATCAGCTAGTGTTATGGAGGGCAAGAAGGCAAACATTGTGGCCTTGGGGGATCCCTTCTTAAGCCTCTTTGAGAACCCTCCAAAGAAAATAGAAATAGGGCTTCCTTCCAGTAAAAGCCTTAGGACTAGGTCCCTCCACTTTCATAGGCAGTGGAAATTATAGACTCTTGTAACCCTTTCTTCCAGGACAAAAATCATGTGTATATTTTTTATATAATAATGACAAAAGAATTCACAGGGAAATAAATGGAACCAAGACAGCCAGATAAGACAGACATGGCACAATCTCACTATGTGATGTTTCTAAAAGTAGCACGATCTGCCTGGAATTTTGTTTTGTTGCTGTCATCTTCAGTGGCGTCCTAGTTGAGTGTGCTCCCTGGCTAGGGCAACTCTGGGAAAATTATCATCTCAGAGATTTAGAAATAATGTTCATTAGAATCATGCCAAGATGCTGGTTGTCAGGGAGTTGATCCATGTAGGGATCCAGGGAAGGACCCAGCCAAGTGGCTGCCAGGGAGCCTATAGCCCAAAATTATCTGTTAATGCCTGGTTCATCAATCCACCCAACATAGTGCAGTCTCTCACCAGAGGGACACGGCATCAGGAGGGCATCTATGTTATTTCAGTTTTTTTCCATTGTGCACCTGTCTCTTATGCACTTGTGGTTCTTATCTTACTGGTCTAAGAAAGCCAATGGAAGGAACCTCAGTTCTTTCTATCTCTAGGTTAACCATTTCTGGCTGTGGGCATAAGCAAATCATGGAGTTTTCATGGGTTATTGAAATATTGGGGAGCTGGAGGGCATTTGTTATTGAGCATTCTCCTGCAAGATACAGTGAGGATCAGGACCATGGAAAACTGAAATTCAGCCTTATAGAAACCAACACTCAGATGCTAGCTCTTGAAGAAAGACCCTGATTACCTCATCTCATGCTAGGATGATCTCATGTGAAGTACACTTTTGTGTCACTGATACTGAGACACATCTCGGTCCACACTGCCACCCTCAAAAGTCATACTTCCTTAGGGTCCTGGGACTCATAACAAAAAGGCAAGAACTGCTTGGTCCAAAGAATCTTGGCATACTTGTTGGTCACGTGGCACTTATCACATGGGAGTCAGATGGTATCCCAGTCTCTGGCTGAGTCCAAGAGTAAAACTTTACAAAGCTTTTATGAATCCCAGTAGATTAGTGATTTCTCTAGGCTTCTCCTGTTGCCTTCCATCCATAAAGTTACCCACATAACACAAGTTGAAAATAGGAGGAGGGATCAATGGTTTTGTCTCATCCTCTCATGGTCCATGATCTACACCACCAAGTCCCAGGTTACTTCCATTTCAGCTATCAGGTTCTGGGTTCTTACCTGGTTTGATTGAAAAATAGCCATCATTCCAAGACAATGTGTTGGATAAATAGCAGAAAGCATGAGAACAAGCAAGCCAGTGAGGCAGATTATGCAGATGCCCAGGAAGTCCAATGTATTTCAGCATTGAGGCCAATGAATTAGATCAGGAGTCTCAACCCCAGACACTTTAGAAAAGTAGTTCTCCACCCTGGCTGCACATTAGAATGACCTGGGAGGCCTTTCAGATGTACAGATACCCAAGTCCTACCCAGACGAATTAAATCTGGATTTCTGAGTGTGGGGCACAGAGGAAACTGCCATTTTGAAGGTTTAAAAAGCGGCTTGACTATTTT
>NW_006921947.1:755504-773508 GCF_000298275.1 Orycteropus afer afer
AACTGCTGTATGAAAAGTGAATTTACTCTGTAAATCTTCACCCAAATCCTAAAAAAAAAAAAAGAATGACCTGGTTGGAGGAGAAGGTGATGTGATATCAGAAGCAGAGATTAGAGTGATGTGCTTTAAAGATGGGTGAAAGGGGCACAAGCTAAGAAATACAAGAGGTCACTAGAAGCTAAAAAAGGTAAAGAAATTGAATTTCCCCTTGAGTCTCCAGAAGGAACTAGCCCTGAGAGCCCTTGACTTTATCTCTAGTTGACTTCAGCTCATAGTGGACCCATGTGTGCCAAAATAGAGCTATGTTTTGTAGGGCTTCCGGTGGCTGATTTTTTCAGAAGTAAATCCCCAAGTTTTCTTCTGTGTGGATTGAAATGGCCAACCTTTCTGTTAGCAACCAAATGCATTAACTGTTTGGGCCACCACAGAGAATGATTTATGATGATGTTTCTGGGACCAATGTACATGATGGCTTCGTTCTCCTCAGGTGGGCATTTGCCTCCTTTTGTGACCTGGGCCTTTGAAATCCCATCCATTCCTTTGTTTGGAGAAAATGTATTGCATTTGTGCTAGGTGCTGAAGCATACAGGAGAATAAGCAGGCAGGGCAAGTCCATGGGGAAAAGAGCATCGTGAGATCCATTAAGACAGTGTTGCAGTGAGGTATACCAGATTAATGGAGGTGAGGCTGGATGGTGGGGCCAGGGAAAGACTTAAAATATCTGACTTTCCTGACTTGTGAGGCAAATAGTTTGCCTGGATGTTCAGGGTAGGGATGGAAAAGCAAGAGGGAGGTGGAGGAAGCTCAGAGGAAGGGAAGAAAGGAATTCCTACATGGGCCTCCTTCTGGTCCTCATCCATAATGTATCATTGAACAGTAAGGCAATGGAGGGGTGTAGAATCTTGGTTTCTCCTTAACAAAGGAGATTAAAATATGGGCACTGATACCAAGCTGTCAAGGGTCGAGATATGGGTCTGCCCTAGGGAAATTTCCTACTATGTCTCAGCCTCCCAACTTTCCATCTCTGCAAAGTAGTGCTAATGGTCATGTCTACCTTATGAAGTCCTTATGAGGATTACATGACATGATGTAGTGTCTGTCCTATAGTAAGGGTTCAATTTAGATAGATTTTCATTATCTCTGTATCCTTCCTTTTTCTATTCTCCCACATCATTTTTTTCTTCTTTGTCTGTTTTCCAATATGGAAAGTAAATTTCTGACATGGAAAATAAATGATACTTTTGACCAAGGAGGATGTGGTAGGCAGAATTCTACGAGGAGCCTCAAGACTTTCCACCCCCCTGGTGTACATGCTCTGAATAACCTCAGGGCTGTGAATATGATGGGGTTTCCTCTGCAATTAGGTGATGTTATATGGCACAGTGGGCCTTAATATAAGGCCTAATCTAATTATAAGAGCTGTTTGAAAGCAGAGAGTTCACCTGGAAGGATTGGTTTACTTGGCTAAAAGGCTTAGGACCGTTGTTTCATGGGACAACTCAGTCAGTTGGTGTAACATAGTTCATAAAGATAATGTTCTACATCCAGTTGGTGCGTAGCATCTGGGGTCTTAAAGCTTGCAAGCTGTGATCTAAAATACAACCATTGGTCTCTACTCATCTGGAGCAAAAGAGAAAGAAGGAAACAAAAGACTCAAAAAAAGAAGCTAGTCCACAGAACTAATAGCCCACATGAACCATGACCTCCTCTAGTCTGAGACCAGAAGAATTAGATGGTGCCTGGCTTCTAATACCAACCATTCTGACCAGGGCCACAATAGGCCCCAGGAAGAATGGGAGAAAATTGTACAACAAAATTCAAATTCCTAAAAAAGACCAGACTTACTGGACCAATAGAGACTAGAGGAACCTCTGAAAATATCACCCTAAGATACCCTTTGAATTTGGAACTGAAGCCACTCCTGAAGGTCACCTTTTAGCCAAATAATAGATTGGCTTATAAAATAAACATTATCAGTTAAGTAATGTACTGCCTTAAAGAGTCAACTATATGAAAGCAAATGGTCAACATTTACCCAAAAGCAAAGATGAGAAGGCAAAGAGGGGCAGGGAAGTTAGATCAGTGGAAACAGAACCAACAGAATGGAAATAATGAGAACGCTGACATATTGTGAAAACTGTAACCAATGTCATGGAAAAATTTGTATAAAAATCATTAAATGGGATCTAATTTGCTATGTAAACTTTCACCAAAAGACAATAAAAATATTTATTTATTTATTTATTTATAAAAAGGCAGAGAGTTTGCTCTGGTAGTAGAAGGAGAAGTCAGAGATTCAGAGCACCAAAAGTATTCAACATGACATTGCTGGCTTGTCAATGGAGGGGGTCACGTGGCGAGGAAAGTTAGGATCTCTAGGAACAGAGAGCAGCCCCCAACTAGCAACTGGCATGGAAATAAAAGTCCTACGTCCTACAACTACAAGGAACTGAATTCTGCCAACAACTGAATGAGCATGGAAGCAGATACTTCCCCAGAGCCTCCAGAAAGGAATGTAATCCTACAGATACCCTGATTTCGGCCTGTGAGACCCTGAACAGAGAACCATGCCTGGACTACTAACCCGTGAAAACCATGCAATAGAATACGTGTGTTGTTTTGAGCTAGGTTTGTGGTAAGTTGCTATGCCCACTCATTGCCATTGAGTTGATTCTGATTCATTGTGTCTCTACACCAAAACCAAACCAAATTCACTGCCGTCGAGTTGGATCCGACTCATAGTGACCTCTCCTTGGGTTTCTGAGGTGGTTTCTCTACAGAAGGAGATTGCCGAACCTTCTTTCCAAGGAGTGGCTGGTGGGTTTGAACTGCCAGCTTTCTGGTTAGTAGTCAAATACCTTAGGCACTACACCACCAGAGCTCCAAAGTTACTATGCAGCAATAGAAAATTAACACAGAACTTGCTTCAGAATTGTTTTGAGGCAATGGTAAGATTTCTGGTCTCAGTGAGGACAAAAAAAGGTGCTGGAGTAGAGATGTTAGAGCAGGTGAGGTGGAAGGTTAGGAGGTGGATGACAAAGTAGGATGTTTGAAGTTGAGATGTTAGAGGTGACACAATTATTGATGAAGACAAGGTCAAGGTTAGGACCCTGGAAGGAGTGGTTGTGGTGAGATGGAGGAATTGCTCACAGGAGGCGAAGAGGTGGAGGATCTTGACGGCCTGAAGATTTGATGGGTCATAAAAAATGATGACAGAAGTAGAGGTGGAGTGAATCATGTGGTAAACTCATCAGTGATGGATGAAGGGGAGACTGAGGGAGTGCGGCTAGACAACAACTACAAACAGGGGTACCAGGTGGTCCCATGTGAAGCTATGAACTGCAAAAGAAGAGGGAGGAGAAATAGTTTGCAAGGGGCAAAAGAGAGCAAGAACACCCACCCCTTCTCCCAGCCCTGAGGTAGGAGGTATGTGATAAAAAACTCAGCCCCACTCAGGAAAGAGAAAAAGAGAAGAGGTATTTCCGGGGCCAAGGAAGTGAACAGAGTATTCACAGAGGAAGTGTTGAGGGAACAGGAGGGTTTACGATGGTGCTGAGTTCCAGGGGCACAGTGGAAGGACTTGGGAAAGATGGAGTGTTCAGGAAAGGGCTGATGGGAAATAGGGTCAGATTAGAGAATGGATGGTATATCTTGAGCATGAGGGCCCAAATGAAGAGGGGGCACATGGGGGCTTGGTAGTGAATAGCAGGGCCATGATGCAATTTGTCCTCCTGGTCCCTTGGGAGAGAATTTTGACCCTCAGCACTACTGACGTTTAGGGCCAGATCATTCTTTGTTGTGTGGGCTGTTGTGTGTATTGTGGGGTGTTTAACAGCATCCCTGGTCTCTATCCACAAGATGCCAGAAGCATCCCTCCCTCAGTTGTGACAACCCAAACTTTCTCCAGACATTACCAAATGTGCTCTGGGGGCAAAATCACCCCCTAGTTGAGAACTATTGCCTTAGAAGGTGAGAGACCAGTTTAAGCTGGATGGTATGGAGGCTAAGGAAGGTAAGGAGTAAGAGGATGTGCAAAGGCCTCCTTTGGGGATACTCTATTCAGGCTGTTGGGAACTTATTGGGCCAGATGCTGTTCTAGAGTTTGGAATGGTACTCACATAGGTAAATAAAATATGATCCTTGCCCTCTAGGAAATGTCAGTTTCATTGGGAAGACATACAGCCAGGTTCAGAGTTACAACCTGCATTACCATTGTTTGCTTTTTGAATGCATTGTGAATCTGCTACAACTGAATACAACACACACTCAGGGAGAGGAAAGAAAGAACCTCATTATATGTAAGTATCCCATGCAGTGCGGGGCTGAGACTTCAATATAGCAATAATACCTTATGGTCGCATGTCAATTTGCCATTTATTAGCTTACAGACAGTCCCCAGGCTATGAATGTCCAGCTTACATAGAACCCATAGTTACAAACTAACCTCCCCAAAGCCTATTATATTAAAAAGTCAAGGTATACAATAGTTCATAATAACAAGTGGGTGCTACTCACTGCTGTTGAGTCAGTTCTGACTCATAGTGACCCCTCCTAGGGTTTCTGAGGAGGTATCTCTACAAAAGTAGATTGCCCAGTCTTCCTTCTGAGGAGTGGCTGGTGGGTTTGAACCACCAGTCTTCTGCTTAGCAGTCAAATGCCTTAGGGACTACACCACCAGAGCTCCTATACACTAAGACAAATATTTAACTGACATTAGATACAAACTGTATTTAACTGTTCCAATTTATGTACAAATTGACTTAAAGCCTGATTTAGGAATGGAATGTGTTGGTAACCTGAGGACTGCCTGTATTTGATCTTCCTAACAGCTCTGGTAGCATAGTGCCTAAGGCACTTGACTGCTAACCAGAAGGCTGGCGGTTCAGGCCCACCAGCCACTCCTCGAAAGGAAGGTTGGGCAATCTACTTTTGTAGAGATACCTCCTCAAAAACCCTAGGAGGGGTCGTTGTGAGTTGGGTCTGACTCCACGGCACATAACAATAACAACAGCTTTGTGAGGTAGATGAGACAAAACAGACAATATTATTCTCCCTTTACTTGACTCAAAGGGTCAAGTGACTGACCCAGAGGCAGGAAGTAATGAATTGTTCTAGACTTCACAACTTCCCACTCCTCTCATCCTTTCTGCACATTCCTTTCCTCTGGCTACATGCCAATTTGTCATAAATGTATCCATGATTTACCAGAGAAAAAGGGGAGAAGGCTAGTCCTGGAATAGCTCAATTTGAGAAGAATGTATTAAATTTAATTCTTAGTCTCTAGTTTAGTTTCTTAGCAACCACATTTATTTAGTGACGACTACTCTATGCCTATAAAGCATATCCAGCATGCACTGGGTGTCATATATACTCCTCAAGCTGGATCATAAATTAACTGCCGCTTTGATCTAAGCCCTCTAACAGCTCTTTCATACTCACAAGCTTATTTTTCACCTTCTATGCTATGCATATGCATATGATGTGTGAAATTCTGGCACTTTCTCATTTTCAAGGAAATCTTTTTGAAGAGGATGATGGTAATGAGGGATTTTTTTGTTTTGTTTTTTCTTTTCCTAAAAGGTTGTTTATGACTTTAGTAAATTTATGGGAATTTAAACCTAGGCACAGCCTCTTTGGAGAGCAATTTGACAGCAAGTATCAAAAACTTAAAATACGTTCTGACTTACTTATTCCATCTCTGGAATCTGTCCTCAGGAAAACAAATCTAAAACGCAGACCAAAATGTATGCATCAAAGTCTTCATTGCTGCATTATTTATAATGGTGAATATGGGAAATAACCCACCAAGCTAATAACTTAGTGGACTGGCTGGGTTGCATTTTAGTGTAATCATAAAATGGAATATTATAAATCTAACTATGTAAAACAACATGGATGAAGGAGAAGTACCCCAAAAAGTCAACAGTGGTTGTATCTGGGACCTAATTATATTAGTACCGTTTTTCTCTCATCCATATTTTTCTCTTCAAGTTGTCCACGGCTAGTGCATGTTGTTTTTATAATTTAAAAACAATTATTTTTTAAAGACTTCGCTTGTGTACTGAATGTCAGGCCTTCCCATGTGTCTACTTTGAATAGCTCTAAGAATATGCTTCAAGGAGTGATGAAATGAAGAGTGACTGGCAATCTTTTTGGCACTGGCCTCCCTGCTTCTGCCCTTGATTCCTTACAGCCTGTTCTGAACACAGCAGCCAGAGGGCTGTCCTTAACATGTAAGAGAGATCATTTCATTCCTCTCCTCAATATCCTCCAGTGGTTCTCATGTCATTAAGCAAGGGTCTTTAGGAGAGCTGTGAAGGTCTTGTGGGGTCCAGCCCTCAATCTACTCCAACCACACTGGCCTCCATACTGTTCTTTGAATAGGCCAGGCACAATCCTGTTTCAAGATCTTTGCATCGCTTCTTCCCTCTGCCTGGAAAGCTCTTCTTTCAAGTACCTGCATGGCTGCTTCCTCACTATCTTGACGTCTTTCTCCAAATGGCACCTTCTGAATGAGCCTTTCCTAAGCATCCAGTCTTCTCCCAGCTATCCATTCCACATTCTCTATGCCTTTAAGCTGATTCATTTTTTCCCCTATAGGACACGTCAACTTTCAGTTCACTACATGGCCCACTTATTTATCATGAGACTTAATCTGTAACTCACAGATTATAAGAAATTGAGTCTTCCTAGCTCACTTACAATGAGATATTGTACAAACTGCCTCTAGCCTTTTTCTCTGTCTTATAGGGTCACTACAGGAGCTCTTGTAGCATAGTGCCTAAAGTACCTGACTGCTAACCAGAAGGCTGGCGGTTCAAACCCACCAGCCACTCCTCAGAAGGAAGGTTGGCCAATCTACTTCCGTAGTGATACTGCCTCGGAAACCCAAGAGGTGTCGCTATGAGTCGGGTCCGACTCAATGGCACATAACAACAACAACAACATAGGGTCACTATGAATCAGAATTCACTTGACTACACACAACACACAACAGGACACTTTTTTTGTGAAGGGGGGGCAGGGAAATTAAGTCATTTGTGTATTTATTTCCAGGTTTGTATATTTATTTATTTGTATATTTATTTAAACTGGATGTGCTCTTTGCTTTATAATTTAGGTCTCTACTAATTCTGTGGGAACTCTGGTAGCATAGTGCCTAAGGCACTTGACTGCTAACCAGGAGGCTGGCGGTTCAAACTCACCAGCCACTCCTCAGAAGGAAGATAGGGCACTCTACTTCCATAGTGATACTGCCTCTGAAACCCAAGAAGAGTTTGCTATAAGTCGGGTCCGACTTAACGGCACATAACAACAACACAACTAATTCCGTTGGAATATTTTCTCAAAGTGACCCTAATATAAAGCCTATGTCATTTCATTAAAATGTATATTTATTTATTTTGTCTAGGTGATATATTCACATGACTCAACATCCCAAAGATGGAAAAGGGTCTACAGAGAAAGGGTTCATTTGCACGCCCTTCTTCTCAGTACTCACTTCTTCTCCCTAGAGATAACAACAGTTAGCAGTTTCTTCTGTACTCTTATAAAGATAATTTTATGGACTTAAGAGCAAATGTATACATAGATATCCATTTTCCCTTTTAACCCAAATGGTAGTGTACTATACACATCCTGTGTACCTTGCTTTTATTCTTAGTATATACAGGAGATCATTTCATATCAGTACATAAAGATTCTCATTCTTTTATCAGTGCTGAGTCTTCCAATGGGTACATGCATCAACATTTATTTAATCAGTCCCATACTGATGCATATCTGCACATCTGCGTTGTTTCCCATCTTTTGACATCACAAACGATGCTACGATGAATACCCTTGTATAGAAATCAATTTGTACCCGTGCAAGAGCATCTGTAGAACACACACACACCAAGAAGGGGATCAATTGTCATTTTATGTATTTACAATATTGCCACATACCTTATTTTTGGATAGGAGGTAACAGGATTATAAAGATGCCGATTCTCCATAAATGAATCTAAGATTTCAATGTGATGCTAGCCAAAATCGTATTGTTTTGAATTTTAAGTCGGTGTGATGGCTAAGGTTGTGTGTTGACTTGGCTGGGTCATGAGTCTCCCAGTTATGATGTAATTGGGCACTTATGGAATGATGTAATTGTCTTCCATTTTGTCTTCTTACCTAATGTAATCACCTCCATGATGAGATCTGCTACAAGCAATCAATCAGTTGAGAGAACTTCCTCGGAGGTGTGGCTTGCACTCAATATATATGGACATCCTGGCAAAGCTCTCTGGCCTTTTGCTTGCTCTGGAACCTGTATCCAGCTGGTTACCATCTGACCACTGGTTCTTGAGACTTGAGCCAGAAGCTTCCTGTATTGTTGTATTGCCTGCTGATCTTAGATTTGTCAGCCTCTGTAGCCTGTGAGGCAGCAGCCTTCCATATGACCTACTGATCTTGGGTTCGTCAGCCCCTGCAGCTATGTGAATCAGTAGATGCCTCCAGCCTTATGTCTGACCCATGGACTCGGGACTTGCCAGATTCTATAACCACATGATCCATTTCCTTGAGAAAAATCTCTCTCTGTATAAACATATAAAAGCTTCACTGGTTTTGCTTCTCTGTAGAACCCAACCCAAGAGAGTCAGCTCATGACATGCTTCTGCTCAACACCCTCCAATGGTTTCCCACCTTGCTCAGAGGAACAGCTCCAATCTCTCCATTTATCCCCCAGGCCCTTGCTGATTTCATAATCTGTTAGTTCTCTGATCTCATTTACTTCTCTCTCTCATTCTCTTTGTTCCAGGAACATTGGCATCCCACCTCAGGGCCCTTTCCACGAGCTGCTCCCACTGATCTTTCCCAGATAGCAGCATGGCTCCATTCCTCACTTGAACTGACTGCCATGCTCTCAATGAAGCCCACCCCAGTCCCCTTATTTTGCACACCCTTCCCACTTCCTAAGGAGCCCTGGTGGCATGTTAAAGTGCTGAACTGCTAACCAAAAGGTCAATGGTTTGAACCTACCAGCTGCTCTGTGGGAGAAAGATGAGGCAGTCTGCTTCTGTAAAGATTAGAGCCTTGGACAACCCTAAGGGGCAGTTCTACTCTGTTCCTTAGGGGTTGTTATGAGTCAGAATCAACTTGACCACAGTGGGTGTGGCCCCACTTCCTATCTTGCTTCCCCAGTGTGTCTTTCTCCATCTCATTTACCATCATCCTCTGGCATTGTATCTATTTGATTGATGTGTTTTGCTAATGTCTTTCTCTCACAACTAGAATGGAAGCACCATGTAGACAGAGATTTTTTTCTGTTCTGTTCACTGCTATATTCCCACTGCTAGGAACACTCGCACTTAGTGGGTGCTCAATCAACATTTATTGATTTAGGCAAATGTGTGAGAATGGCTAGGAGAACCCTGAGCAAAGATGATTAATGGGTGAAAGAAGGTTATTAGCTTTACCAGATAGTAAAATAATTAAAGCAATTTAGTTTCTGGACCAAAAATAGATTGAGCAGAAGGAAAGAGCAGAGAGTTCAGAAATAGATCCAAATACGTAAGAGAATTTAAAATATAATGAAAGTCACATATCAAATAAAAATGAGAAAAGGTGGATTATTGAATAATAGTAATGGACCATCTTGGATAAAAGCAAGAGGGACTCTCTATGTCTTCCCTTATACCACATGGACAAAAGACATAAATGTAAAATGTAAAACAAAAATATCCAAGATTAAAGTTGGAAGGGATTAATTTGTAATTGCGGGGACAGCCTTTTGATGCTGAACACAAAACTAAGAAGATATCTAGAACAAGATTCTATAAATCTCACTAAACATTAAAAGGTCTTGCAAGGAAAATGACCTTAAACAGAAAGAGTTGGAAGATGAACCTGCACAGTGAAAACTTTACAACATACACGACGTAGGGCTAATTTCCTGAAATTACAAAAAGCTTTTATAAATCAATAAAGAAATATATAAATAATCTAGCAGAAAAATAGGACAGGGCATAAATAAGCAGTTCTCAGAAAATGAAATCCCAGTGGCCAATAAATGTTGGAAAAATACTTACCCTCATTTATAATTTTTAAAATGTAAATTCAAATAGCAAGAAAAGACACTTATTTCAGTATCAGATTGGCAAAGAGCCAAAGATTTGAAAATAGCTAATATTGGCAAGGAAGAAAAATAGGCCCTCTCTCCACTGTTGGCGGGAGGGCAGTTGTGAGTCTCTCTTTGTGGAGCTCTTTGGCAATACCTCTGAAAATTAAAACTGGGCCTACTCTTTGCCCCAGCAATTTCTCTTCTAGTAATTTATCCTACAAACAAGCGAAAAAAAGATGTCTGTTCAAAAACATACATTATAACATCATTTTCATAAGAAAATAAAAAGCAAATTGTCCAATAATAAGGAAATCCTGGTTAAATAAACTCTACTGCCTCCATACAATGGAATACTCCATTTAAGAAATGATCTGGGGGTTTATACATGATTCTAGGAAAAGACCTACAAGATACACCAAATGCAAGCACTGTGTGCAGTGTATTTTCACCTGTGAAAGAGGAGATAGTTTTACAGGGGTCTCTGAGTGGTGCAAACAGAGCCTGTGCCACAGGAGAGAAAAGTCTGTGTGCAAAAGTCCAGCTTGCCTGCACACCCCACACCCTTAGCAATCCCTCTCCATGGGAGAGGGAGTGATGAGCGTAATTGTTGAATGCGGCAGGAGATGAGCATGCTTGGCTGAGGGTTTTTTGGGTTGGTTTTCTGCCACATTTGCCTGCCCACATAGAGGGTCCATTCTGGTTTGCTCCCCACTATGAGAGGAGCTTAAGGGTGGGCTCTGCCAGAAACAGGGAAGCCCATAGTTAAGTTCAGGTTAAGGGGAATGCATTAATGTCCATTTGACCTTGGATTTCAAACCATATCAGTACCAAAGTTGACATTTCTATCTCCATTGGTTGAACTCCTGAATTTATTTCTCTATTGGTCTTCAACTAGGGTGGAAAAACCCTCCAAAAAACCCAAATTCTCTGGCATTAAGTCGAATCCAACTCATAGCAACCCCCATTGGGTTTCTAAGACTATAAATCTTTATGGAAGTAGATGGCCTCATCTCCCTCCCGTGGAGCAGCTGGTGGGCTTGAACTACTGACCTTCTGATTAGCAGCCAAATGCCTTACCCCATGCCACCAGAGCTAAGAAGGTTGCAATTTATTAGGCTCTTAAACTCTCCCTACCCCATTGCCATTAAGTTGATTCCAAGTCATAGTAACCCTGTAGGACAGAGTAGTACTGACCCATGGAATTTCCAAGGCTGTAATCTTGACGGTAGCAGACTGCCAAGTCTTCTTCCCACAGAGGGGCTGGTGGGTTTGAACCACAGACCTCTCAATTAGCAGCCAAGAGCTTAATTCCTTCACGACCAGGGCTCCTTAATCCATTGCTATCAAGTTGATTCCAAGTCATAACAACATTTATTCATTCTATGGACTGATATATTTCCTCAAGTTCTTAACATAACCTAACAAATTATTGTGAAAGGCTTGTGCAATGGCCAATTTGTGGAATGGGTGTCTTGTAATCGTATTTGCTCAGTACATTTGTTTCCTTACATAAAACAAAGTTAAGTACAGAGTACAGTATGTTGCATCAGAGATCTGTTTTTCCAACTAGCATACACAACTGTTTTTCTGGAAAGAAGACAGTAAAATGCTGTGTATGGGAAAATGCTCTTGATGGATTAATACTCTTCATAACTTGGGCAGATGGCCTTTTGTGACCTCAAGAGACATGCTAAATTATAAAAGAGAAATAACAGATGTGCGTGTCCCCCCCCCCAAAAAAAAAAAAAGACTTGTAGAGGGAGTGCCATTTACCCCAGGGAAAGCAGAAGGGAGCTGTAGAAGAGACACCCATCATGCCTTAAATATACACCTTGATTTTGGAAATTTGATCCTTGTGCTTGTTCACTTTTCACTTCCTGGACGATTGTGATGAGATTCTCTCCTAGTTGGGTTGTGTAGATTGTTCAATCCTCCTTCCTTCTTCAGAAGGAAAATTGCGCAATCTACTTCCATAGAGATACCACCTTGGAAACCCAAGGAGGGGTCACTATGAGTTAGAAACGACTCGTTGGCAGTGAGTTTGGTTTGGTTTTGGTTCTGTTTCTACTGTACTTAAAAAAAGCTTGAGACATCTCATGAAATAGCCTTAGTAGCAAATAGAAAGAGAAATGGTTACGTGGAGAGAAAGAGAAAAGTGAGGACAAGCAAGTTATTACAAGTGTGATGAAGATGGGCAGAGCAGAGGAGTTGGGAACCAATGATGAGAGAAAGCTGTCATGGCTGATCTCTCAGCCAAGATACTGACTGTCCCGACATGGAACTTTCTCACAGAATGGCTGGTGGCCGCAAGTATCAGACAGCAATAGGTGCAACTGTGGGTTACAGAGACTCCAGATCATCGTGCTTCAAGAAGACAGACATTTACTTATCTCATGTCAAAGTCTGGAGGGGGCAGTCCAGCATTGCTGTGGCTGTTCTGCTTCTCAAAGTCTTCAAGGACCCAGGCTTCTTTCATGTCATTGCTCCTCCATGCCCAGAGTGTGATCTTCCATCAATGGTCTAAGATGGAAGTTAGACCAAAGCACCATATCTGAATTCCAGGCAGCAGGAGGGGAAAAGGATAGAGAAGAAAACTGCACAGTGGGCGTGTGCCTAGCCTTTCCAAGGAGGTGCCTGGGAGCAGTCTTTTACTTGCACTCCATTGGCCAGAATGTAGTCATATGGCCATATCTAGCTATAAGGGATGCTGGGAAATATAATCTTTTTACGTGCCCAGCTAAAAATCAGGGCATCTACTACAATGGAAGAACAGACACTGGATCTTGGGTGTCAACCAAGTCTCTGCCACAGTGAGCCAAAAAGTGATCACTGAAATGTGCCCTCCATTTGTTTTTCCCAGATGCTGGTCCTTGGGACTTGAAACACTCGCTGATGAAGATCAAAGACAATAACCTTCAGTATGGATTACACCACAACATAAAGAAAACAAAAATCCTCACAACTGGACCAACAAGGAACATGACGATAAATGGAAAAAAGATTGAAGTTGTCAGGGATTTCATTTTACTTGGATCCACAATCAATGTCCATGGAACCTAGGATGGCAGTACTTCATCTCCCATACTTCGGACATGTTATCAGAAGGGACTACTCCTTGCAGAAGGACATCATGCTTAGAAGAGTAGAAAGAAGAAGACCCGCAATGAGATGGATTAACACAGTCCTGCAACAACAGGCTCAAACATGGCAACAACTGTGAGGATGGCACCGGACTGGGCAGTGTTTTGTCTTGTGCACTGGGTTGCTATGAGTTGGGACAATGGAACCGACTCTATGGCACCTAACAGCTAGTAACAACAGGACCAGTGCCACCTCACATCAAAATTTCACTGGGCTCTGTGGAAATGTACAAAAACTGGGACAATGTGCTGAGTTTTTCATACAGTTTTATTTAAAGGACTGTCCTTTATCCTGCCATTATATCCTATGGACTTTTTAGTGTTAAAATGTCATCTCTTTTTTGAAATTATCATGGAAATATGTGGTGTTGTGGTTGTTGGTTACCCTGCGTCCTTATTCCAAATTTACTTCCATTCTAAGAAATCCACTGCACCTACTCCGGGAAGCCCTACCCCCACTCTGAGAGAAGACCCCTATTCAAGTATTGTCGAGTCCCTTTTCATGTGATGTTGTAGTTGCCAGCTTCTGTATGTCCTGGGTACAAATTTTGCTCTTTGTGCTCAGATGTGCAGAAATGAACCCTTATGTATGAACTG
Source organism: Orycteropus afer afer (assembly GCF_000298275.1). Taxonomy (NCBI): domain Eukaryota; kingdom Metazoa; phylum Chordata; class Mammalia; order Tubulidentata; family Orycteropodidae; genus Orycteropus; species Orycteropus afer. Next base: position 769,341 of record NW_006921947.1, read on the forward strand.
AATTGTGTCTTCCCAAAATATTGGAATCCTAATCCCTCTATCTGTGGATGTAATCTTATTTGGGAAGAGGGTTTTCTTTGTTACATTAACAAGGCCATATTAGTTTATGGTGTGTCTTAAACCGAATGACTTTTGAGCCATCAAAAGAATAGGTTAGACACAGAAGTAAGCAAATACAAATGAGGGAAAGACAGATGCCACGTGGAGGTCGCCAAAGACCCCAGGAATGCCAGAGCTACAGAAGCTGCGACAAGGGTTTTCCCCCAGAGCCCACATAGAGAGCTTTTCCCTAGAGCTTGTGCCCTGAGTTCAGACGTCTAGCCTCCTATACTCTGAGGAAATACATTTCTGTTCTTCAAGGCTACTCACTTGTAGTTCTGTTATAGCAGCACTCAAAAACTAAGACATTTTATTTTTCTGCAGTTGATGTTAATTTCGGTTTCAATCCTCATTCATCAGAGTGGCAGAAACTTAATTTCCCTTGATTCAAGACTCTCCCCTTTCTCATAGGCTTGTGCCTAAGTTTGGAGTTTAGGGAAGCTGGTTCATGGCCCTCTATTCCCTTCTGCATCAGCTGAGGTGGCACTCTTCCTGTGTGCTCTCAGTCATCCATCTGCACGGCTGCTGCAAGGCCCCAACAGACCAGACATCTCAGTTCTCTGGGCTCCTCTTGGGGACAAGGGCATGATCTGATGTGTCCTCACTGTGGCACTCCCTAAGGCATTGTCCTTTTCTTCCCTGCCCCCTCAGACTCATGGAAGGACCCTTGGTGGCACAGTGGTTAAGCACTCAGCTACTAACCAAAAGGTTGGTGGTTCAAACCTACCTACCATTCCACAGGAGAAAGATGAGGCTGTCTGCTTCCTTAAAGATCTGCAGCCTTGGAAGCCCTATGGAGCAGTTCTACTCTGTCCTATAGGGTCACTGTGAGTCTGGATTGACTTGCTGGCAGTGGGTTTGGTTTCTGTCAGACACATGGGGAACACCCTGTTGAGCCCGGGCCTGGCTGCCTGAGGACCCTCTACCAGACACCTTGGGCCATACCTTCTCTAGGGTATTGCCTCTGCCCTGGGGTTCTACTCAGGACATGATATGCAAAACTCCTTTAGGATGCAACACTTGCATGAAGTTTATATTAATTAGAAGGCTTTTGGCTGCAAGTCAAGTGGCTTAAAAGTACAACTGAATCCTCTTGTATGACGAGAAGGCTGGCAGTAGGCAGGGTGATTAGGGCACTCAGTTCTGTCAAGGCTCCTCACCATTCTCTTGTCATTCCCAGACTCTTAGTTATCAAGGACTCACCTAAATGTCAAGCATTGCCTCTCATGACTGCATCCAAAGCAGGATAGGGTAGTTCTCTTTCTCTCAAGGAGGAAAACTCTCTCTAGAAACTTTCCCCTTAACAACTCTTTTGGCAGCATTGGGTCATGTGGCAGGATTACCATGGCTGGTTTAGAACAATTGTGTTTCATCCCCTGGGACTCGGCATGTTGTCAGCCCATGTCTGAACTATCTCAGGGTGTGGGACAACCAGTGGTGTCCGCCAAAGCTCTTTCTGTCCTCTTCTTGCCCAGGCTCTTCTGGGGAAGGAGGGGTAGGACTCCAAATACCTGAACACACCTGTAACTGTTCTTCTGGCAACTGTCCTCCCTGCAGGGAGTCACTGTCTGGTGGGGAGGAGGGCCAGGAGAGGGTGGCAAGGCATTGTCATCATTGAAGTCAGATTCCCCAGTCTTTGTGATAGTTGCATATGGATTTGATCTATCCTTCCTGAGTGCTAGGCTTTTGGAACTCAAAAACCAAAAGGTGACTCTATTTCTGGATCTCATTCCTTCTCTGGGTTCATGAATGACTTGGTGGGGGTAGGGACGCAGGGCAGAATATTTTCCCCAAACACTCATCTGTATCGGCAGGTAGACAGAAGCTCCTTGAGGGCACCTGGCCTGGGGCCTGGCACTTAGTAAACCCTAAATAAACACATCCACCACCCATCTGTCAGTTTGTGGTCCTGTGGTGGCTTGCATGTTGCTATGATGCTGAAAGCTATGCAAACTAGGATTTCAAATCCTGGAAGCGTCACCTAGGTGGACAGGGTCCAGCGGAGCTTCCAGACTGAGACAGGCTACAAAGAAAGGCCTAGCAATCTACTTTTGAAAATTAACTAACGAAAGCCCTATGGATCACAACAGAATATTGTCCTATATGGTGCTGGAAGCTAAGCCTAAAGGTTGGGAGGGACTCCAAATACACGGTGGCCACTATAGTGGGCTTGACTATATTAATGATTGTGAAGATGACACAGAACTGGGTGACATTTTGTTCTGTGAATCGAAGTCAGCTTGAAGACGATTAATAACAATAAAGAAATACACACTAAAAGAAGAAATGGCCTCACCCAGGGGCAGGAAGGGGAGTTGTCAAAATCAACAGATTTCAACTTGAACCTTTGCATCCACAAGTCAAGAGAGATAATGGTTCAGGTCCCCAAATGTTTCTGATTTTCCAAAAGAAAACATATAGGTCAGAAAAATGAGGCACACTACCTGAAGCCAAGATAACAAGAATCTTATCTGAGTCAACACAGGATTAACAAGGCATGGCTGTTTCCAAGAAAGGACAGCGCAAAAAAGTTTAAAAGTTGGAGAATGTTCAAGGCGGAAGGGCTTGTCTGCAGTGCACTGATACGCCAACAGAAAAATGGTAGAACTGGGTTATAGAATCAATACAAATTGTTATGGTCTGAGCAAGAGCACTTTGAGAGGAAAACCAACCCACAAAGAGCAAAACTCTTAACACGGAGGACTTGGAGGCTATTCTCTTTATATGGTAGAAACTTGGAAAGCATTGAGATGCTCAAAGATTAGAGTTATAGAGATTTAATATAACATTTCCTCCTCACTGTATACAAGGCCTCCTTGTATTTCCTTGCAATTTTTAATAATAGCTTTATTGAGATATAATTCACATACCATACAATTCACCCATTGAAAATGTCCGATTCAATGGTATGTGGGATATTCATAGCATTGTGCACACATCACCACAATCAGTTAGAAAACATGCTCGTCACCCCAAATAGAAACTCATTAGCATTCATTCCTCTTTTCCCCCCGACCTCCAGCCTCTGGCCAACACCAATCTACTACTGTCTGTTTCTGTGGATTTGCCTATTCTGGAAAGTTCATATAAGTGGAATCAGACAATATTCAGATACTGTATGTGGCCATGAATTTCATCATTCTTATGAGCAGTATTGCTACAGTTACGGACAAGAGAGACCAATATTTGTCATTAAATGGGCATCATCATATAACCATGGCATTGTCCAGTTATAGATAAATGACCAGATGGGATCGGACCACTAATTTCCCTAGTGAAATACTTGAGCTATTTGAAAATGAATACTAATGTGGTAAGACTATGTATTTTTGGATTGTAGTATTATTCGTGGTTTTCTATTTTCATTCCTGGTAGACAGGGCCCTGCTTTGGGTCCTAACTCACAAAAGCAAGCCGTGCCCTTCTGTGCTTATTGCCAAGGAGAGGGGTGGAATGCAGAAAGCAGTGCAACAAAGAACTGAGTCTGGGCTTTGACATGTCAAAAGCCATATGTGTTGGACAATGTACTGAACAATGTGGACATTGAGCATTTCCATCACTGCAGAAAGTTCCATTGGACAGCATTTGTCCTCTAGAAGCAAGCCCTGACACTAGGATTTGGGACTTTTTTGCAAGGGTAAGGGAGTGGGAAAGTGAGACAAGAAAGGGCATGCTGTCGGGCATGTCTGCACTATGGGCAATTGGAGCTTAATCATGGTGGGGAACTCAGGAACCAGTGTACAGCATACCACCAGAATCATCCCACCCAAGAGGTCAAGGAGTTGATGTATTTGCCCAGCAATTCCTATCACTCATAGACTGAGGGCTGCTCCCAGGGGGTGTTAATTCTCCAACACTTCCACTTGTCCAGAACATGGGTGGAGAATGCTCCAGGCGGCCAGAGAGCCTTCAGGAAGAGTCACAGTGAGCACAGTTGGGAGTTGGCAGGGCCAGAGTGCATGGAAATGGTAGGAGCTGAAGGAATATGGCTGGGACACCCACAGTGTCTGCCCCCTCATACTCCTGACCCCCTATCTACTCTCCAGATATGACCATAATATTTCATACAT
>NW_006921947.1:773608-775768 GCF_000298275.1 Orycteropus afer afer
TATTTGTTTATACAAATGGGGTCGTTTAATTACATACTCTTCTACATTTTCCTTTTTGCACTTAATCATATATCCTGGAGATATTTCACTGGGGTCATTTCTTCCATTTCCTTCGCTTGGCTGTCTTTGTCAAGAACAAGTTCAGATCTAAAGGGAAAAAGAGCTGCAATGGCTTGGCTGAAAGAATGCAAAGAGACTTGTGTTTAGCTTATGGATTTAAAAAGCAAGCTGTTTGTTGAGACTGCTTTTCAGGATGGTGGGATTTTCCTGCTAAAACCAAATGGGAATTCGCCTGGCTAGAAACTCCGGAAGTGTGTGGGCTGATTAGATAAAGGAACATACAATCAATGAATTACTCTTCTGGGATGACGGCAGCAAGGGAAGGTGGCACCCCAGCTGGCCCTGCAGGGAGGTACTGGAAGACCAGATTTGGGACCCAGCTCCATCATTGACTTGCTCTGTCGTTGTTGAAGCCTCTTGATTTTCATGCCCTCCATTTCCTCACCTGTTAGTGAAGATAGATACTAATGCCATTTGGCTGGAAACTCAGGTTATGCAGGCAAGTACATGAGTCAAGTGAGGTTGTTGGAAGAAGTAATGGGAAGTAGTGGAGACTGTAGCTAAGAGGAGGATAAATTATACGCACATACACACTCATCATCTTCCAGGTTTAAACATGTAAACAAACATCATCCTAGACAAGCAAAGCTTATCTGTGGGCCACTTGAAGCCTTAGGTGAGTGTCTACATCCTACAAATAAGTGAGATGGTGCTGGTAAGACAGCTCATTGAATCTCATCCTTCTTGGCTCTTTCAAAAACCTAGGTCTCCCACTTCAGTGGTCCTTCCTGTATTAGTCTGGAGAAGCTAGGTTGGGCTGTGGGAACAACTTGAAAATGTCAGTGGCATTTCAACAAGCAGAGGTTGATTTCTTGCTCTTGTTCCATGGCCACCGCTCGTGGAGCTGGAGCTAAGCTCCACACCCTCACTCACACAGCCTGATGGACCCACTGGTGGACATCAAGTCAGGGGACCCAGGAAAGGAAGGGACATTGTGCACAGGCCAAAGCAGTTATATGGCTTGTATTCCCTCAACAGGCAGAGATGATGCACACACTCCACTGATACTCCTGGGCCCACTGTGCGCGTTCCTTCTCTGTCTTCTACGGAGGACAGTTCCCATCAGGTTTGCCTCTTTCTCCCAGAGCTTTGTAAGTGTCAAGGTGGGGGCTTCTAGGCCCTCTGTTCCTGTGCTCGGTATGGTCGAACAGCTGCCTCTGGCTGTGATTGCTGCTTTTCTCAACTTTTCTGGAACTAGGATCCCCTAGCTGGGCTCCATGTGCCTTCATTCCCTGACAGGCTTTTTCTTTCCAACAAACAGACAAATAAAAAATATACATGAACCTAATTTCAAAGTCAAATAATCCTACTAGACTGAGACTCAAAAAGGAGTAGCCCTGTAACCCACTTCTGCACATCTGAGCCCACTTCCCAGAGGCCACCATTTTCAGATGGTGATAAGACCTATGGGGAAATTAAGGCAGCGGGGGGCATCAGAAGTACCCTGTTGGGGCACGGAGTTGCAATTTTAAGCAGGATATGGAGAAGGTGGACATTTGAATAAATGAGTGAGGGAGTGGTTGATGTGAAGACAGAGAAGGTGAGCTGATCCAAGGTGAACATGGCAAGTGGAAACCCTACAACTGGCGGTGTGCCAGGCACTTCCAGATTGGTGCTCCCGACACTGATGTGCAGACTCCTCTGGGGATCTTGTTAAAATGCAGATTCTTATTCCACAGGACGGTGGTGGGGCCTTGGACTTTGCATTTCTAACCAGCTCCCAGCTAATGCTATGCTGCTGGTGGGGAACCACACTTTGAGCAGTGGTGGTACAATGGTTAAGCACTTGGCTGCTAACTAAAAATGTCAGCGGTTCAAGCACATTACCTGCTCTGTGGGAGAAAAGAGCCGGTGATCCGCACCCATGAAGACTGTTGTTCTTGTTCACCCTTCAAGCCTGGAATGGAATTTACCCCTGTGATTCAATTTTTAGCCAAACAATAGAGAGGAGCTCTGGTAGCATAGTGCCTAAGGCACTTGACTGCTAACCAGGAGGCTGGCGGTTCAAACCCACCAGCCACTCCTTGGAAGGAAGGTTGG
>NW_006921947.1:775868-780313 GCF_000298275.1 Orycteropus afer afer
TTGGGCAATCCTACTTCCGTAGTGATAACTGCCTCGGAAACCCAAGGAGGGGTCGCTAGGAGTCGGGACCGACTCGATGGCAAATAACAACAACAACATAAGGTGAACCATAACCCCAGGGAGGTACTAACTGCTTAGAACAATCAACTGAACGAGATCAAAATGGCAGCATTTGCTCAGGGATGAAGCTGGGAAGGCAGGAAGGGATTGGAAAGAAGGCCAAATGGAAATGAGAAACACAAGGGAGAAAGTGGGAGGAGTGTTATACTGTGACAATTGCAATCAATGTCACAAAACAAAAAGTCTATGAAATGTTGAATGAAAAGCCAATTTGCTCTGTAGACTTTCACTCAAATCACAATAAAAAGTAAAAACAACAACAACAACAAAAAACATTGTTGTTGTTAGATGCCATTGAGTCAATTCTGACTCAGAGTGACCCTACGTAACAGAGTAGAACTGTCCCATCCAAAGGAAACCCACTGCCATCGAGTCATAGTGGCCCCTATTGGATTTCCAAAGTGGTAAATCTTTACGGAAGTAGATTGACTAGTTTTGCTTCCACAGAGTGGCTGGTGGGTTTGAACCACCAACCTTCTGGTTAGCAGTCAGATGCCTTAGGCACTGTGCTACCAGAACTCCTTGAACTGTCCCAGAGGGTTTCCTAAACTATAATCTTCATGGGACTGGGTTGATAGGTCTCTCTCCCATGGGGCCGCTGGTGGGTTCAAATCACTGACCTCTTCAGTTAGCATCTGACCACTTAATCACTGCACTTCAGGTCTCCTTAAGATTATAGCCTAGGCATTTGTTTCTAAAGCGACCTTTCATCAAGGGATCACTGCCGGAGGTCCTGGATAGAGTGGGAGAACAATTTGGAGCAAAACTCAAAATCATAAAAAAGACCAGGTTTACTGGTCTGACAGAGCCTGGTGATACCCCCAAGACTATGGCCCCTAGTTACCTTTCAGGCCTGGAATTGAACTCACTTCTGTGTCTTCCAGCCAAACAACAGACAGGTTTATAGGGTGAACATTTACACCAGGAGGATACACTTCTGGTGGCATAGTGCCTAAAGCATTTGACTGCTCACCAGAAGGTTGGTGGTTCAAACCCACCAGCCACTCTGTAGAAGGAAGACCAGGCAATCTACTTTCATAAAGACTGACCACCTTGGAAACCCAAAGGGGGTTGCTATGAGTCGGAATCAACTCAATGGCAGTGAGTTTGGTTTTTTTGGTAGATACACTTCTTAGAATGACCAATCATGGGAGAACAGAAGGGCAGTATTTGCACAGGGAGACAGCTCAGGGGGCAAGGATGCGTAAGAAAGAAGGACACAGGAAAGTAGTAACTAGAGGGAGGAAGTGGGAAGAGAGCTGTTACATTATGGTGATTGCAGTCAATGTCATGAAACAAAATGTGTATGAACTGCTGTAGGGAAAATGAATTTGCTTTGTAAACTTCCACCCAAATCACAATTAAAAATAAATAAATAAAGTGACCTTTCAAAAAAAGAAAAAAAAAAGATTACAGCCTAGGAAACCCTATGAGGCAGTTCTACCCTGTCCTATATGGTTGCTATGAGTCGGAATTGAATGGATAGCACATAACAAGAAGCAAGAGTTAGGAGATCAATGAGCAGACAAGGAGAATGAACTGTGGTCAGAAAGAGAAGAGGATCTGGATCATGCCATGCCTTATAAGCCGCCGTAGGACTCGAGCTTTTTTTGTAAACGGTGGTGCAGAAAAGTGATGCGAGCTGGCCATAATTTAGAAACCACTCTCTAGGAGCTGGGTTGAGATTGATTGCAGGAGGGCAAGGGTGCTTAGGGAACTCCTGAACTAATCCAAGTGGGAGATGGTGGTGGTTTGGACAGGGAGGTGGCGGTGGAATGTGACAGAAGACAGAGCCAGCAGGATTTCCTGATGGATTGGTGTGAGGACCGGGTGGGAAGAGTTGCTTGAACACCTGGAAAGATGGAACTGCCATTCCTAGGCCATCACTCACATTCATCTTCTCTTCAGTTCCACAGCCACTTTGAGAGAGTGAAGGCCCCATTACTTCTCATTACTGTAATCACCTTCTAATAGGAGGCAAACATACTCTTCTTCTTGAGAAATGGCTTAGCTCAGTGCAAGCCTTGGTAAAGACCTTGCCCTTGCTTACACAGTCCATAGTCTAGCATGGCAGACCCTTCATTAGCTGGCCCTTTCCCACTTCGATGTCATCACCCCCCTTCAAGAAGCCATTGCTCTAACCCAGGGGTTTGCACCTTCTCCACATCTGGACAGACATGCTATGATGACAGTCATGTACCATCGTCCCTGGAGCTGTAGAGTATTTGTAAATCCTGGCAGCCCTAATGCTGCCACTTTCTCTCTATAATTCATTTTTGTTATACATACTTTCAGAAAACAAACCATTTATATACCTGTTTCCTTTATTGTTGTATCAAATTACCTACACCATTGCTACTGGACCAAGAGCCTTTGCATCATCTTGGAGTTTGGTAGAAATGCAGATTCATGGGCTCAACCCCAGACTCACTGAGTCAGAATCTCTGACAGTAGGACCCAGTAATTTGTGTTTTAAAGAGCTTCCCAAGTAACTCTTACATTTGCTGAAGTTTGAGACGTAGTGAATGGCACCACTCCTCAAGTTGAACTGAGTCCTTGGGTGGTACAAACAGTTAACGTGTTCCACTGCTAACTGCAAGGTTGGAGGTTCACATCCACCCAGTGGCACCTCAGAAGAAAGGCCTGGTGATCTATTTCTGAAATAGCAGCTACTGAAAACCCAGTGGAGCATAGTTCTACTCTGACACTCACGAGATGGCCATGAGTTGGAATTGACTTGACAGTGACTGGTAACTGGTCAAATCGAACACCAGTCTGTCCCTATGGAAGGAGCCCTGGTAGCACAGTGGTTAAGTGCTTGGCTGCTAACCTAAAGGTTGGTGGTTTGAACCCATTAGCTGCTCGAGAGACAGATGTGGCAGTCTGCTCCATAAAAGACAGTCTTGGAAACCCTGTGGAGCAGTTCTACTCTGTCTCAGAGGGTCAGAATTGACTTGATAGCGGTGGGTTTGGGTTTTTTGATTTAAGGTCCCTAGACCATATTTGAGAAGCTCTGGTGCCTCAGTGCCTAAGGCATTTGACTGCTAACCAGAAGGCTGGTGGCTCAAACCCACCAGCCACTCCTCATCAGAAAGACTGGACAATCTACTTCCATAAAGATTTACTGCCTCAGAAACCCAATAGGGGTCGCTGAGTCGCAATTGACTTGGTGGCAGTGAGTTCAGACCATATTTGAGAACAGCTAATTTAGCTTAGTGGTTCTCAACCCTGGCCGACACTAGAATCCCCTCGGGAGCTTTAAAAAATACTGATGCCTGGGCCCCACCACCAGAGATTCAGATGGAATTGTGCTGGGCGGGATCCCAGTGATTCTAACATGCAGCCAGGTCTGAGAGGCCCGAGTCTGGCAGATGGCTCTACATTCTGTTTCCCAAGCACCACCGGATTTCTCTGCCTCAGGCTAGTCTCTCTTCCTGCAGATCTCCTCCATGCAGTCTCCAGATGGCCAAACCCTAGTCATCCCACGAAGCAGGCCCCAAACATTCCTCCCTCGAACGCTGGTCCCTGCTTCTCTCGTCCTGGGAATTCATGCACCATCTCTGTATCCTTCTCACTACACAGATTCTTTCCACTGTTTTTTCATCACTACATGACATTTGTTATAATCTCCTTCTCCGATCCATTTTCTAACTTCCAGTGACCTAGAAAATGGCAAGTGTTACAAATGTGTTCAGGGGAAAGGATGACTGGTGCAGCCTAAGAGACTTCACTTCACTTTTCTTCACTAGGAGACATTAGAGAGGCTACGTGAGTGGCTGTGGTGGAGCTTGCACTTTGTTCTGTTAAAATGGAGCATGGTGCAATGGAAAAGTGTCTCTCAAATTGGTTCTACAGGGCACAAGTGTTTTGTCATAGATTAATACCCAGTCTATGGAAAAACTATTCTTTGACCAACAACAAAAGAAAGAAAGTGGGAAACCTTACACACCCCATGACTTCTACACCCAGTTTCCTAGTTCCCATCCTATCCCTAGACCACTCCTTCTCAGTCTTTCTTCAATTATCCTTACTCTCCCCCCATGCACTTGAAATCCATATATCATTAAATGAACCATTTTAAAGTGAACAGCGGCATTTAGTACATTTGCGATGCTGGGCAACCATCGCCACTATCCAATTCCAAAATATTCCCATCATTCCAGAAGGAAATTCATATCCTTTAGCACTCACTTTCCACTTGCCTCCGCCCCAACCCCTGGCACACAAATCTACTTTCTATCTCTGTGGATTTACCTCTTGTAGACATTTCATCTACCACCCATCTGTCAGTTTGTCACACTATGGTGGCTTGCAAATTGCTATGA
>NW_006921947.1:781088-783530 GCF_000298275.1 Orycteropus afer afer
AACACGGCCGATACCCTCCAGACATGTGAGATGATGAATTTCTTTAAAGCCACTCATTTCATGGTGTTTTGTGACGGCAGCACAAGGTAACTAAGACAGCTCTCTTTCTTGTAACCTTTATAGACCCCCCACGTGATTCAATCTACTCCCATGGTATCCATTACCACAAGTAGACCCACAAATGCTCAATTTCTGCCTGCGGCTCCAACTTCTCTCCTGGGTCAGAGCCATGTGTTTAGATGCCCACATCACTGCTCTGGTTCTGTTCCCTACAACTACAGGGAACCCCCTTGCTCTGCCTTTTTTCTTCTTAAATTCACTAGCTCAGTCAAGGGTGGCATTTTCCCCAATACCCCAGCCAGAACCCTGGGGGCTCACCCAAGTCTTTTCCTTCCTCACCTTCCATTCCAAGGCAATAAGTCCAGCAAAGAGGCCAGGAGCTGGAAACCTTTGAAGCCTGGGTTCAGATTTTCACTTTTTCCACTTACTCGACGGCACATAACAACAACAACAACAAGCTTTATGGCTTTGGGCAAGTTACTTACACTAAGTTCATTTCTATATTTGGAAATCAAGAAACTGACTTCTGAATATTATGCTGGGAATAAAGAAGATATCACATGTGATATGTCTGGAGAAGGATGATAAGGCAGGAGAATCTATAAATCATGTAAAAGGGAAACAGTTCAAGAAATTTGGTGGAATAATTTGGGAAAGGATAATGATAATGGTGGCCCAGCATGAAAACTGTAATCAACGTCACTGAACTGTAACTGTGGGAGGAGTTGTGCTGATGAGTGTTTTGGAGGGTATATTTTCACCACAATAGAATAAAAGAAAATAAAAAGAAAGAAAGAAAGTTGGAATATTTAACCTGGAAAAGAGATAACTTAAAACCAATGATTTTCCATGACATTTAGTATTTTTAAGATCTTTCCTTCAAATTCTGCTTCATTAAACAAAATTTATTATGGGATTTTTAAACATCACCAAAAGTGTAGAGACTAGTTTAATGTGTATCCATGAATCTATCACCCAACTTCCACAACTCTCAATATTTTGCCAATCTTGTTTCAACTGCCACCTTCCCCATGTTCTGCCCCTGGAGTACATTAAAGCAAATTCCAGACATCATATCAGTTCAATTGTACATATTTCAGTATCTTTAACAGATAAGGACTTAAAAAAAATGTAATCACCATAGTGGTGATGGTTGCCTAACAAGGTGACTGTAATCCATGTCACTGAATTGTATATGTGAAAGTGGTTGAAATGGCAAATGTTTTGTTATGTATAGTTCACCACAACAAAATAATTTAGAAAAACATAAAACAATTATACCTAACAAAATTAATAATTTCTTCTTATCCTCACTTAGTCCATGTTCAGATTTCCCCAATGATCTCAAAAATATCTTTTTTTTAAAAATAATTAACTTGTTCAAATTAGAATACTTGTTAGGGCCACACATTACACCTTTTAACAGCCTCCCTGCCACCGTCCACTGTCCAACACATACTCTTTAGAAGGCCTACCCGACTCTTCCAAGCTGTGTGTTCTTTAGCTGCAGGGTGGCAATCTTGAGAAAGGGCATCTGATCCTATCAGTTTAGACAGCCAGATTTTTCTCAGTCACTCACTCAGGAACCGCCATTGAGTCAATTCCAACTCATCGCAACCGCCACTGGGTTTCCGAGACTGGAAATCTTTACAGAAGCGGACTGCCTCATCTTTCTTCCACAGAGCAACTGGGCGGTTTGAATCACCGACCTTTTGGTTAACAGCCAAATGCCTTAACCACTACAGAGCTCCTTCTAGGACTAGCCCAAGAGCTATGGACTTTTCGTTAGGCTCGGCCTGCTCAAGTACCCTCATGTACAAGGGAGGGAGAAGAGCCAGAGACCAACAGTGGGCCTTATTTTCACATTTCACAGATTTGCTGGCAGCTGTAAAGAGGTCAGTCTGGGCAGTCCACCCTTGATCCGGCTTCTAGTTATTTATTTATTTTTTTGTTCTCAGAATATTCCTGTGAGTTAGCTGAGGACTCAGCACCTATCAGAATTCTCCCTATCAGAACGGTCCCTGCCTCCTTGTGCTTTTTGGGAGAAAGTTCAAATTCAATCGTCAGGTGGCCTCTGTGATGCAGCCTGTACTGCAGATCTAGTGTTCTTGCGAGCCAGCACCCATAGGAGCTCCCTGTGCAGCCTCACCAAACCACTTGTAGTTTTCCAAGTACGGAGAAGCTATTTGACAGCCCCTGACCTTCCCTGAAAGGAGCTCTGGTGGTGCAGCAGTTAAGGGTATTTGTCTGCTAAGTAAAAAGGTGGGAGCTCTGGTAGCATAGTGGCTAAGACAGTTGCCTGCTAACCAGACAGCTGGCGGTTCAAACCCACCAGCCACTCCTCGGAAGGAAGGTTGGGCAATCCTACTTCTGTAGTGATAC
>NW_006921947.1:783630-786914 GCF_000298275.1 Orycteropus afer afer
ACTTCTGTAGTGATACTGCCTCGGAAACCCAAGGAGGGGTCGCTATGAGTCGGGTTTGACTCGACAGCACATAACAACAACAACAACAAGTAAAAAGGTGGGTGGTTCGAACCCACCAGCCTCTCTGCCTAAGAAAGATGAGGCAGTCTGCTTCTGTAAAGATGTACAGCCTTGGAAACCCAAGGGGGGCCGCTATGAGTCAGAATTAGCTCAATGGCACTGAGTTTCGTTTTGAGTTTTGGACTTTCCCTGAAGGAGCCCTGGTGGTACAATGGTTTAAAGTGGTTCACTGCTCACTGAAAGGTCGGCTGTCCGAACCCACCAGCTGTTCCATGGGAGAGGGATGTAGCAATCTGGTTCTGTAAAGATTACAGCCTTGGGAACCCTATGGAGCAGTTCTACTCTGTCCTATAGGGTCACTAATGAGTCAGTATCAACTTCATGGCAATGGGTTTCGTTTGAGTTTTGATCCATGAAGACTGACATCCTTGGGAACCCTGTGAGGCAGTTGCACTCTGTGCACTAGGGGTGCTAGGAGTCAGAATTGATTCAACGGCAAGGGGTTTGGGATTTTTTGGTTTAGTCTAACTTGACTGACATACTTGACATTCAGCAGAGCAGGCCAGGTCCCCATCAGAAGTGCCTCCACAGCTTTTTTCTTGATCCCTATCAAGGTTCTTTGCTTTTCCAGAGCCTATAAGGAAGAGACTTGGTTGCATGGTGGTTAAAGCCCTCGGGTGCCAACCCAAAGGTCAGCAGTTCAAACTTTCTAGCTACTCCATGGGAGAACGAGATGGCAGTCTGTTCTGTAAAGATGACAGCTTGGAAACCCTATGGGGGCAGTTCTACTCTGTCCTATAGGGTCATTATGAGTTAGAAACATTTTGACGCCAGTGGGTTTGGGGGACCTTCTCTGCTGCTCACCTTCCTCCTTCTCCTCACCTATGTACAGTAGTTCTCAAGTGGGGGCACTCCTCCCCCATTCCCCAAACATTTGACAATGTCTAAAGACGTATTTGTTACAGTGGAGGTGGGGAAGTGCTACTAGCATCTAATGGGTAGAGGAGGGATGCTACAATGAATGGGACAGGTCCCCTAGCCAACCCACCCCCTGCCCCAACAAAGAAGTATCTGGCCACAAATGTCAACACTGACAGGGTTCTGTATTGAAAAACTTCACCCTCATGTCTCTCTCCTCTAGCAGGGCACATGTCACGATGACGGTCATTACAGACCTGTCTGCCTCCTTTTGCAGAATTAAAGTCTCTTGAGGGAAAAGACTCTGGTTTAGCTAAGTTTCCATCCCCAGAGCCTGGAATGGAAGGGGCTCAATTATTTGCTGAATAAATGAATGAATATGTCATGGGTCTCTCTGGTCACAAATCATCAGAGACACACTTGGGAAGAAGGGTGGGAATGAGGTGTCAAGAAGCCAAGGGTCTGAAGCATTTCTCCAGAGGTGGAAGACACTCTAGACCTGGAACTTTTCTTGGCATGCTGGCGTTTTTTAATGAAAGGGAGGAAATTAAGTAATCGCTTAAGAACTCCCTACCCTGTGGCCAGCACTCTGTTTTATGGGCAGTAACTCAATGTGGGAGCTCCTGGGTGGCAGAAGGGGTTAACACACTCAGCTGGTCACCAAAAGGTTGGAGGTTGGAGTCCACCCAGAGGCGCCTTGGAAGAAAGGCCGGGTGACCTTCTGAAAAATCGGCCACGGAAAACCCTACAGAGCCCAGATCTGCTGACACACACGGGGGCACCAGGGGCTGGAACTGACTTGATGGCAACTGGTTTTTAACTCAACGTGGTCCTCACAATGAATCTATGAGGCGAAATACTCCATTTCAAGGCAAGAACGCAAAGTGCTGAGGGATGGAAGCAACTTCGCAGCGTCACAAAGCCAAGCAGGGTGGGACCAGCACAGTGGTCTCTTTGGGGGAAGGTATGAGAAAACCTAAAAACCAAACCCACTGCTGTTGAGTCAACAGCCCTGTAGTGTCAAGAGAAAACTCACTCTCAAATGGGTAAGAACCGGCTGCAGGCAGAGATGGTGACTTGCATTTGGGTCTGAGTCACATGTATTTGATATTCAGGCATGCGAGGTTAAGGTGAAAAAGAGGAATAAATAAGATTCGAAGCTTCTGTCGTGTGGCACCTCAGGGGAGAAGTTCATTCTGGATTTTGTCTGCGATATCTGAGCACAAATTGAAACTCAAGTAATAAAATGAGAACTTGGCAAAATAAGCACCCAGGGCTGATGCAAGTGATGTGTTTTTCTCAGGGCAAGGGCTGCAATGTGAAGCTGAGGGTTCGCAGGGAGAAACACATCAATACTGAAACTTTTCCCCAACCTTTGATGGATGTGCTAATATTCCCAGATCAACATGGGCCCACCCTGGCAACACACTGTAATGACTTCTTTAAAAGGTCGGTGGTTGATTTTTATAAATGGGCTGTTCCAGTGATTTTTAGATTTTCATTCTCAGAAACGAAATGTATTACCCTACCAACAAATATATTTGCTATATACAGTAAGAACTCAATTACGCATTTCCTTCACTAAGAGACTGTGGGGGTGTCCAGGTTTGGGTATTATTATTCGTGGTTCTCAGTTCTGTATGACAGCCAAGCTCTATGGGGATGAGAAGAATAATAACACCAGACAGGTGACTTTCATTCCATGAGAGCAGGGATCAACAGACTACAGGCTGCAGGCCAAATCCAGCCTATGGCTTGTTTTTATAAATAAAGTTTTATTGGCACATGTTGTTGTTGTTGTTATGTGCCATCGAGTCAGACCCGACTCATAGTGACCCCTCCTTGGGTTTCCCAGGCAGTATCACTACGGAAGTAGATTGCCTCATCTTCCTTCCGAGGAGCGGCTGGTGGTTTTGAACCGCCAGCCTCCTGGTTAGCAGTCAAGTGCCTTAGCCACTACGCTACCAGAGCTCCTATCTGTGCCATTTGGTTAGGTATTATCTTTGGCTGCTACCACGCTGCAAGGACAGTTGTCACCACACATGCAGTTTGCAAAGCCAAATCTGCTTGCTGGTCCTTTGTAGAACAAGTGTATGACCCCTGAGTTTGAGAGAAGTGACATTTACTTGCTCTGCTCCATGCTTGCTTCATTTTCTGTGGAATCTAAAGGAGCTGGACTGGGGAGGACCTCTGGCTCATTTAAGACATTTGCATAGTTCTGCCCGGTAAAGAAAGAAAAAAACCAAACCCACTGTGTTAGATTGGGTTCTCTAGAGAAACACAAAAACCAGCAAAGTGTATATATA
>NW_006921947.1:787244-788336 GCF_000298275.1 Orycteropus afer afer
AGACTGGCCACTCAGAACACAGTCATCTGATCCCATCATGGGAACAACCACACAGAACTGGGGTCCAGCCAAGTTGACACACAGCTCCAACTATCACACCCACTGTGGCCCAGCCCAGTCAATTCTGACTTGTAGCAACCTTGTAGGGCAGAACTGCCCCACAGGGTTTCCAAGGCTGTAATCTTCATGAAACCAGACTGCTACATGTTTCTCCCACAGTGACTGGTGGGTTCCAATCACTGGCCTTGCGGTTAGCAGCTGAGCGCTTAACCACTGCACCAGCAAGGCTCACAAAGACAGAAGAAAATAGGTTAAAAAACTAGGCTGCATTTGCAAGTTAAAACTTTAATGAATTGGCTATCATTCAAGACAATGTAAAAAAGCTAGCATAACAGACAAGAAATCATCATTTTCTGTCATGAGAGATGGCTGTAATATTATGCCCACCCTGGGACTTTGGCGAGCATGACTGCTCCGCAGTCCCTACGTCCCTTCTCCTGAAAGGGAGATGGAGAGAGGGTAGCATGAGGAAGGGGCTCAGAACTTCAAGGGAATGACTGGCCAGTACTTGGGCCGCTTGCGATCACAGTGTTTGTTGAAGTTCAGCTGCACCGCGGCCTCCATGGCCTGGATCTTGGCAGCGCTGGCCCCGTACAGCCGCTTCATCTCGGCCTGGCGCCTCTCGCCGGGCCTCTCAGACGGAGGCTCCACCGACCGGTGGGTGTTGTAGTACAGGTCGTGGTCAGCATACACATAGTCCTCCAGGCGCTTGGCATCCAGCTGCTGCTGCCGCCCTGAGAATCAATACACGGGAGAGGAGCATGGTGAATACGGTGATGGATGGGCCAGCTGGAGGCCCCACTGCCCTCGGCTCTACCTTCCAAACAGAAACGGTCCGCTGTGTTCTTGGGATTCGGCTGATTATTGCTTAGTTATGAAGCCCACTGTTCACTGGCAAGGGTTCTTCCCTGACAGGTGCCCTCGAGTCGATGCTGACCCACAGCGCCCCTGGAGGACAGAGTGGAACTGCCCCACGGGGTTTCCCAGGCTGTCTGTCTTCCCAGAAGCAGAGCCCAAACCACACCCACTGCC
>NW_006921947.1:789425-807710 GCF_000298275.1 Orycteropus afer afer
AAACCCACCAGCCACTCCTCGGAAGGAAGGTTGAGCAATCCTACTTCCGTAGTCATACTGCCTCGGAAACCCAAGGAGGGGTCGCTAGGAATCGGGGCCGACTCGACGGCAAACAACAACAACAACAACAAGGTGAGGTGGTGGTGGTGGGGAATCAATCGCACCTTTGGGTGAGGCACTACTTTTAGGCGACCCAGGCACGAACGGATCCTAGTTGCTATAGAACGCTCTGCTGATCTTTCCATGGATTCAAAATACAAATCACAGCCGGCAAGCAAAGGTTAAGTGATTCAGCACTTGCCGAAGGCAGAAGGGCAATTCTGCAAATGAAATGAAGACCTCTGACTTCTCCTCTTCCTTGTACATTATGGATTCTGCAAGTGTGTTGCTTTTCACGCCACGGGACTTGACTTTGCACGTCCAGGTTGGCCCTGGTTAAATGTCACAAGATCTATTTATCTACCCACATACCTTTCACCTTACTACTTGAAATGGATTCTTGTGAAGCGACAACTATTTATTCCATTTACTCTCCCCTCTGTATTTTCTACTCTAGCAAATCCCAATATTATCAGTTATTTTTATGTAAAGAGCAACAGCATAAAAATACTAATAAAACAACACTGCATAAGGTACAATGGGGCCAAATGACATCAACTCTGTTTCACTGCCAAGAACAGTGAAATTGTGGCAGAATGCATGTATCTCTACCTATAAGAGAAATGTGCTAAATAAAGAGTGAAGAAGGTTATAGGGAAATAAAACCATGATACAAACAAACAAAAACCAAACAAACAGTCGTAGAAGGAAAATCAAACCCACTGCCGTTGAGGCTACTCTGACTCATTGCACCCCAAGAGAACAGAGTAGAAGTGCCCCATAGGTTGCCAAGGCTGTCCATCTTTACAGAAATAGACTGCCTCATCTTTCTCCCAGTGTGGCTGTTAGGTTTGAACTGCCAACCTATTGGTCAGCAGCCCAGTGCTTTAAACACAGTGCCACCAGAGCTCGAACAGAAGGAAAGCTCAGGAGAAACACAGGTACTGTGGCCACTGGCACCTGGGAGGAGACAGCTGTGAATTC
This sequence comes from Orycteropus afer afer, assembly GCF_000298275.1. NCBI lineage: Eukaryota > Metazoa > Chordata > Mammalia > Tubulidentata > Orycteropodidae > Orycteropus > Orycteropus afer. Next base: position 790,509 of record NW_006921947.1, read on the forward strand.
ATCAAGGAGAAAACAGTTGCCGATGAGTCGATTCTGACTCACAGTGACCCCACGTGTGTCAGAGCAGAACGGTGTTTCACAGGGTCTTCAATGGCTGATGGTTCAGAAGTAGATTGCCAGGCCTTTCTTTCAAGGCACCGTGAAGTGGACTCAAACCACCAACCTTCAGTTAACAGCCAAGTCTGTTAACAGTTTGCATTTCAAGCGTCAGTGGGAGGATATTTACCTGGCTCAGCTCTCATAAACTCACAAGTCCTGCTCTTTAGAAATAGCACCTCAGAGATGGAGGGAAGGAGTTTGAGAAAAGTGAACCCACTGTTTATAAGGTACACATTCCTAGTGAAACAAAACGGCTGTAGATGTGCAGGGGGTGGGCAGAATCACATATGTGGCCCTTTGCTGTCTTAGCACATCTGTGGTTTGTTTTTATATAAGAAAGTAATACACAGATGAGCCAAACGACTGTCAAACAAAATAAATGAAACGTTACAGTTGCCTAATCCAGGGAAAAGCGAAATATATTACTTGATACACTGTGAAATGCAGAAGTAAACCAAAATAAACACCTAATATGCAGATGGGTGGGAGGCCTACCAGGGTCTTTTTTTTTTTTTTTTTTTTTTACTTTCTCCGTCTTTCTGCCGTGTCAGAAACATCAGAATGTAAGTTCTTCAGTTACCGTGGGTTTAAATTCTACACCCCCCAAATGGCACCCTGTTGGGAGTGGTGTGCGAGTACATGAACTTGGTCGTAATCAGCTGAAGAAAATGGCCATTTCTAGATGTTTCTCTGACTTCCAAACTAATGTCCAGGGAGAGAGAAAAAATTTAAGAGGGCTAAAGAAAAGTGCCTCATTATCGTTGTGTCTGGTTCTTAGCTCCACGAGCAAAACAGTGTGGTCGGCCAGGGGCCCCTGGGCACCCCTGAACTTCCACGTTGGCACTGGCCCTGAGGCTGTGGGGAACTCACCCTAGGGACCAGCTTTCTCCCTGGGAAATCTCTCTCTTTTTCTCCTGCTCCCTTCCTGGGAGCGTTCATCTTTCCTTTCTTTGTACTTAAGACTCGAAGGACAACTTAGTCTGACGCTTTCAGAAGGAAGAGGAAACGAAAAGTGACTGGGGACACTGGATTGGGCGCGGGCAGTTAAGACTGCTAGGCCATGTCCAGAGTGGCTCAGAGAGTGTCCAGACATTTCACACACAGCTCCTCCAAAAGCAGTAGGAAGAGCAGTTCTACAGAGACCTGGCCAGGCAGGGGAGTGGCTGACGGGACTCTGACCAAAGCAGCTCTGGTTTGAGGACTACTCTTCATTAGTGAGGGACAACAGAGCCCCTCTGCCCCTATGAGCAGCCCTCTGGCATTTCGCCTCCTGCCGGAGGGAGGAAATCAGCCCACTATGGGGCAGCGGTGGCTCGGGGGCTCTGCATGAAGTATGGCGCCCCTTGGTGAGAGGCTCCTGGCCTTTTGCCCTCCTCTCCATCTGCCTTGGACTATCATCAGTGTCACCAACAGATTTAGTGACACAACAGAGGCTTGGCTTCCTGTCTGAATACGTGTCTTCACCGACCGCTGGCACCTTGGCTCTCTGCGGAGTCCCTGCCATTATATGTGACTTCTCCTTTCCACTTCCGCATCTCTATTTTCTTTTTCCTTATTTTTATCATGATTTTTCTCTTCTGCTACCCTCCTGACAAAAAGCCTCTTACAGATACTGAACGTACTGTGGACTGCCAGGAGAACGAACCCAAGCTGTCTTAGAAGAAGTATGGCCAGGATGCTTCCTTACACGTCAGGATGGCAAGACTTTACCTCTTGTACTTTGCTTACACTGTCAGGAGGGACCAGTCCCTGGAGAAGGACATGCTGCTTGGTAAAGTAGAGGGTCAGCAAAAAAGAGGAAGACCCTCAACAAGAAGGACTGACATGGTGGCTGCGATGATGGCTTCAAGCACAGCAAGGATCATGAGGATGGCCCAGGACCAGGCACACTGGGAGTCAGAGTCGACTCGATGGCACCTAACAACAATAAGAACAATTCTAGAGTGAGGCATTTTCTCTTGCTGTTAACACCCATGAATGAGATGCTGCTGCTGCTACAAAGTGGCCCCCTGGCACTCAGAGAAGCTGGGTGTCTTCCCAAGTTTGAGCTCAGCATGGGCTCATGGTTTTCATCACAAAGCTTTAGCTCTTAATAATGTTCACTGAGTTCCTGATGGAAAAGTTGGCATCAGATGTTGGTGATGGTTGCACAACATGATTAATGTAATTACTGTCACTGAACTGTACACATGAAAAATCCTGAATTGGTGACTGCTGAGTTCTGTATCTTTATAACAATAAGAAAAGATTAAAATGGCTAGATATTATGCCAGCATCCAAGGAACTGTACTTTGCAAAAAATAATAAAGTTTGTCCAGTGTAAGGGAAAAAGATGTAGCCCTGTTCTCAGTTCTCTACTTGTATTTCCTTCTCACCCAGGCTTCACCATAAAAATTTAAGGTCAGACTTTACTCCCTCCCTGTCCCTCAAGAGATTTAATCAATTCCCAAAAAACACACATGTGAAGGATGAGAAGCTGCTCCCCGGCACTGACAGACCTGCAGGTACCTGGGTACTAACTGCACGGTGTCAGACAGGAAGGGATGGTCAGACACGGATGGTACCTTAGTTTTCGAAAGCAATGCTTTCATTCCAGATGTTGCTAAAGAAAGGTCAAAATGATGACAACCCAGGTACAGACAAACAGATGCTCTAACCTCACGCAGCACTGGCCAGAGCGTCCTCCATCAGCTCCTCCGAACTTGAAGGGAGAAGGAAGGGAGGGGCACCAGGAGTTACAGTCTGATCCTGTTCCCCTTACATGAGGGTCATTGCCTTTGCTTAGTCACACACACATACACAAAGAGCTCTAAGGCTACATGACAAATTAGAAAACCAGTCACTTTAAAGTCAAATACTCCAGACTGGCAGTGCCTCACGACTATGGCTAGTGTCTGAAAACACTTTACCTCATATTGACTTAGGGTACCAATCAAACCTGGGAACGGACACACTCCTTGAAGGCATCCACTTATTCTGTTTTCTATTTATTGCTTCCTTCCTTCCTTCCTCCCAACGAAAGAAAGGATTCTCAGTCACAGGCAGTTTTTCTTCCGGTCCAAACAAGGCGAGGGATCAGCCACGCAGAGGGAGAATCCCCTGAAGAAGGCACCACACGCCGGGCATGATGGAACCATTGCTTTGTAATCGGGAGATCGGTTGTTTTTGCTGAAAACAGCTGTGGGGCTCAGTATTCTCAAACACCTTTTTTCTTGTAGGCTGTTTGGCCAAAGCAATTTGTTTTAATACAAATCAGAAATATCCTTTTAGATTCCAGCTTTAAAACAGTCACTAGGCATACAGGGTTAAAATAAAACAAAATCAAAAACCCAGTAGCATATAATATTAAGGAGAAACTTGACTGGATTCCACCTGGGTTTAGGAATATTGTCATCTTGGTATTTTCTTGCCTTAATCTATGCATCTACATGATGCTACCAATGTAGCTATAGCGCATAAAGGAAAAGCACCATCCCAGAACGCACGGGGACTTTAGAGGACCTTTCTCACGCAGCAGGAAAGCATTCATTCAATATTCCAGGGAAGCAGCCCAAAGACAGTATCGTGAAGGGCACAGCACTAAGACACTAGTCCTAAAGAATGTTATTGTCACTCATTTTCCTAAGATTAGAATGCCCTTCTCATTCCACTCTCTGCTATGCTGACAGAATTAATGATCTTAGCACAACTGAGAGAAGCCGGGCTGGCACAGCATTCCTAAAGGCTCAGCTGCTAACAGAGAGGTTGGTGGTTCAAACCCACCAAGGCGCTCCACAGGAGAAAGATGTGGCAGTCTGCTTCTATAAAGATGACAGCCTTGGAGACCATGTGGGGCAGTTCTACTTTGTCCTATAGCGTGGCTATGCTTCAGAATCGACTCGACACAACTGAAGGAAAGCGCCAAGCTGATTCATGTCAAGAATGCCTCATTTCTGGCTTGGTGCCAACAAGCCTAGCCCACAGGGGCACGCTAACAGAACTGAGACCATCTCTGAAGGGTCTCCCATCCTCAGCACGCGCCCCTGGCCCAACCAGCGACACTACTCAACACTAAGTCAGTGGACAGTCAGCATTTTTGCTTTTATGATGAAATGCAGTTCCCTTCCCCTTCTCTCCATGCCCTCCTGTCTATCAGCTCACTTACTAGCTTCGCACCCTTCCCGACATCTGGACTCAGACGAAACACACACATGGTGGAACTGTGCCCAGTCGGCATGATTCCAAATTAAACTTCCTGACCAAGCAGCTCACTAAATGCTGTGCCGTACGCACACTTCTCCACGGCCTCTAGGTAACGTTATAGTGAAGGAAAGCCAGCTGGATCTCCAGGACCCTGACTGAAGACTTACTATGAAAATAAGAATCTAAACCTTTCTCCAAGGGTGTGTGGGTGTTGGGGCGGGGAGGACACAAAATAACAATTGGAGCTAAGGTCTCACCTCAAGTGTTACGAAAAACACAGACGGGCCCTTGGGTGAGAACAGCACTTCGAGTTTTAAACAGGGAATGGACTTAAACTCTTTGTCTCTCATCCCAAACCGACTCAACTCCGTTTCTCTATCTACAACCACCCCAAGATGCTCCTCCTCTGCCTGCTTGTTTCACTGGCTCCTTCCCTCATTTGCATAATTAATCATGACCCCACCAGACAGACCAGGTTTTTCCAGGGTTCATGTTTAATTTGACTTTGTCTCCCCTTCTCAACTCGGTTTCAGTTCTTCTGAGATCCTGTCCATGCCTTAACCCCCATCTACCCCAACACACCACTGACAAGACTCAAGGCCACGAGCCTGGGCCAACAATAAAAAAAACCAAACCAAACTCAGTGCCGTCGAGTCAGATCTGAATCATAGAGACCCCTCCTTGGGTTTCCGAGGCAGTACCTCTATGGAAGTAGATTGCCCGGTCTTCCTTCCAAGGAGTGGCTGGTGGGTTTGAACCACCAACCTTCTGGTTAGCAGTCAAATGCCTTAGGCACCACGCCACCAGAGCTCCCGGGCCAACAATGGGGGGCTGTATTCTCACTACTCATCTTTTCTCTAAGGAACTTAACCTTGCAGTTGCCACTGCTCAGTATTTGTGACTAAAAAGTTATACTTTTCTTAACCTAACAAGATACATTTTCCTTCAGAAATAATTGAAAACAGCTGACCCATAAAACTTCACAACTGCTGACTTTCCTATAGTTAATGTTATCGCTGAAGTTTTAAATAACAGAAACATCTTATCAGGAAATGATGACATGTAACATAATCAAAAGCATGTATGTTCCCACCACCCAAAAGGAGTTCTTTATTTGTCCTACTTAGTGTTCTGTGCTTTTATCAATGGAATATGTTAAATTAGAGATGAGTGGGAAAGGACATTATTCACAAACAAAAACATCCTGTCCAATCGGAAGGATTTGATCCTGAGAAAATATTAAATGAGACCCAGATGATGAAGTCTGTCTAACATATATGTTCCTGTGAATGTGAACCATACTGAAGAGTTTAACTTTTCAAATGTGGCCACGTTTTCCCTTGCTAGTGATGTTGTGTCAAATTCCACGTTCTCTTAACGTTTCCTGTTCAAAGTTGAATCTGTAGGTATTGAACAAGTAGCTTCTAGTGGTTCAAAGAGCAAAAATAAAACAGAAAACCTGAGCCAAGGCCCTCATCTTGGTATGAAGCATGTCCCGGCTGCATGTGGCCCTTGGCCTCCATGCACAGGGCTGCAGAGGCGATGGGTGGGAAACTTCCCTGGACAGGCCCTTGCTTTGCTTCCATGTGAATTCCATCATCCAGTAACTGGTTGAAGGAGCACACAGTCATCTTCCATACCACCCTTGGCGTGGGGAGTAAGCTGCGCTACAGACTGTTGCTCATTACTGTGCCACTGAGGTAGGACCAGATCCTGGCAGATCCAGGCCAAATAGACCTCCAGCCTGTCACCATTGTCAGACAGTTCCCACATATGCCACCACCAAGATGATGCTGTGGGACACAGCAGCACTGCAGAGGGACTTCTGCTTTTACTGACACAGCTCTCTGGGACAAGGAGTTTGAAGTATGTTAGAACTATGTGTTTTAAAAGCAGAAAGAAGCAGAAGCTTGATGCTGTTCAGTGCTGTTATTAGCAATATGGAAGTGGGCTCATTTTCTCAGTCCATATATTTTTTACTATTTAAACTATATCCAGAACGTCTTCGAAACAGAGCTAAAAATCGTGTTCATGACTACTTCTACCCAATCGTGTTGAGGGCTAAATCTGACAGACACCAAAACCATTCTTTTACATTTTGAATGTTCTAAATCGATTGAGGAGTCTGAAAAGTGCTGCCTACAGCAGAAACACATGAACTTTTCGAAGTCACAGAACAGCTTTATTGAAAACATGCAGACTTGCAATTAAGCAGAACTGAGACAGACAGTATCAGTCAACCCAGTTTACGATGGACAATTTATCGGACAGGATGGAGGATTAGCAACTAACCGTAACAAGCAAATCTATTGGGCACTGATGGTACCAGGCACCATTCTATAAGCTTTTCATATCAGTCAGTTCATCTTCCTATCCACCGTTGCATGCATGATGAGCCCCATTTCCCAGATGAGGAGATCAAGGCACAGAACGTGTATGGCAGGTGGCTCAGGAGAGGATAAGAAACTGCAGCTAGTGAGCGGGGCAGCTAGGCTCAGACTGATCTCAGCAGTTCTGCCAGCTGCCAATGTAGGGGGTTAATGACAAATAATGTCCATCTGATAGCTAAGGTTAAAGATGGCGATTGTAAGGATTGTAACAAAATTACTTTTGTTGCCTTGCTCTCTACATCACGGGAAAACAAATATATTTCCTTCACAGAGATGGCAAGACCTGTATGGTTTACTTGATGGCCCAGTCACAGACTGCATTGGGAACAGTGAAAATTCTCACAGTCATGGGAATAGTACAATTTGGAGCTGTGAAGCCAAAACAGCAGCTCCTGAAATAATGTCAAACAACTTAGAAAGTTCATTAAGCTTCTAAAGCACCCCAAGTCGAACTCACTTTATAAAGTCTCCAAAGAATCACAGCAAGTTTAGAACTTTATGGAACATGATGTGAAAAAGTCTGGTTTAAGACTTAGAATTCATACAGAAATACAACTTAGCAGGTCATTTTCAGGACTTGTATTTAACTACCTAGAATTATACCTGACAGTAGCAAGAGGTAGGAACCGGGAAGGCTCTTAACCGTATCTGTAACTTAACTGCTTACATTTTTCTCCTGGGTTAGAAGGACACATTCCATTATTTTATTTTTATTTAATTCATAACCATTTTCTAAAACTGATTAACTATCAGGTTTCTTTGAAATCAGCAGATAAAGCAAAAGGGCCATACAGATGACCGGGGTTGCTTCCATCTGTAATTATAATATCCATCTTCGGATGGAAATAAATGTTATTTTACCTTCTGGTAAGGCTGACATATTTTCTTTTTCTGAAGCCATAACAAACAACACTCCAACCAAATGTGGTCCTGCTCCAATGTTTACTCTCACCCATTAACTCACACCAACGGTTGTTTCGCATGTATTTTGAAAAAAAGGTCAAATTATTGCTGGAGATGAAGGAAAGAAACGTATTATACGTGCAATAAAAAATACTGTCTTAAAGACACTTGCTTGGGTACACTTTCTAATATGCATCAAAGAAGGTAACAGTTTAATCCAAAGAGGAGTAGAGAAACCAGAAGTAGCTTAGTGAGGAAACACAGGCAGAGCTACTAAAGGACACATCCTTTATATAAAGTCTATTGCTCAGTTCTGGGACCCAGTGGGGATCAATAAATGCTAGTCAATTGTCAGGAACATACAGATAATTTATGAGGGGAATGACACCCTCCCACCCCTAGGCTTCTGTGTTTATTAGAAAATTCTAGGTAAGGATTGTGGGTCCAAGATGGTGGACTAGGCAGGTGCACTATCCAGACCCTCTACAAGAGAGACTCGGAAAAAAACAAGGGAAACAGCCACAGGTGACAATCGTGGATCCCAGAGCTTCAAAGGAAATTCCAGGCAAAATGGTATACAACTAGATGTCAACTGAGAAAAATCGTGAGACCAGATACTGGTAGAACAGGGAGAAAAGCATTTGCATGTCTGTCAGCAGCACTTTACATGCACATGGTCTGGTGAGCTTTACTACTCCGGAGAGCACAGAAAGCAGTCCGAGCTCTTTGTAGCAAGATAGGAAGAGATTATAATAGAAAATTCTTGCTTTCTGACTGAAGCTGTAAGACCACCATTGCAACTCTTGAACCCTAGGCACAACCAGCCTCAGTGCAGGCCCAAACGGGGACGTTTGAGGTGCTGGGCATTTCTGTACTCAGGTTCACACTGCTTTTTGCTTGGCAGCACAGGGCACCTCTCAGAGCTACGTGCCAGTGAAGTGGCAATGACATCTGAGGAACCTAGTAATTGTACGGAAAATCCTGGCATCTGGCAGGAGCACAGTGGGCAGACCTTGGTGCAAATCCTAACAAAAAATGACCAGTTGGCACCCTGGAACAAGTCTTCTGAAGGCTCTTTTTCCCCACATATAAAATGCTTTTAATACCTTGAGGGACTACTGTGTAGATTAGGGATAAAACATACATACATACCACACACCCCATCTGCTGGAGTGCCTGACATTCAATGAACTGTAGAGGTGCTATTAGGATAAGCTATGTTGTAGAACTGAAAAAAAAAGTCCTATACTAAAATAACTCTGGAAGCTAACATATTTGAGGAGTATTATCTGTACCCAAATGAGGAGTTATAAAATAACTTTACCGTTAGGGAGGAAAGAACGCAAAAGACAAGCAAGGAGAAGAAGCATGGGGAGGCCCCGGGCCTGGCCTTACGTCGCTCTTCTCTGTGCCTCTCGGTCTCTGCAAAGTACTGGCGTAGCTCCTCAGTGATCTCCATGTTGCTCAGGTCGCATTCAACCTCCCCGTCTGACTCGTCTGTCTCCTCCTCCTCTGATGAAGCCTGCTGTTCTCTGGTGGATGCATGGACTCGATGGCTGTCACGTGGGCGCTTTCCAGGCCCTTTCAAACGCGGGTATGTGTGGTGGTAGTCCTGGGGCGCCGAGCGATGGTCGTAGGAAGACTGAGGATATCCATAGCCGAAGGGAAAAGCTTCAGGGGAGGGGGCCCACAGGGCACTGAAATAGGAATCCACGGCCTTCCTGTAGGCATGGTGGTGGCTTTGCATCCAAGCCATGGCTTGGCGATAATGCCGCCAGTATCTTGCATATACAGGATGAGAATACCAAGGATCACCATCTTTCCAAAACGACGCCTATGAAATGAAGAGAGTGTAGGGTAGACACCATAGAGGTCCTCCTCAAGAGAAATCATCACATGGTTCATCAGCTAACCAACACATACTTACTGAGGGGTTCCTCCACGTCTACTTACATTAGGATGCTGCTGGGCCAAAAAAGGTGTGAGAGGTCAATGCCCACGTGTATGCACATCTGCTCTACAAATACACATACATGAGGCACACACAGGACACTCAGCCTAAGGTTACTATAAAGTGGGGGCAGAGGCTAATAATGCTCATTTTTAGATACAATTCAGGGATAGGGGCCCAGAGCCTGTCATCTTGGCCATCTCTCCCCATTGTAATTAAGTGACTAGAGTTCCTAGTTAGAAATGGTTGCCAGGAGCCACATGGACTAATGGCTAGGAAGGACTCTGGTCCTCCTCCCTTCCCTGGCCCCTAAGTACCCACTCATCCGGCCTACTCCTCAATGCTGGAAAAGATTATCTAGCAAAGCATCCAAGAGAATTTTGACTTTTAGTTTTCTGATCTGTTTCTTGGGTCTTCTTCATCATGGAATGAGAACACCAAGACTTTATACAATAAAATTTACCCCTTAAGGAAATTAAAGGCAGTAAGATAGGAAAAGGAAAAAAAAAAATCGTAATTAGATTCATCTCACAATCCCCCAGATTCCTAATTTCATATGACTTAGTTCATCAGAGCTCTTATACTGCACACTCCTGACACAGCACTGAGTCTTCCTTCTTTACAATATGCAATGAGGCGTCCTTTCAGAATCTAATACTGCTAGAATACTGTTAGAATACTGGAGATATTTTAGACAGTGTATAAACTACCACCTAGCTCTATAGTCAAACGTCTAGGATTTTCAATCTTAACACGCTAAGCTTTTGGTGAAAAAAAAAATCATATTCAATGTTAAGAAACATGTGAGAGACATGTCTGAGGATCTAATGCTGCCTGTGGGCCTCTAGTCAGTGGAGCCCAGAGGACTGCGCACAGAGTATGGAACGGGATGAGCAGTTTGGAATTCTTAGCTTTTGCAGGGACTGACACAACCAGTGCCTCTGTTTTGTTTCTAGGTCAAAACATATCAGAATAAAGAGTATATTTTTATTATCATAATGGCCACCTCTGTATTTCTATTGAGGCCATGTAGCACAATGAAAAGCTGGGGGACTCTGGAATCAGTGTTGAACAAGGTTCACCTACTACTCCTGCCACATACCAGCTTCAGATTCTGATCCAGTCATTAAATTGCTTGGAGCCCTAATTTCGCCCTCTGTTTAAATAACAAAGAAACAAAAGCTTTCGTTGAAGAGTCCAAAGTTATATAATGAACAGCTTTAAATTATCTAGCTCAACGCTTGGCACACAGTAACTCCTCTGTAAAAGACAGCATTTAGACAGATAGGAAAAATTTGAAAAGCAGCAATTAAAAAAAAAATGTACTCATTTTTTTTTCCTGAGTTAAAAAAGAAATCTTACCTTTGCTGTCATCTCTGACGGTGACAGTCCCAACAGGCACTGAATCTAGGACAGAACAACCACAGTGGCAACATCTGATCAGTACAGGTGTGGGATACTTTGGATGTTACATGGTTTGCAAAGGCAGCTCCTCTTCCCAATACTAGGCCAGAACTTCACGCCGACATGACCCTGGTGCCTGGATTACGGTCTCATGGTTTGAAAAAGAGGGATCCACGTTGGTATGATTAAATGGGTCATAGGACACTGCATGGTTTGGCACTCAATTACTTGTTTTCCTATTGAAAATAACCCAAAACCAAAAACCAAATCCACTGCCATCAAACTGATTCCAATTCCTAGAGACCCTAGAGGACAGAGTAGAACTGCCCTATAGGGTTGCTAAGGCTGTAAATCTTTATGAAAGCAGACTGCCACATATTTTCTTCCACAGAGCAGATGGTGGGTTCGAACTGCTGATCTTTTGGTTAGTAATCAAATGTTTTAACCACTGTACCACCATAACTCCTACTGAAAGTCAAGCCTACGAAAATAACCATATAGGTATCCAGTAGTTAGTATACATGTACGGTATATAAAAGGGGGCATTGGTGGTTCAGTGGTGGAATTCTCCCCTTCCATGCAGAAGACCTGGGTTTGATTCCCAGCCAATGCACCACAGGTGCAGCCTCCACGTGTCACCAGGATGCTGAACAGGGTTCAGCAGAGCTTTCAGACTAAGATGGACTAGGGAAGAAAGGTCTGGGTCTGCTTCGGAAAATCAGCCAGTGAAAACCTGATGGAGCACGAAGGGCCGATTCCCAACTGACCATGGGGCTGGCACAGGACCACACAGCATGTTGTTCCTTTGCACACGGGACTGCCATGAGCTGGGGGTCCACTCAACAGCAGCTGACGACAACAGGGGAGAAAGATGAGGCAGTCTCTTCCGTAAAGTTTGATAGCCTTGGGCAGTTCTATTCAGTCCTGTAGGAGCGCTGGAAGTCTGAATCGACTTGATGGCAGTAGGTAGGAAAGTGAACGAGAGTTTAAGAATCTGCGAGAGGAAACCACTAAGTGATGCAGAGCAAACAGCTACTTAGGTTTGGAAACTTCTAAAATCAGACACAGAAGGAGTCTTATTTTTCCAACTTCAGTTAATTACAGGGTAGCATTAAAAAATCTTCAAGCCTTCAGAAAGAAACTTATTTTGTAATCTCTATCAGATGTTTTGCTATGGTTAATGCTAAAAATTGAGATGGTACATTGACCACTTCTATCTTTTACGATATTGCCTAACGAGAACCATTTGCATTTTTTAAAACATAATAAGCAGGGTATTTCCTGGAGGGTGGACATGACTTTCTGTAAATTTATCTTAAATGTGGCCTAAACTTCCTGTTTCCTGTTCTAAATTCAGGAACACACACACACACACACACACACACAATTATAAACTGAAAAGGACCTAACAAATGGAGTGAAAATATGATGTAAATTAAGCTTGCATTACTCTGCAAAGATAACATACAGGTTTAAAACAGTGATCAGCTGAAAGTCCGGCTAACTGCTATGTGGTTCCAGGCTAGTGATCCACAACCCAAACCCACTGTCGTGAATTCAATTTTGCTCTGGTGGCGTAGTGCCTAAGGCATCTGACTGCTAACCAGAAGGCTAGCGGTTCAAATCGACTAGCCACTCCTTGGAAGGGCGATTGGGCCATCTACTTCCATAATGATACTGCCTCAGAAACCCAAGGAGGGGTCACTATGAGTCTAATTGAGTAGACGGCAGTGAGTTAGTGACCCTACAGGACAGAGCAGAACTGCCCCACAGAGTTCCCAAGGCTGTCATCTTTATAGAAGCACACTGCCATATTTCTTTCTGCAGCAGAGTGGCTGATGGGTTCAAAATGCTGATCTTTCAGTTTGAGACTGAGTGCTTTAACTACTGCACCACCAAGGCTCTCAGGTTAGTGAAGAAATATATAAAACAGTCAATACAACGAAGGGGCTTACCACTCAAGAGATGTAAAATGCAGACACATGAACTGGTGGCAGAAATCAGTGCAGCTGAGTGCCTACCTATACGGCGCGGTCTCCGTGGCTCCTCCCTGCAGCCCGCCCTCATTTTCCTATCACTAAAGTCAGAATTGGGAGCTCTGGTAGCATAGTGGCTAAGACACTTGCCTGCTAACCAGACGGCTGGCGGTTCAAACCCACCAGCCACTCCTCGGAAGGAAGGTTGGGCCTCGGAAACCCAAGGAGGGGTTGCTATGAGTCGGGGCCGACTCGATGGCACATAGCAACAACAACAAAGTCAGAATTGCTTTCTAAGAGCCTGCACCACATGATGACATTAAAGTGGCTCTTCGCGCACCTTCCTCAAATGGGCTTCCCAGATTAACAAGGAGCACAGGACTCAGATCAGAAAAGCCAACGGGACAACTGTACATGTGGAACTGCAGAGTTCTGAATCCAGATTTGGACACCTCCTGCGGCATGCTCTGAGCCAGACTGATGGAACTATCAGTTATTGCAAATCGGGAAGTGGGACAGCCTGAACCACGGCATCATCACTGCCCAGCCTGAACAGTCCTGCAGGTCTCTGGAAGGCCGGTTTCCTTTCTAACTGGGAAACAGAGTCTGGCTGGGAAGATAGTAGCAACAAGATTCTAGAACGTCCTGAGACAGCAGAGAAAGGCTCCACTGTGCAAGGCTGGAAGTTCAGGCCCATGGGAGCATGGCGTCCACACTGCCCATATGTCAATGGCTATGATTTAAAGAAGGAGCCCTGGGGGTGCAGTAGTTAAAGTGCTCAGCTGTGAGCCAAAAGGTCAGCAGGTCAGTGGTTCAAACCCACCAACCACTCCATGGGAGGAAGATGAGGCAGTCTGCTCCTGTAAAGATGACAGCCTTGGAAACCCTCTGGAGCAGTTCTACTCTGGCCTATGGTGTTGCTAAGAACAGAATTGATTCCATGGCAGTGGGTTTGGTTTTGGTTTGGGTGATTTAAAGGCGGTGGGGGGCTAACTTGCCAAGTGGCTATGCCTTTGATCCCCAGTTGCAGTTGCTGTGGCGACGACTCTGATTGAGGACGGCCCACTGGTGTCAGGGTAGAAACATACTCCACGGGGCGTTCGGTGGCTGAATTCTGAAAGCAGATCACCAGGTTTCTCTTCTGAGACACCTCTCTGGGTGGACTCAAATCAGCAACCTCCCGGTTAACAGCCGAGTGCTTAACAGTTGGTACCCCCCAGGCTCCTCAAGGTCTTTGATTCAACAAATAATTTAGCATAAGGGCTGCTGTGCTATACTGGCTCAGAGGGCATGCAAGGTACACTGGGAGCATCTCATCAGTGCAAGAAAGAAGCCAGGAAAACCGGCGGAGTGGACGGAGGGAAACCGATTCAGGTGTTCCAAAGGGTCGCCACCTGGACTTGGCCCAGCGCACCTGCTGTCTCTCAAATACATTAATGACTCCGCTAAGGTGCTAGATTCTTTTTTCACACCCAGGCCATCAGAAGATTGGTTTGTGTTAATGATAGAATACCGTTAACCTTGTAGGTGGTTCTGTTCTGTGTGATGGCGCTCTCCTCACCGTTTGGGGCACTAAGGCCCTTATCATCAAACCTGCCACCATCCTCCAGCAAGTGCTGAGTCCTGAGGCTGGAGGTCAAATAGACTAGCCTATGCATCAGATCCTTTCACATTTTATGTATTTTTGTTAAGATCCCTGCAATCCTAGAGTTAGCCACTTAGAAACAGTTCCCGAGGATCAATGACAAATTAATCAGTTAAGCTCTCAAAAATCAAGAAAAGGGAGGAAAACATTTGTAAAGGAAGAGTTGCTGTCATAGAGCTTTATAATTATGAGCAGCTTGGTCTTTCCAGTACAACTTTTCTTATTTTGTGTCAGCGATTTTTTTTTTCAGGAAATGGCTGATAGTAAATATTTTAGGCCTGTGGGACACATCTGGTCTCTATCACTTAGTCTGAAGATTCTTCTTTGCTCCCTGCCTCCCAACCCTTTAACAATATGAAAAGCATTCTTAGCTCACTGGCAGCACAAAAGCAAGCAGTGGGCCATCCTTTGCCCTCCACTGTTTTAGGTAAACATAGTGTTAAGTATCTTGCATGTGAAAAGCAAAGATGTCACTGTGAAGACATATCAAGTCATGGTCTTTTCAATCGCTTCATGTGCATGCGAAAGCTGGACAATGAACCAGGAAGACTGGAGAAGAACTGATGCCTTTGAATTGGGGAGCTGGCAAAGAACACTGAATATACCATGGACTGCCAGACGAACCAACAAATCGAACGTGGAAGAAGTACAGCCAGAATGCTCCTTAGAGGCGAGGAGGCAAAACTTGATCTCTCGTACTTTGAACACGTAATCAGGAGGGACCAGTTCCTGGAGAGGGACATCATGCTCGGTAAGGTAGAGGGTCAGCAAAAAAAGAGGAAGACCTTCAACGAGACAGACTGACACAGTGGCTGCAACAACACAGCAGTGACTGTGAGGATTATCCATAGGGTTGCTATGAATCAGAACTGAGTGGACAGCATCTAACAATAACACCATGACTAAATATGGACATTGGACCATTTCTTAAAACGTTCCGTAGACTTGTAAGGTAAGGTCCTAACTAAACAAACAAACTCCTGCAAAACATGATCCATTGACAGGCGTAGAGCACGTATTCCCTCATGATTTCTGACCTCGGCCTGCTAGCTGCCACATGCTGGTCAGTAATACTATGACAGGAAGTAGGAGAC
This sequence comes from Orycteropus afer afer, assembly GCF_000298275.1. Lineage (NCBI taxonomy): Eukaryota > Metazoa > Chordata > Mammalia > Tubulidentata > Orycteropodidae > Orycteropus > Orycteropus afer. The sequence goes on from NW_006921947.1 coordinate 806,153, forward strand.
AGTGCTAAGTGTCTACTCCCTGGAAGAAGGAATAAATTCTTCCCCTGCTAACTGCGTCAGTTAAATCCCATGGGAAAGTGAGGACCATCTCTAAAGGTGGGTACTCTTTCCACACCAAAAGCTTAAGGACCTAACACAAAAAGAATGCCTGGGTTTCTGAAAAGGCAACGTTGCAAACAATGCTATACATTATAGCCACACTTTCTGATACCGCCACCGTCTCAGAGCACAATGCTTACAGCGGCAGCAGATTTAGATGCCCTTTCAATATTCTTCCATCCCCCACCTCCCTGGGATGTCTTCTGTTCAATGGCACAGCCTTTGTGGTCCAAACAGCAACTTTTTTTGCTTAATGAGATGGTGGAACTGAGAGAAAAGGGGTTGGCGATGTCAGGAAGGCTGGGATCCATAGCAATACAAACCGGGCAGCCGTCCCCAGTGAGCACAATGGCATCACAGTCACTGCCCAGCTGAGCCCGGACTAGGACAGAGACCGAATTCATCGTCCGTCCATCCTCAACCACCAAAGAGGGAAGGAAAACAACACGATTGAGGTCATTCACGGAACACTGCCGGGGCCGACAGGCCAGAGACAGAGCCTCCAAGTCTCGAAAGATATATTTTCCCATAAGGCCTTTCTCAAAACATGCATTGATTCTCCAGTGAATCTGTGCTTACCCTGGAAGACGGAGTCTTAAATGCATAAGTATACACGAAGACCAACAGACAAGAGCTTTGCAGCTTTCAATGGATAAAATGCGGCTATTTCCACTCAAGCTACTGCAAAAATTCCGGAGAAGTAATGTGGCCTTGTTGAAAGGTTGTGACATCATCTGTATTGATTTTATTGCAAATTTATATTCGTATAAATATAGGATCTAGGACATGCCATACCAACTAGATAAATAAAAACACAAATTCCTTCCACAATGATAATGTATACTCTGCAACTGGATTCCCGCTCGCCCCCTCCCCCACCCCATTCTCGTGTTCCCACTACATGAAAACTTACTGGCTAGATTTTTGCCAAGGAAATCAATCAAGTAAGTTACAAGTAAATCACTAAATAAGTTATACTGGCTAAACTGCCGAAAGCAGAACCTTGCCTGTAAGGCTCTCGTCTGTGAGCCTCAGGGCCCTCCAGATAGTCTGGGGCATCTAATTCAGCTCCTGGATGAAATGGTTTCAAAGTAGAAGGAGGAGATCTGCTGGACACAGTGGCAACACGAAGCCATGGGCAGGAATCTGTGTTACATGCACTTAGTCAAGCACTAATAACCCCATCAGAGATGTCTTCCAATAAAATACAACTTAGCTAAGAGACCTGATCAAATGGGGGCAGGGTGAGAACACTTTCCCACCCTAGCCCCAGCCCCAAGGCCCCAGTTTAGTGATTTGGACATCAAAGACTGCTCAAGTCCCTTGGAGACCAACCCCCAGGCTTTCAAAGTTACTGGTAAACCTTAAGCTCTTGGTTGTTGTTGTTGTTATTAAGTGCCATCAAGTCGTTTCCGACTCATAGCGACCCCATGCACAGCAGAACGAAACACTGCCCGAT
>NW_006921947.1:810791-811531 GCF_000298275.1 Orycteropus afer afer
GGAGACCCGGTCCCTCTCGGGAGGGTAACAAGGGAAAGTGTTCAGTGCAGATCAGTGAGTAAGCACAAGCCCGTCCGTGCTTACCTCGCTCCCGGTTACTAAGCACAAGCCTGTCCGTGCTTACCTTGCTCCCGGAGACCCGCACATACAACTCTTGACCACAAGCTCTTGGTGGTCTCTCCTAAAAAGTTGCAAATCCTGTTTTCTCTATAAGTTAACTAGGGCTTCCCCAATGGTCAGCACAAGTAGGTAAAAGGTTACATTAGCACAGTAAAAGCCACACCCCTGGGGTGGAGAACCAAATCAAATCAAACCAAACTCACTGCCCAACTCAAAGCGACCCCCATTGGGTTTCTGAAGCTATAAATCTTCCGGGAAGTAGATTGTCCAGTCTTCCTTCTGCAGAGCACTGGGTGGGTTTGAACCGCTGGCCTTCTGGTTAGCAGTCAAGTTCCTCATTCACTAATTAAACATTCTTACATGGTAACATATTGTAATTGTTTGCAATTGCAAATGCTTACAATGTCTGTGTATGTTTTTCTTTTTACATTTTGTAATATTCCTTTTTTTTTTTTATTGTGATTTGGGTGAAGATTTACAGAGCAAATTCACTCTCGATACAGTAGTTCACATATACTTTGTCTCATGTCATTGACCAGTTTACCACAATGCAACAGCTCCCCTCCAACTTCCTCCCCATAGTACCACTTCCCATTGTCCATCCCTCCATACTCTCCTGC